>NC_090933.1:1380013739-1380316769 GCF_040938575.1 Ambystoma mexicanum
TGCTGGGGGGTGGGGGTGGTGGGAGACATGAGTGGGGGCCTGGTGGAGGCTGCCCCTGCACTGCTGGGGGGTGGGGGTGGTGGGAGACATGAGTGGGGGCCTGGTGGAGGGTGCCCCTGGATACTGGGGGTTGGGGGTGGTGGTAGACATGAGTGGGGGCCTAGTGGAGGCTGCCCCTGCACTGCTGGGGGGTGGGGGTGATGGTAGACATGGGTGGGGGCCTGGTGGAGGGTGCCCCTGGATGCTGGGGGCTGGGGCTGCAGGGGGACATGAGTGGAGGCCTGGTGGAGGCTGCCCCTGCACTGCTGGGGGGTGGGGGTGGTGGGAGACATGAGTGGGGGCCTGGTAGAGGCTGCCCCTGCACTGCTGGGAGTTGGGGGTGGTGGGAGACATGAGTGGGGGCCTGGTGGAGGCTGTCACTGCACTGCTGGGGGGTGGGGGTGCAGGGGGACATGTGTAGGGGCCTGTTGGAGGGTGCCCCTGGATGCTGGGGAGTGGGGGCGGTGGTAGACATGAGTGGGGGCCTGGTGGAGGCTGCCCCTGCACTGCTGGGGGGTGGGGGTGGTGGGAGACATGAGTGGGGGCCTGGTGGAGGGTGCCCCTAGTGGCTGGGGGGTGGGACTGGTGGTAGACATGAGTGGGGGCCTGGTGGAGGCTGCCCCTGCACTGCTGTGGGTTTGGGGGGGTGGGAGACATGAGTGGGGGCCTGGTGGAGGGTGCCCCTGGTGGCTGGGGGGCGGTGGTGGTGATAGACATAACTGGGGGCCTGGTGGAGGCTGCCCCTGCACTGCTGGGGGTGGGGGTGCAGGGGGACATGTGTGGGGGCCTGGTGGAGGGTGCCCCTGGTGGCTGGGGGGTGGAGGTGGTGGTAGACATGAGTGGGGGCCTGGTGGAGGCTGCCCCTGCACTGCTGGGGGGTGGGGGTGGTGGGAGACATGAGTGGGGGCCTGGTGGAGGGTGCCCCTGGTGGCTGGGGGGTGGGGGTGGTGGTAGACATGAGTGGGGGCCTGGTGGAGGCTGCCCCTGCACTGCTGGGGGGTGGGGATGGTGGGAGACATGAGTGGGGGCTTGGTGGAGGCTGCCCCTGCACTGCTGGGGGGTGGGGGGGGGCTGGAGACATGAGCGGGGGCCTGGTGGAGGGTGCCCCTGCACTGCTGGGGGGTGGGGGTGATGGTAGACATGAGTGGGGGCCTGGTGGAGGCTGCCCCTGCACTGCTGGGGGGTGGGGTGATGGTAGACATGAATGGGGGCCTGGTGGAGGCTGCCCTGCACTGCTGGGGGGTGGGGGTGGTGGGAGACATGAGTGGGGGCCTGGTGGAGGCTGCCCCTGCACTGCTGGGGGGTGGGGGTGGTGGGAGACATGAGTGGGGGCCTGGTGGAGGCTGCCCCTGCACTGCTGGGGGGTGGGGTGGTGGTAGACATGAGTGGGGGCCTGGTGGAGGCTGTCCCTGCACCGCTGGGGGGTGGGGGTGGTGGGAGACATGAGTGGGGGCCTGGTGGAGGCTGCCCCTGCACTGCTGGGTGTGGGGGTGGTGGGAGACATGAGTGGGGGCCTGGTGGAGGCTGCCCCTGCACTGCTGGGGGGTGGGGGTGCAGGGGGACATGTGTGGGGGCCTGGTGGAGGGTGCCCCTGGATGCTGGGGGTGGGGGTGGTGGTAGACATGAGTGGGGGCCTGGTGGAGGCTGCCCCTGCACTGCTGGGGGGTGGGGGTGGTGGGAGACATGAGTGGGGGCCTGGTGGAGGGTGCCCCTGGTGGCTGGGGGGTGGGGGTGGGGGTGGTGGTAGACATGAGTGGGGGCCTGGTGGAGGCTGCCCCTGCACTGCTGGGGGGTGGGGGTGCAGGGGGACATGTGTGGGGGCCTGGTGGAGGGTGCCCCTGCACTGCTGTGGGGTGGGGGTGGTGGGAGACATGAGTGGGGGCCTGGTGAAGGCTGCCCCTGCACTGCTGGGGGGTGGGGGTGGTGGGAGACATTAGTGGGGGCCTGGTGGAGGCTGCCCCTGCACTGCTGGGGGGTGGGGGTGGTGGGAGACATGAGTGGGGGCCTGGTGGAGGCTGCCCCTGCACTGCTGGGGGTGGGGGTGATGGTAGACATGAGTGGGGGCCTGGTGGAGGGTGCCCCTGGATGCTGTGGGGTGGGGGTGGTGGTAGACATTAGTGGGGGCCTGATGGAGGCTGACCCTGCACTGCTGGGTGGTGGGGGTGGTGAGAGAAATGAGTGGGGCCTGGTGGAGGCTGCCCCTGCACTGCTGGGGGGTGGGCGTGCAGGGGGACATGTGTGGGGGCCTGGTGGAGGCTGCCCCTGCACTGCTGGGGGGTGGGGTGATGGTAGACATGAGCGGGGGCCTGGTGGAGGGTGCCCCTGGATGCTTCGGGGTCGGGGTGGTGGTAGACATCAGTGGGGGCCTGGTGGAGGCTGCCCCTGTACTGCTGGGGGGTGGGGGTGGTGGGAGACATGAGTGGGGGCCTGGTGGAGGCTGCCCCTGCACTGCTGGGGGGTGGGGGTGGTGGGAGACATGAGTGGGGGCCTGGTGGAGGCTGCCCCTGCACTGCTGGGGGGTGGGGGTGATGGTAGACATGAGTGGGGGCCTGGTGGAGGCTGCCGCTGCACTGCTGGGGGGTGGGGGTGCAGGGGGACATGTGTGGGGGCCTGGTGGAGGGTGCCCCTGGATACTGGGGGGTCGGGGTGGTTGTAGACATGAGTGGGGGCCTGGTGGAGGCTGCCCCTGCACTGCCGGGGGGTGGGGTGGTGGGAGACATGAGTGGGGGCCTGGTGGAGGGTGCCCCTGGTGGCTGGGGGGTGGGGGTGGTGGTAGACATGAGTGGGGGCCTGGTGGAGGCTGCCCCTGCACTGCTGGGGGGTGGGGGTGCAGGGGACATGTGTGAGGGCCTGGTGGAGGGTGCCCCTGGATGCTGGGAGTGGGGGTGGTATCAGACATGAGTGGGGGCCTGGTGGAGGCTGCCCCTGCACTGCTGGGGGGTGGGGGTGGTGGGAGACATGAGTGGGGGCCTGGTGGAGGCTGCCCCTGCACTGCTGGGGAGTGGGGGTGGTGGGAGACATGAGTGGGGGCCTGGTGGAGGGTGCCCCTGCACTGCTGGGGGGTGGGGTGGTGGGAGACATGAGTGGGTGCCTGGTGGAGGCTGCCCCTGCACTGCTGGGGGGTGGGGGTGGTGGGAGACATGAGTGGGGGCCTGGTGGAGGCTGCCCCTGCACTGCTGGGGGTGGGGATGATGGTAGACATGAGTGGGGGCCTGGTGGAGGGTGCCCCTGGATGCTGGGGGGTGGGGTGGTGGTAGACATGAGTGGGGGCCTGGTAGAGGCTGCCCCTGCACTGCTGGGGGGTGGGGTGGTGGGAGACATGTGTGGGGGCCTGGTGGAGGCTGCCCCTGCACTGCTGGGGGGTGGGCGTGATGGTAGACATGAGTGGGGGCCTGGTGGAAGGTGCCCCTGGATGCTGGGGGGTGGGGGTGCAGGGGGACATGAGTGGGGGCCTGGTGGAGGGTGCCCCTGGATGCTGGGGGGCGGGAGTGGTGTGAGACAATAGTGGGGGCCTGGTGGAGGCTGCCCCTGCACTGCTGGGGGGTGGGGGTGTTGGGAGACATGAGTGGGGGCCTGCAGGAGGGTGCCCCTGGAGGCTGGGGGCTGGGGGTGGTGGTCGACATGAGTGGGGGCCTGGTGGAGGCTGCCCCTGCACTGCTGGGGGTGGGGGTGCAGGGGGACATGTGTGGGGGCCTGGTGGAGGGTGCCCCTGGATGCTGGGGGGTGGGGGTGGTGGGAGACATGTGTGGGGGCCTGGTGGAGGGTGCCCCTGGTGGCTGGAGGTGGGGGTGGTGGTAGACATGAGTGGGGACCTGGTGGAGGCTGCCACTGCACTGCTGGGGGGTGGGGGTGGTGGGAGACATGAGTGGGGGCCTGGTGGAGGGTGCCCCTGGTGGCGGGGGGTGGGGGTGGTGGTAGACATGAGTGGGGGCCTGTTGGAGGCTGCCCCTGCACTGCTGGGGGGTTTGGGTGGTGGGAGATATGAGTGGGGGCTTGGTGGAGGCTGCCCCTGCACTGCTGGGGGGTGGGGGTGCAGGGAGACATGGTGGGGGCCTGGTGGAGGCTGCCCCTGCACTGCTGGGGGGTGGGGGGGTGGGAGACATGAATGGGGGCCTGGTGGAGGCTGTCCCTGCACTGCTGGGGGGTGGGGGTGGTGGGAGACATGAGTGGGGGCCTGGTGGAGGCTGCCCCTGCACTGCTGGGGGGTGGGGGTGGTGGGAGACATGAGTGGGGGCCTGGTGGAGGCTGCCCCTGCACTGCTGGGGGGTGGGGGTGGTGGTAGACATGAGTAAGGGCCTGATGGAGGCTGTCCCTGCACTGCTGGGGGGTGGGGGTGGTGGGAGACATGAGTGGGGGCCTGGTGGAGGCTGCCCCTGCACTGCTGGGGGGTGGGGGTGGTGGGAGACATGAGTGGGGGCCTGGTGGAGGCTCCCCCTGCACTGCTGGGGGGTGGGGGTGCAGGGGGACATGTGTGGGGGCCTGGTGGAGGGTGCCCCTGGATGCTGGGGGTGGGGGTGGTGGTAGACATGAGTGGGGGCCTGGTGGAGGCTGCCCCTGCACTGCTGGGGGGTGGGGGTGGTGGGAGACATGAGTGGGGGCCTGGTGGAGGGTGCCCCTGGTGGCTGGGGGGTGGGGGTGGTGGTAGACATGAGTGGGGGCCTGGTGGAGGCTGCCCCTGCACTGCTGAGGGGTGGGGGTGCAGGGGGACATGTGTGGGGGCCTGGTGGAGGGTGCCCCTGGATGCTGGGGGGTTGGGGTGGTGGGAGACATGAGTGGGGGCCTGGTGAAGGCTGCCCCTGCACTGCTGGGGGGTGGGGGTGGTGTTTTAGACATGAGTGGGGGCCTGGTGGAGGCTGCCCCTGCACTGCTGGGAGGTGGGGGTGATGGTAGACATGAGTGGGGGCCTGGTGGAGGGTGCCCCTGGATGCTGTGGGGTGGGGGTGGTGGTAGACATGAGTGGGGGCCTGGTGGAGGCTGCCCCTGCACTGCTGGGTGGTGGGGGTGGTGAGAGACATGAGTGGGGGCCTGGTGGAGGCTGCCCCTGCACTGCTGGGGGGTGGGGGTGCAGGGGAACATGTGTGGGGGCCTGGTGGAGGCTGCCCCTGCACTGCTGGGGGGTGGGGGTGATGGTAGACATGAGCGGGGGCCTGGTGGAGGGTGCCCCTGGATGCTGGGGGGTCGGGGTGGTGGTAGACATGAGTGGGGGCCTGGTGGAGGCTGCCCCTGCACTGCTGGGGGGTGGGGGTGGTGGGAGACATGAGTGGGGGCCTGGTGGAGGCTGCCCCTGCACTGCTGGGGGGTGGTGCATAGCTCTCAACTCAACCGCTTTTGGCGGGTGTCACCCGCCTTGAAAGCAGATGAATCACCCGCCAAGTCCCTCAGGCGCCCATTCACTTCTATGGGCCTCTCACCCGCCAAAAAGAAAATCGGGTGTTTTCACCCGCCTTGGAGACAAAAAAGGTTGGGAGCTATGGTGGTGGGAGACATGAGTGGGGGACTGGTGGAGGCTGCCCCTGCACTGCTGGGGGGTGGGGGTGATGGTAGACATGAGTGGGGGCCTGGTGGAGGCTGCCGCTGCACTGCTGGGGGGTGGGGTGGTAGGAGACATGAGTGGGGGCCTGGTGGAGGGTGCCCCTGGTGGCTGGGGGTGGGGGTGGTGGTAGACATGAGTGGGGGCCTGGTGGAGGCTGCCCCTGCACTGCTGGGGGGTGGGGGTGCAGGGGGACATGTGTGGGGGCCTGGTGGAGGGTGCCCCTGGATGCTGGGGGTGGGGGTGGTATCAGACATGAGTGGGGGCCTGGTGGAGGCTGACCCTGCACTGCTGGGGGCTTGGGGTGGTGGGAGACATGAGTCGGGGCCTGGTGGAGGGTGCCCCTGGTGGCTGGGGGGTGGGGGTGGTGGTAGACATGAGTGGGGGCCTGGTGGAGGGTGCCCCTGGATGCTGGGGGGTGGATTGGTGGTAGACATGAGTGGGGGCCTGGTAGAGGCTGCCCCTGCACTGCTGGGGGGTGGGGTGGTGGGAGACATGAGTGGGGGCCTGGTGGAGGCTGCCCCTGCACTGCTGGGGCGTGGGGGTGCAGGGGGACATGTGTGGGGGCCTGGTGGAGGCTGCCCCTGCACTGCTGGGGGGTGGGCGTGATGGTAGACATGAGTGGGGGCCTGGTGGAAGGTGCCCCTGGATGCTGGGGGGTGGGGGTGCAGGGGGACATGAGTGGGGGCCTGGTGGAGGGTGCCCCTGGATGCTGGGGGGCGGGGGTGGTGGGAGACATGAGTGGGGGCCTGGTGGAGGCTGCCCCTGCACTGCTGGGGGGTGGGGGTGGTGGGAGACATGAGTGGGGGCCTGGTGGAGGGTGCCCCTGGTGGCTGGGGGGTGGGGGTGGTGGTAGACATGAGTGGGGGCCTGGTGGAGGCCGCCCCTGTACTGCTGGGGGTGGGGGTGGTGGGAGACATGAGTGGGGGCCTGGTGGAGGCTGCCCCTGCACTGCTGGGGGGTGGGGGTGCAGGGGGACATGTGTGGGGGCCTGGTGGAGGCTGCCCCTGCACTGCTGGGGGGTGGGCGTGATGGTAGACATGAGTGGGGGCCTGGTGGAAGGTGCCCCTGGATGCTGGGGGGTGGGGGTGCAGGGGGACATGAGTGGGGGCCTGGTGGAGGGTGCCCCTGGATGCTGGGGGGCGGGGGTGGTGGGAGACATGAGTGGGGGCCTGGTGGAGGCTGCCCCTGCACTGCTGGGGGGTGGGGGTGGTGGGAGACATGAGTGGGGGCCTGGTGGAGGGTGCCCCTGGATGCTGGGGGGTGGGGGTGGTGGTAGACATGAGTGGGCGCCTGGTGGAGGCTGCCCCTGCACTGCTGTGGGGTGGGGTGGTAGGAGACATGAGTGGGGGCCTGGTGGAGGGTGCCCCTGGTGGCTGGGGGTGGGGGTGGTGGTAGACATGAGTGGGGGCCTGGTGGAGGCTGCCCCTGCACTGCTGGGGGGTGGGGGTGCAGGGGGACATGTGTGGGGGCCTGGTGGAGGGTGCCCCTGGATGCTGGGGGTGGGGGTGGTATCAGACATGAGTGGGGGCCTGGTGGAGGCTGACCCTGCACTGCTGGGGGGTGGGGGTGGTGGGAGACATGAGTCGGGGCCTGGTGGAGGGTGCCCCTGGTGGCTGGGGGGTGGGGGTGGTGGTAGACATGAGTGGGGGCCTGGTGGAGGGTGCCCCTGGATGCTGGGGGGTGGATTGGTGGTAGACATGAGTGGGGGCCTGGTAGAGGCTGCCCCTGCACTGCTGGGGGGTGGGGTGGTGGGAGACATGAGTGGGGGCCTGGTGGAGGCTGCCCCTGCACTGCTGGGGCGTGGGGGTGCAGGGGGACATGTGTGGGGGCCTGGTGGAGGCTGCCCCTGCACTGCTGGGGGGTGGGCGTGATGGTAGACATGAGTGGGGCCTGGTGGAAGGTGCCCCTGGATGCTGGGGGGTGGGGGTGCAGGGGGACATGAGTGGGGGCCTGGTGGAGGGTGCCCCTGGATGCTGGGGGGCGGGGGTGGTGGGAGACATGAGTGGGGGCCTGGTGGAGGCTGCCCCTGCACTGCTGGGGGGTGGGGGTGGTGGGAGACATGAGTGGGGGCCTGGTGGAGGGTGCCCCTGGTGGCTGGGGGGTGGGGGTGGTGGTAGACATGAGTGGGGGCCTGGTGGAGGCTGCCCCTGTACTGCTGGGTGGTGGGGGTGGTGGGAGACATGAGTGGGGGCCTGGTGGAGGCTGCCCCTACACTGCCGGGGGGTGGGGGTGGTGGGAGACATGAGTGGGGGCCTGGTGGAGGCTGCCCCTGCACTGCTGGGGGTTGGGGGTGATGGTAGACATGAGTGGGGGCATGGTGGAGGCTGCCGCTGCACTGCTGGGGGGTGGGGGTGCAGGGGGACATGTGTGGGGGCCTGGTGGAGGGTGCCCCTGGATGCTGGGGGGTGGGGGTGGTGGTAGACATGAGTGGGGGCCTGGTGGAGGCTGCCCCTGCACTGCTGGGGGTGGGGGTGGTGGGAGACATGAGTGGGGGCCTGGTGGAGGCTGCCCCTGCACTGCTGGGGGGTGGGGGTGGTGGGAGACATGAGTGGGGACCTGGTGGAGGCTGCCCCTGCACTGCTGGGGTGTGGGGGTGCAGGGAGACATGTTTGGGGGCCTGGTAGAGGGTGCCCCTGGATGCTGGGGGGTGGGGGTGGTGGGAGACATGAGTGGGGGCCTGGTGGAGGCTGCCCCTGCACTGCTGGGGGGTGGGGGTGGTGGGAGACATGAGTGGGGGCCTGGTGGAGGGTGTCCCTGGTGGCTGGGGGGTGGGGGTGGTGGTAGACATGAGTGGGGGCCTGGTGGAGGCTGCCCCTGCACTGCTGAGGGGTGGGGGTGGTGGGAGACATGAGTGGGGGCCTGGTGGAGGCTGCCCCTGCACTGCTGGGGGGTGGGGGTGGTGGGAGACATGAGTGGTGGCCTGGTGGAGGGTGCCCCTGGATGCTGGGGGGTGGGGGTGGTGGTAGACATGAGTGGGGGCCTGGTGGAGGCTGCCCCTGCACTGCTGGGGTGCGGGGGTGGTGGGAGACATAAGTGGGGACCTGGTGGAGGCTGCCCCTGCACTGCTGGGGGGTGGGGGTGATGGTAGACATGAGTGGGGGCCTGGTGGAGGGTGCCCCTGGATGCTGGGGGGTGGGGGTGCAGGGGGACATGAGTGGGGGCCTGGTGGAGGCTGCCCCTTCACTGCTGGGGGGTGGGGGTGGTGGGAGACATGAGTGGGGGCCTGGTGGAGGCTGCCCCTGCACTGCTGGGGGGTGGGGGTGCAGGGGGACATGTGGGGGTGGTGGTAGACATGAGTGGGGGCCTGGTGGAGGCTGCCCCTGCACTGCTGGGGGTGGGGGTGGTGGGAGACATGAGTGGGGGCCTGGTGGAGGCTGCCCCTGCACTGCTGGGGGGTGGGGGTGGTGGGAGACATGAGTGGGGGCCTGGTGGAGGGTGCCCCTGGATGCTGGGGGGTGGGGGTGGTGGTAGGCATGAGTGGGGGCCTGGTGGAGGCTGCCCCTGCACTGCTGGGAGTCGGGGTGGTGGGAGACATAAGTGGGGACCTGGTGGAGGCTGCCCCTGCACTGCTGGGGGGTGGGGGTGATGGTAGACATGAGTGGGGGCCTGGTGGAGGGTGCCCCTGCACTGCTGGGGGGTGGGAGTGGTGGGAGACATGAGTGGGGGCCTGGTGGAGGCTGCCCCTGCACTGCTGGGGGGTGGGGGTGATGGTAGACATGAGTGGGGGCCTGGTGGAGGGTGCCCCTGCACTGCTGGGGGGTGGGAGTGGTGGGAGACATGAGTGGGGGCCTGGTGGAGGCTGCCCCTGCACTGCTGGGGTGTGGGGGTGCAGGGGGACATGTGGGGGTGGTGGTAGACATGAGTGGGGGCCTGGTGGAGGCTGCCCCTGCACTGCTGGGGGTGGGGGTGCAGGGGGACATGAGTGGGGGCCTGGTGGAGGCTGCCCCTGCACTGCTGGGGGGTGGGAGTGGTGGGAGACATGAGTGGGGGCCTGGTGGAGGCTGCCCCTGCACTGCTGGGGTGTGGGGGTGCAGGGGGACATGTGGGGGTGGTGGTAGACATGAGTGGGGGCCTGGTGGAGGCTGCCCCTGCACTGCTGGGGGTGGGGGTGCAGGGGGACATGTGTGGGGGCCTGGTGGAGGGTGCCCCTGGATGCTGGGGGGTGGGGGTGGTGGGAGACATGTGTGGGGGCCTGTTGGAGGCTGCCCCTGCACTGCTGGGGGGTGGGGGTGGTGGGAGACATGAGTGGGGGCCTGGTGGAGGGTGCCCCTGGTGGCTGGGGGGTGGGGGCGGTGGTAGACATGAGTGGGGGCCTGGTGGAGGCTGCCCCTGCACTGCTTCGGGGTGGGGGTGGTGGGAGACATGAGTGGGGGCCTGGTGGAGGGTTCCCCTGGTGGCTGGGGGGTGGGGGTGGTGGTAGACATGAGTGGGGGCCTGGTGGAGGCTGGCCCTGCACTGCTGGGGGGTGGGGGTTATGTTAGACATGAGTGGGGGCCTGGTGGAGGGTGCCCCTGGATGCTGGGGGGTGGGGGTGGTGTTAGACATGAGTGGGGGCCTGGTGGAGGGTGCCCCTGGATCCTGGGGGGTGGGGGTGGTGGTAGACATGAGTGGGGGCCTGGTGGAGGGTGCCCCTGGATGCTGGGGGGTGGGGGTGCAGGGACACATGAGTTGGGCATGAGTGGGGGCCTGGTGGAGGCTGCCCCTGCACTGCTGGGGGGTTGGGGTGATGGTAGACATGAGTGGGGGCCTGGTGGAGGCTGCCCCTGCACTGCTGGGGGTGGGGGTGCAGGGGGACATGTGTGGGGGCCTGGTGGAGGGTGCCCCTGGATGCTGGGGGGTGGGGGTGGTGGGAGACATGTGTGGGGGCCTGTTGGAGGCTGCCCCTGCACTGCTGGGGGGTGGGGGTGGTGGGAGACATGAGTGGGGGCCTGGTGGAGGGTGCCCCTGGTGGCTGGGGGGTGGGGGTGGTGGTAGACATGAGTGGGGGCCTGGTGGAGGCTGCCCCTGCACTGCTTCGGGGTGGGGGTGGTGGGAGACATGAGTGGGGGCCTGGTGGAGGGTTCCCCTGGTGGCTGGGGGGTGGGGGTGGTGGTAGACATGAGTGGGGGCCTGGTGGAGGCTGGCCCTGCACTGCTGGGGGGTGGGGGTGATGTTAGACATGAGTGGGGGCCTGGTGGAGGGTGCCCCTGGATGCTGCGGGGTGGGGGTGGTGTTAGACATGAGTGGGGGCCTGGTGGAGGGTGCCCCTGGATCCTGGGGGGTGGGGGTGGTGGTAGACATGAGTGGGGGCCTGGTGGAGGGTGCCCCTGGATGCTGGGGGGTGGGGGTGCAGGGACACATGAGTTGGACATGAGTGGGGGCCTGGTGGAGGCTGCCCCTGCACTGCTGGGGGGTTGGGGTGATGGTAGACATGAGTGGGGGCCTGGTGGAGGCTGCCCCTGCACTGCTGGGGGGTGGGAGGGCGGTAGACCTGGTGGGGGCCTGGTGGAGGGTACCCCTGGATGCTGGGGGGTGGGGGTGGTGGGAGACATGAGTGGGGGCCTGGTGGAGGGTGCCCCTGCTGGCTGGGGGGTGGGGGTGGTGTTAGACATGAGTGGGGGCCTGGTGGAGGCTGCCCCTGCATTGCTGGGGGGTGGGGGTGATGGTAGACATGAGTGGGGGCCGGGTGGAGAGTTCCCCTGGATGCTGGGGCATGGGGGTGGTGGTAGACATGAGTGGGGCCCTGGTGGAGGGTGCCCCTGGTGGCTGGGGGTGCAGAGGGACATGTGTTGGTGGGCAGTAGTGCAAGGTGACATGTGGGTTGGCTGGGGGGCATGGCCATGGTGGATGGGGTGCCTGGGGGACATGTGCAGGGTAGGCCCCTGTGGTGTGGGCCACCTGCAGGGGCCGTGGAGGGTGTAGAGGGAACACCTGGGAGGACCCACATGTGCAATTCACGTGTGGTGCTCCCCGCGCATCCCTGGAATACACGTACCCTGATGGAATCGCGTGTGATACTTCCTGCGCACCCCTGAAATACACGTACCCTGCTGCTTTTGCGTGTGATACTTCCCGCGCACCCCTGGAATACACGTACCCTGCTGCTTTTGCGTGTGATACTTCCTGCGCGCCCCTGGAATACACGTACCCTGATGGAATTGCGTGTGATACTTCCCGCGTACCCCTGAAATACACGTACCCTGCTGCTTTTGCGTGTGATACTTCCCGCGCACCCCTGGAATACACGTACCCTGCTGTTTTTGCGTGTGATACTTCCCGTGCACCCCTGGAATACACGTGCCCTGATGGAATCGCGTGTGTTACTTCCCACGCACCCCTGATGTACACGTACCCAGGACAATCGCGTGTGGAACTTCCCGCGAACCACTGAAATACACGTTCCCCGCTTGGCGTTTGCTATTTGGCAGCCCTGTGAACTGGTCCAGGGTTAGCGCAGCCGTTTGCGATGATTTTGGGATTTTGAAGGCTTTTCCTTGCGCGAGGGCGTTCTTGGGGGCGTAGCTGGCGCTGCTGCAGGGTCGCTGCGCCACTCTGCGCCACGGCTGGTTTCGGAGGCTAAAATCCATGAATACGCTGTGCGATGAAAAGGATTTTTTCGCACGCGGCTGGCGCAGTGTATCGCACGGGGACACAGTGCGCCAGCCGCGTGCGCCATTTTTGTGCGAATTTCTATGAATTACCCTGTCAATCCTCCTGTCCCTTAGTCTGGTGGGGCGAGTGTTAGGGAGAATTCTCTCTTTAGGCTGAATTTACTAACCTAGTGAGTCCCCCAGCAGCTTTGCTGGATTTCTGGAGTTTGTTTTTTCCCATCCTGCCAAGAGTGAGACACTTTTCCTCCCACTCTTGGACATGTATGTGTGTAATTCCTTTGAATGTCAATGGGCCTCATTACAACTCAGGCGTTAAGGGTTAACGCCGTCGTTAACCCTTAACGCCTGATTCCGATTTTAACGGCTGCTTTTAGCAGCCGTTAAAATCCATGGCGCTAACCCGCCATGATGCTAATTACGCCACCGTAATTTACGGTGGCGTAATTAGCGCCTTCCCCACTCCCATTATGCCCTATGGGGCAAAAATGGGAATGGGGAAGGGAAAATGGGAAATGGGGATTTACCGCCCCACTCACCTTGGAATGGGGCGGTAAATCCGACATCCACCATGGTGTAAACATAGTTTACACCATGGTGGTAAAGTTGGCGTAATTACTGCCTGGGTCGTAATGACCCCCAATGTGTTCTCTGGGCTATGGGGCCTTTTACTCCATAGGGTCTCATATGTTTTTCTATGTGTGTTACACCGCACCCTACATGCCGTAACACTGGGGCGTCCTAGCGGACCCCCACCATAGACTCCATACCCGGGGACTGACTACTGTCTCCCCGGGCATGTAAAGTCACCATTGGCTTTACTAGACCTAAATTTACGAACAGAACTAGTACAAACCATCTTATTGTGGACGTTCTAGTAGGGGTAATTCGATTACTCCTGGATCTGTTACTCGAGGGGGCACTGTCCCGTCCCCCCTCGTCGAGTTTTGGCTGGTGGCAGTGGAAACTACTTGTTATCTTCGACCCCGGACATAACCCTATGGGATTCGTCCCATTGTTGGAGATTGATACTTTTTCTCGTTAATCTCTAATGTACCATCGATCTACTTATCTTAAATAAGTTTATCGGATGGCATTTTCTGCCAGAACTCGGTTTTTAAAATGGCGTCTGTGTTCGTCTCTGTGACTCCTAAACCAAAGGTTGAGCCCTTTGTTCCACTTTTGGCGGGCCTCTGGACAGAGACCCTCCAAAGTGGTGCCATTCTGTCTGGGTTACCACAGGGGTGTGGGAGGGGGTTTAGGCACCCTGGATCGAGTTGCCTTGCCAACTCCGGTCGCACTCTGGAGTGATTGGCCCAAGTGGTGAGCCTCCCCGCTCACCACTTAGCATGTGTTGATTGACACCTAGTCTGAATGAATGGGGGTTTTCTGCATAAAAGCAGGGCTTTTGGGACTGGATCTTCAGAAGTCGCCACAGGACCTAAGAATCCGACGAGGGTAACGCTGAGCCGACCTGCACAACGACACCTCCGGTGGAGCCCTGCTGAACCGACTCACCACTTCCCGACGACAGAGGAGATCTCCCTGCCGGAGAGTCTCTTCCCCTGACTGGTGGGAACAACCAGTCCCCTTTGCTTTTTCTTCGCCTCAGGACGCGGTGGTTGAATTGCCCGTGCAGAGCACCCCGGCAACCGGATAGCCACTACCCCTGTACCGCGACCAAAAGGTGGTGCCTTGTGACGGAGCACTCCGCGGCTGGTCTCTTCCCTGGTGGTGCACCGGACTTCCCTTTTCTTCGACGACGAGATCAACTCTACTCTTGGCAAAGACCCGACGTGCCTCCACCACCAGGAACAACTGCCCCCGCCGGAGCTGTCTCTCCACAACAAGGTACCATGTCCGCCTGGCTTCCCTTTGGATCGGTTCGAGTGAGGTGTCTTAATCCTCACCTTTCCGTTGGGTCGCCTCCAAGCTTTTTCAACGTGTTGTTCTGAACTAGTTCAATCTGCCACTAACAATTTGCTACAAAGACTCGAACGCATCTACACTAGAGACTTTTTGGGACATACCGCCTTGCCCCTCTCCGAGTGGGCCTGGCCTCTGAACTTTATGATCTATTGTGGTTCTTGCCTTCCTGCCTTGCATATTATCCATGACTTATTGAACTGTGTTGTTTTCATAACCTTCCTATTTTTCTCTCCCGTCCTAACTGATATTAGTGTGCCATCTAGGTTGAGGTATACACCTCTGTCTGAAAATAAGTGATACCGGTAGAATTTAGACTTGTCGAAATATTGTTAGGGGGATTGATCGTGTTCCTCTTCGTAGAGTAATTGTAATTGAATTGTTTGCCGTGATAGTGCCATAGTGTTTTCCATAGATGTTCCGTTATAAATAAATACCTTAATATCTTTACACTGAAGCCTTGTTGCGTGTTTGCTTGTCTTACTGTGAAGGATTGTCCTAAATTGTATACTCCACATACTGCTCAACTTTTCTTGAGAGAAGTCTGACTGCTCAGCCACAGCTACCAAGTGAATCTGTGTGGTACAGACTGCTACCAAGTGGGTTCACCGCCAAACGCCTGTAGTCCTAAATCTTTTGCAGTGGTCCCAGAGGGAACTGCACAGGTTTCCGCCTAACACTGGTGTACAGCTGTGGGATTTGTATCGAGTATACAGTTTAGAGTGCTTTTCGACACTTTAGGATAACTAACCACAAAGCTTAGCACTAAAAAGCAACTTTCAACAAACATGTCTACGATGGAAACTTACAGTCAAGAATCCTTGTCAAGGGAAAATACTGAGAGTTTGCGAGCTCTCTGTAGGCAAGAGAATCTTTCTGTAAGAGGCAAGAAGTTAGAACTAATCGAGCGATTGCTGGCGGACCAAAGTCTGGGTACTGGTTATGTAGATAACAGTGATGGTGTTGATCTAAATCGTAATTCTGATGATAGCGATGAAGAGGCTGATGAGGACGGAGAGGCTAACGAAACTGTCTCCCCTGCCCCTCTACCTGCCTTACCAGCTATGCCTACGGGGCCCATATCAGGTCCCACAAGTAACCCTGCTTATTTTGAACTTGAAAAAATGAAGCTCGAATTAGAATACAAACGGTTCTTGGCTCAATCTGAACGAAACCAAGAGCTCGAGTTCAGACGGATGAATGCCCAGGCTGAGCAGAAGCAAGCTGAGTTAAGACTCAGAAAAATAGAACTTAATCACGAGTTAGAGATGAAAAAGTTGTCTATAGAAAATGCTTCTCTCTCCTCTGGTTCCTCTAGGAGCTCCAGTCCCAAAAGACCCCGGCTGCCGAAGGAATTAGTGGGTATGTATGAACCGAGATTGGATGTGTTGGATTGGTTAAAACTGTTTGAGTACAATCATGGGCTCCAGGACATCACCGGGAATGCTTTACTTCCCTGGTTGTTCTCTAGGCTCCCTCCTGTTGCGACTGATGTGGTAATGGAGTTGGGGGAGGCGGATAAGACGGATTACGAAAGTGTGAAACTAGCTTTGATAGCTAGATTCGGGAAGACCCCTTCCCAGTATCTTAAGAGGTTTAGAACCCTCAAAAAGCATGATGGTACCCCTTGGGCTACCTGGGTGAGTGAAGGGTTGAAGAACTTAGAGGGATGGATTAAGGGTTACAAAGTGAACACTTATGAGGGTATGAAGAATCTTTTTATGTTGGAGTCTATTTATGATGCCTGTTCGCCTGAGCTCAGACAGCACTTGGCTGATTCGAAGGAATTGGATTCCCAGACGCTAGCTAAGGCCGCTGAATTATGGGTTGCCAACAGAGCTACTCATAAGGATTCTGGGGCAACTCAGAAACAGGATGAGGGAAAACAGCGTAAAAGAGACTCAAAAGAGAATTCGAATAACTCACATTCCAAAGAGGGCCCCAAACAAAACCAGAAGGGTAAGCCACCGGGAAAACCACAGCAGAATAGTGTGTCTTCTGGTGCCAAACCGGAAGGAGGTCAGAGCAAGCCACCATTCCAAAAAGCGTTCGGTAAATGCTTTGTTTGTGGCTCGACTGACCACGTGAAAGGAGATCCCAGATGTAAGGGTAAACCTTCAGGGGTCCAGCTTGTCTCCTTAGCCTTCGCTCCAGAGGAGGAAGTCCAAATGGCAAGTGGAAACTTTCTACTGCTAGCTGACGAACCCATTGGAGTCTCAGCCAGCGTTTCTTTAGTATCTCTGGGGTTGTGGGAACAACAGAATTTAGATGTCTATAATTCTATCCCCGATAATACTAAAGAGTATTATAAGGACAGTGTCCAGGTGAATGGTCAGGAGACTCCTGCCATTAGGGACACTGGGGCCAGCATAACTGTAGTGGATAAATTGTTTTTTCAGGCTGAGGATGTTGCTAAGGCACCCAAACGCCTCACCAAGTTAGCTGGAGGGCCTGTGCAGATGCTTCCCCAATTACCAGTTCTCATCCAGTGTAACGACATGACTGTGAAGATACCTGTCAGCATACAGAGTGAGGTACCAGGACGTGTACTGTTGGGTAACGATTTGAACTCTCGGAGTTGTATCGCATACTCCCAGACCTCCTAGTAAACGGTTACTAGAGCTAACCAGACCCGCAAGAGAGAGGACCCTGCACGGTACTCTCAAGGAGATGATGAAGAAAGAAATCACTCCTGCTCCACTGGAATTGTCGGCCGCTGTCTCCAAGAAATCAGAAGCGAAAGGGAAACCTAAGACTGCTATCCCAAAACCAGCAGCCAGCATTTCAGTTCAGCCCACACGGACTTCCCCGCGGTTGTCCAAAGTTACACCCATAACTCCACCTCCAGCCGAGGCTGAGAGGGAGGTACAACCCTGTGTGGTAGAATTAGACTCTGAGGAAGAGCTAATGGAAGGCCACGAACTCATTGGAGATCTGGATCCTGTTGACCATCCTGAGCTGCAGTCTTTACTGGCAGAAGGTGGACCCAGCAGGGCAGACTTCAGTAAGGGACAGAGAGAATGTCCAACTCTGGAAGGTCTTCGCCACCAGGCAGAAGCTCAGGCTGAAGGGCAAGAGCCTGGGAAATACAGGTTGCACTGGGAAGATGGCCTCTTCTACAGTGAACCGACCGAGTCTGCACCTGGAGACTACAAACGACTTGTAGTACCCCAAGAGAACAGACCACAGTTCTTGCAGTTAGCCCACGAGATTCCTTTGGCTGGTCACTTGAGTTTCAAGAAGACTAAGGAAAGGCTCTCTCTCTTTACTTCTATTGGCCGAGGATGGGGACCGAAGTAGAAAAACACTGCAGGAGCTGCCACACCTGCCAGATCTCTGGTAAGGTTGGCTCCAAGAATGTGGCACCTTTAGTGCCTCTCCCAGTTGTGGGAGCCCCATTTGAGAGAGTAGGGATTGACATTGTTGGTCCCCTTGATCCTCCAACCTCCTCAGGCAACAGGTTTATACTTGTTGTAGTAGACCATGCTACTAGGTATCCTGAGGCAATTCCTATGAGGACTGTTACAGCTCCGGCTGTGGCTAAGGCCCTCCTTGGTATTTTTACTAGGGTCGGGTTTCCTAAGGAAGTAATCTCTGACAGGGGGTCAAACTTTATGTCCAACTACATGAAAGCCATGTGGAAAACCTGCGGAGTTACTTACAAGTTCTCAACGGCTTACCACCCACAAACCAATGGGTTGGTAGAACGGTTCAACCGAACCATGAAGAGCATGATAGGTGCTTTAGAGGAACCCCTTAAGCGTAAGTGGGACCTTCTACTGCCATGCCTTCTCTTTGCTTATAGAGAAGTCCCGCAGGAGGGCGTAGGCTACTCGCCCTTCGAACTACTCTATGGTCATCCCGTCAGAGGTCCATTGGCCCTGATTAAGGAGGGGGGGGAGAGTGCTCCTTCCCCCAAGCCAGTCAGAGTGACTGACTACGTGATAGGTCTCCAGAGGAGAATGTCGCACATGATGACGGAAGCAAGCGATAACTTGAAAGCTGGACAAGCATTGGTCAAGCACTGGCACGATCAAAAGGCTAACATGGTTGAGTTCGCTCAAGACCAGCTCGTTCTCGTTATGATCCCAACAAGGCAGAGGGCCTTGCAAGATAAATGGATCGGACCCTTCAGAGTAGTGGGTAAACTCGGAGAGGTTAACTATCTGGTGGACTTGGGCAATCCCAAGGAGGCTCCGACAGTCTTTCACACCAACCAACTTAAAGCGTATGTCTCATGACCTGATGTAGGAGCGTTGCTTCTAGCGTCATCCGAGGAAGAAGAAGAGAGGGAAGCTCTTCCGGATCTCCTCAGAGGCTTACCTTTAGATGAAAAAATTGAAGGAGTAAATCTCTCCTCCAATCTGACACCCGAGCAACAAGAAGAGTGCAAAGCTATGTTGAATCAGTTTGCCTCTCTGTTCTCGCTTTCGCCAGGCTTGACCCCTTGGGGCCAGCATGACATACTCACTGGTGACTGTCTGCCAGTCAAGAGCAGAGGATACCAAATGTCAGAAAACATATGAACCCACATCAAAGGTGAGGTCAGCAAGATGCTTGATCTCGGGGTAATAGAGCCCTCTACTAGTCCATGGTCTAGCCCAGTTGTGTTAGTACCAAAGGCCGGATCTAAAGAGCTTAGATTCTGCGTGGATTATAGAGCTCTTAATGCAGTCACCACGACTGATGCCCACCCTTTGCCAAGAACAGATGAGTTGGTGGATAAACTTGGTGCCGCCAGGTTCCTCAGCACATTTGACTTGACGTCAGGCTATTGGCAAATAGCCCTGGCCGACCATGCCAAGGAGAAAACTGCATTTTCTACCCCCGTTGGCTTATACCAGTTTATGGTAATGCCTTTCGGATTGAAAAATGCACCTGCTACGTTTCAACGGATGGTAAACCAGGTTCTGAATGGGATGGAGGACTTCTGCATGGCATACTTGGGTGACATCGCAGTGTTCAACAATTCCTGGGAAGAACATGTAACCCACCTAAGAGATGTTTTGCAGGCTCTTGGACGAGCCAATCTGACCATAAAGGCGAGTATATGCCAAATTGGACAGAGTAAGGTAGTCTATCTTGGACATGAGGTAGGAGGTGGAGAAATAAGGCCTTTGCTCAGTAAGATTGAAGCTTTGCAAAATTGGACAACACCTACTACTCAAACCCAAGTGAGAGCCTTCCTAGGCCTACTGGGTACTACAGGAATTTCATAGAGAACTATGGGACCATAGCTTCTCCACTGAATGTCATCTCCTCGCCCAAATTTCCTAAAAAGGTTAAATGGAACGAGGAGTGCAATCAGGCTTTTGAAAACCTGAAAAAAGGCTCTTTGCCAAGCCCCAGTACTCAGAGCTCCTGATTACCGCCAACACTTCATTGTGCAGACAGATGCTTCCAATGTAGGGATAGGTGCCGTACTCAGTCAACTGGATGGGAAAGGTAGGGAGCACCCCGTTTGCTTCATCAGCCGCAAGCTGAAGGATCCTGAAACAAGGTGGGCAACATTCGAAAGAGAGTGCTTTGCTATCGTGTGGGCTCTGAAGAAGTTTAGGCCGTACTTGTATGGTTCTACTTTCATCATTCAGACTGACCACCAACCCTTGAGATGGTTAATGCAAATGAAAGGGGAAAACCCAAAACTATTGAGATGGTCGATCTGCCTACAAGGGTTTGATTTCACCATTGAGCACAGGTCAGGGTGTCACCACCAAAATGCTGATGGTCTCTCTAGGATGTATGTCATCGACTAGAGGTATGAGATTCATCCAGGAGTGGATTAAATCCTCCTGTCCCTTAGTCTGGGGGGGGGGGGCGAGTGTTAGGGAGAATTCTCTGTTTAGGCTGAATTTCCTAACCTAGTGAGTCCCCCAGCAGCTTTGCTGGATTTCTGGAGTTTGTTTTTTCCCATCCTGCCAAGAGTGAGACACTTTTCCTCCCACTCTTGGACATGTATGTGTGCAATTCCTTTGAATGTCAATGTGTTCTCTGGGCTATGGGGTCTTTTACTCCATAGGGTCTCATAT
This sequence comes from Ambystoma mexicanum, assembly GCF_040938575.1. Taxonomy (NCBI): domain Eukaryota; kingdom Metazoa; phylum Chordata; class Amphibia; order Caudata; family Ambystomatidae; genus Ambystoma; species Ambystoma mexicanum. The sequence continues at coordinate 1,380,033,854 of NC_090933.1, forward strand.
GTTTTTCTATGTGTGTTACACCGCACCCTACTTGCCGTAACACTGGGGCGTCCTAGCGGACCCCCACCATAGACTCCATACCCGGGGACTGACTACTGTCTCCCCGGGCATGTAAAGTCACCATTGGCTTTACTAGACCTACATTTACTAACAGAACTAGTACAAACCATCTTATTGTGGACGTTCTAGTAGGGGTAATTCGATTACTCCTGGATCTGTTACTCGAGGGGGCACTGTCCCATCCCCCCTCGTCGAGTTTTGGCTGGTGGCAGTGGAAACTACTTGTTATGTTCGACCCCGGACATAACCCTATGGGATTCGTCCCATTGTTGGAGATTGATACTTTTTCTCGTTAATCTCTAACGTACCATCGATCTACTTATCTTAAATAGGTTTATCGGATGGTATTTTCTGCCAGAACTCGGTTTTTAAAATGGCGTCTGTGTTCGTCTCTGTGACTCCTAAACCATAGGTTGAGCCCTTTGTTCCACTTTTGGCGGGCCTCTGGACAGAGACCCTCCAAAGTGGTGCCATTCTGTCTGGGTTACCACAGGGGTGTGGGAGGGGGTTTAGGCACCCTGGACCGAGTTGCCTTGCCAACTCCGGTCGCACTCTGGAGTGATTGGCCCAAGTGGTGAGCCTCCCGGCTCACCACTTAGCATGTGTTCATTGACAGCTAGGCTGAATGAATGGGGGTTTTCTGCATAAAAGCAGGGCTTTTGGGACTGGATCTTCAGAAGTCGCCACAGGACCTAAGAATCTGACGAGGGTAACGCTGAGCCGACTTGCACGACGACACCTCCGGTGGAGCCCTGCTGAACCGACTCACCACTTCCCGACGACAGAGGAGATCTCCCTGCCGGAGAGTCTCTTCCCCTGACTGGTGGGAACAACCAGTCCCCTTTGCTTTTTCTTCGCCTCAGGACGCGGTGGTCGAATTGCCCGTGCAGAGCACCCCGGCAACCGGATAGCCACTACCCCTGTACCGCAACCAAAAGGTGGTGCCTTGTGACGGAGCACTCCGCGGCTGGTCTCTTCCCTGGTGGTGCACCGGACTTCACTTTTCTTCAACGACGAGATCAACTCTACTCTTGGCAAAGACCCGACGTGCATCCACCACCAGGAACAACTGCCCCCGCCGGAGCTGTCTCTCCACAACAAGGTACCGTGTCCGCCTGGCTTCCCTTTCGATCGGTTCGAGTAAGGTGTCTTAATCCTCACCTTTCCGTTGGGTCGCCTCCAAGCTTTTTCAAGGTGTTGTTCTGAACTAGTTCAATCTGCCACTAACAATTTGCTACAAAGATTCGAACGCATCTACACTAGAGACTTTTTGGGACATACCGCCTTGCCCCTCTCCGAGTGAGCCTGGCCTCTGAACTTTATGATCTATTGTGGTTCTTGCCTTCCTGCCTTGCATATTATCCATGACTTATTGAACTGTGTTGATTTCATAACCTGCCTATTTTTCTCTCCCGTCCTAACTGATATTAGAGTGCCATCTAGGTTGAGGTATACACCTCTGTCTGAAAATAAGTGATACCGGTAGAACCTAGACTTGTCGAAATATTGTTAGGGGGATTGATCGTGTTCCTCTTCGTAGAGTAATTGTAATTGAATTGTTTGCCGTGATAGTGCCATAGTGTTTTCCATAGATGTTCCGTTATAAATAAATACCTTAATATCTTTACACTGAAGCCTTGTTGCGTGTTTGCTTGTCTTACTGTGAAGGATTGTCCTAAATTGTATACTCCACATACTGCTCAACTTTTCTTGAGAGAAGTCTGACTGCTCAGCCACAGCTACCAAGTGAATCTGTGTGGTACAGACTGCTACCAAGTGGGTTCACCGCCAAACGCCTGTAGTCCTAAATCTTTTGCAGTGGTCCCAGAGGGAACTGCACAGGTTTCCGCCTAACACAGACACCAGTACAAACCATCATATTGTGGACGTACTGGTCGGGGCAATTCGATTGCCCCGGGGTCTGTTAGTCGAGGGGGCATGTCTCCATCCCCCCTGATCGAGTTTTGGCTGGTGGCAGTGGATACTACTTTTTATATTCGACCGCAAATATTTCCCTGTGGGATTTTCCCATTGCTCGAGGCTACCAACTTTAATTATTTAATTCTCATAGCCTCGAACATACCGCCGGTTTATTTAATATTAATTCGCCGGTTGGTATTTTTTGCCAGGACTCGATTCTAAAATGGCGTTTGTGTTCTCTTCTGTGACTCCAACCCAAGTCGAGCCCTTTGTTCCACTTTTTGGCGGGCTTCTCCACAGAAGCCTCCAAAAGTGGTGCCACTCTGTCTGGGTACCACAGGGGGTGTGGGAAGGGGTTTAGGCACCCTGGACTGAGTTACCTTGGTAACTCAAGTCGCACTCTTGTGTGATTGGCCCAAGTGGTGAGCCGGCCGGCTCACCACTTAGCATGTTTGATTGACAGCTAGGCTGAATGAATGGGGGTATGCTGAATAAAAGCAGGGCTTTGGGGACTGGAACTTCAGAAGTCGCCACAGGACCTGAGAATCCGACGAGGGAGAAGCTGAACCGACCTACCACGACGACACCACCGGTGGAGCCCTTCCGAACCGACTCACCATTTCCCAACGACAGAGAAGATCTCTCGGCTGGAGAGGCTTCTTCCCCTGACTGGTGGGCACAACCAGTTTACCTTCTTCTCTTTGCACCCCAGACTGGTCTGTGGTCGAATTGCCCATGCCAAGCACCCCAGCAACCGGATAGCCACTCACCACTGGACCGCGAACTAAAGGACCGCTCCTTTTACCTGAGAAACTCTGCGGCTGGTTTCTTCCCTGGCAGTGCAACGGACTCCTGTCTTCCTCCTCGACGACATCCTCTCTTCCCCCGGACGAAGCACCGACTTGCATCCGCTGCCAGGAACAACTACCCCGCTGGAGTATTCTCACCACTTTAAGGTACCGTGTCCGCCAGGCCACCCTTTCTAAAGATTGCTACAAGGTAATAATAACCCCTTAACCTTCTGGACTGGGCTGGCCGCCTTGATCCTCTAACTGGTCCCTTTCTTTGGTCCAACTCCTTTTTGAACCGTTACAAGACTTTTGTGCACTGCAACCGTGCGACCTTGGACACATTTCGTTTTGATCCTCTTAAAGCGGATCCGGCCTACTGGCTCTGAATTCACTGTGTTACTTTGCCTTCATCTCTTGTTGTGTTCGTGAAATGTGTTGGGATCTGTTTCAATTTATTCTCTGCTTTTCTCTCCCTTTTTTACCGAATTATTAGAGTGCCATCTACGTTAAGCGCTCACCGCTGTCTGAAAATAAGTGGAGCTTTACTTAAGACTTGTCTAATATTCTTTTAAGGGAGTGTATATCTTTTAGTGACTGTGTTTTTGAATTGCTTACTATTAGTGCCTGTGTTTTTCTAGATGTGGTTTTAAATAAATAATTATATCTCTTTTACACCAAGCCCTGGTCAGTGTTTACTTGTTCTATTGTGTTCTCTTGACCTATTGTGAATACTCTGTATACTGCCTAACTCTTCTTGAGGGAAATCTGACTGCTCAGCCACAGCTACCAAGTGAATCTGTGTGGTACAGACTGCTACCAAGAGGGTTTACTGCCAAACACCTGTAGTCTTAAATCTTTTGCAGTGGTCCCAGAGGGAACTGCACAGGTTTCTGCCTAACAGCTTCCTTGCCCGCTATCTGCGCATGCTCCTTTGTGTTGTCTGCCCTTTCTGTGCATGCTTTCTTGCCCACTCTCTGCGTCTGCATGTTGTGTTATCTGCTCTTTCTGTGCATGCTTTCTGGCCCGCTCTGTGCGCATGCTCCTTTGTGTTGTCTGCCCATTCTGTGCATGCTATCTTGCATGCTCTCTGGGCATGCTCCTTTGTGTTGTTTGCCCTTTCTGTGCATGCTATCTTGCATGCTCTCTGCACATGCTCCTTTGTGTTGTCTGCCCTTTCTGTGCATGCTTCCTTGCCCGCTCTCTGCGCCTGTGCGTTGTGTTGTCTTCCCTTTCTGTGCATGCTTTCTTTCCCGCTCTCTACGCCTGCGCATTGTGTAGGCTGCCCTTTCTGTGCATGCTTCCTTGCCCGCTATCTGCGCATGCGTGTTGTCTGCCCTTTCTGTGCATGCTTCCTTCCCTGCTCTCTGCGCCTGCGCGTTGTGTAGGATGCCCTTTCTGTGCATGCTTCCTTGCCCGCTCTCTGCGACTGTGCGTTGTGTAGGCTGCCCTTTCTGTGCATGCTTCCTTGCCCGCTCTCTGCGCCTGGTGTAGGCTGCCCTTTCTGTGCATGCTCTCTTACTCGCTCTCTGCGCGAGCGCGTTGTGTTGTCTGCCCCTTCTGCATACTTCCTTGCTCGCTCTCTGCGCATGCTCCTTTGTGTTGTCTGCCCTTTCTGTGCATGCTTCCTTGCCTGCTCTCTGCGCATGCTCCTTTGTGTGGTCTGCCCTTTCTTTGCATGCTTATGTTGGGCCCTTGCGGACAGGATGGAAGAACGAGGGATACGCTGAGGGAGTTGAACGTCTTCTTTATTTAACATACATACACAAACTGAACTTTCCCTTCTCTCCCTCCCCCTTTCATCACGAGTCACGTGGTGAGGCCCACGTGACTCTGTGTATCTCTTAAAGAGATATTAGCATAGCAACAACACCCCCGGACTAATGTCCTTGCGTCGTCATCAACATTCTTCAACTAAGCGTATTGGTTGTCTCACGACCCTTTGGGATCGGCGGCTGGTGGCTTCATTTGAGTTCTCTTCTGGTCGATCCACCCTCTTTACTTCTGGTCGAGGTAAGAATCTTGGGGGAGTCCATGGTCTGTCTCGAACATTCATGTGGTTCTGGGTCCGGATCTGGAGGCTGGAGTTCCTCGCCTTCTCTTGCCACTGTGAGTTTGAACAGCGAGCTATTTCGAGTTATTTCTTTCTCGCATTTTCAGCTGTCACCATGGTCCCTTTTACTGCTGTAAGTTGGAGGGGGCGTGGACCAAACCAAGGGTCGGTTTTCCTGACCATTGGTTGTTGCACTAGCACTTCATCTCCAATCTGAAACTCTTTTGGTCGTGCCCCTCTTCTTTCGTCAGTCTCTGTGCGAGCTCGCTCCTTTCGCTCTGCCTCCCTCTTTAAGATCTTGAGATCTATTTCCGGCTTGCTTTCAGGGTGTTGGATTATTCTTGTGCGAACTTGGTATTTTACCATGAGTTCCGCTGGTGTCTTGTTTGTGGCCTCATACGGCGTGCTCCGGTAATCACGAAGCATACAGAATAGTGCTTGATGGGGATCAACGTTCTGAATGCGGCTCTCTGTAAAGTCTTTTTAATGGAGGCCATGAACCTCTCGGCCATCTCATTGGCTTGGGGCCAGCGAGGTGTAATGTTCTGGTGTCTGAACCGTAGATGCTTGGCGAATATTGCAAATTCATGTCTACAAAACGGCAGACCATTGTCTGATTTGATGATTTCTGGTATTCCCTATTCACTTACTACTTCATCAAATACGGCTGCTACTTGGGCAAATGCCGTAGACGTGGACCACTTTACAATCGGGAACCTAGAATGTTCATCGATGAAAAGCAGCAGGTATTCACCTGATTCGAGTGGTCCACAAAAGTCTACTGCAACTTTTTCCCAAGGACGTTCCGGAATTTGTGTTGGCTGTAGGGGTATAGGGGCATCTGTTCTGGCCGTGCATTGACATGCTACAGAGTTGTTTACCCACCAGTCCACCATGGCGTCTAGGAAGGGGAACCATACATGGCACTGTAGCTGCCGTTTGGTATTGTCTGCCCCACGGTGTCCTTCGCGAGCTGTCTTGATGACTTCTGACCGTAGTGTGGCTGGGACTACCAGCCTGCATCCTCGTAGGAGTATGGAATCGTCTTTTACGGCCAATTCCATGTGCACTTTAGTCAATCTTTCCAGTTCATCTCTACAGGCTCCTGGGTGTGTTGTTAGTGCTCGCTCATAGTCTTTCCACCTGTTGTTTTCAGTGAGGCTGATCACCAGTGCCATGGATGGGTCTGCCGCTGATGCTGAGGCTATGGCTTCCAGTGAGATCGCTGGGGGCAGCGCGTTTGTGGTGACGTAGCTGATGTATTCAACGTCACCAGGTCGTGGCACTGGCTTTCCTGTGGGGTGCCTGGATAAATAGTCAGCTGGGTTATTCTCAGCCCCTGGATGATGAATGATCTGGGAATCATATTCTTGTAGACGAATGCCCTAGCACTCAATTCTGGGGGGCATCTTTGTTCTGGGGTTTCCAAATAATGAAAGTAGGACCTGGTGGTTGGTGATGAGGGTGAACTTTTAGCCTATTACGAAGTTATGGAAATGTTCACACGCCCATACAGCTGCTAAACTCTCCTTTTCGGCTTGGGAATATGCGGACTCGGGAGCCCCCAGTGCCCTGCTGGTGTATGCCACAACATGTCTCGGGTGGGCGTCAACCCCATTGGTTTGTGTAAGTATGGCCCCTAGTCCCACTGGAATTGCATCTATTACGATTTCGGTATGCCATTCCGGGTCAAAGTAGGCGAGCTTTCTGGCTTCGGCAAGGGATTGTTTGATGGTGTCGAATGCGTCTTGGCATTCCGCAGACCAGGCAAAAAGGATGTATTTTTGAAGCAGCTTCCTGAGGGGTTCGGTGATCGTGGCATAGTGTGGTATATACCTGGGGCAATATCCTGCCATGCCAAGAAATGATCTGACTTCCACAACTTGTCTTGGCTCCTGCCATTTGAAAATTGTGGAGACCTTGTCAGGATCAGGGGTCATGCCATCCGTAGAGAAGATGTGGCCGGAAAATTTTAGTTTGGACTTGCTGAAACGGCACTTGTCAACATTTAGGGTGAGACCTCCTTCATGGATGGCTTTGCAGGTGGCTCGAAGGGCTGTGTCATGTTCCTCTTTCGATCGCCCATACACGAGAATGTCATCGCTATAGTTCAGCGCTCCTTTTATTGGTCGGATGATGTGCCTGATGGCTCCATGAAAGATTTCCGCGGCTGATGGTATGCCGAAATTTAAGCACTTGTAGCGAAAAAGACCATCGTGTGTGGCGAAGGTGGGGATGCCTCTTGATTCCGGATGAAGTACCATCTGATGGTACCCCTGATTTAGGTCAAGTTTGGAGAAGAGGATGGATTGATTTATTTGGACTATCATGTCCTCGATCCTTGGACCTGGGTGTTGCTCTCTCTGGATGGCGGTGTTGGCCATTCGCATGTCTACACAAAGTCTAAGGCGTCCTCCTTCTTTTGGCACAATCACTAATGGCGAGACCCATGGGGTCGGGCCTGCTGCCGGTTCAATAATTCCATCTTCCAAGAGTTGTCTGAGTTCAGCCGACACCGCTGCTTGCAGATGAAATCCAACTCTCCTTGGGTGTTGCGGAACAGGTCGGACCGTTGGGTCGATATGTAGTTTCACGGGCATGACCTTCATTTTCCCTAGGCCTTTGCATATGAGTGGAAACTCGTTCATTATGGTTTCTTTTGTCATGGTACTTGCTTGAGCAGACCAGTTCTGAATGTTGAACACGTGGTCTCTCGTGTCAGGTGTTGGTGCTGTTGAGCGGATTGTGTCACCTTCTCGGACATGTATGTCTATGAGCCCTGAACAGGAGGCGGTCTGGTAGCTCAGGAGACATCTCCCTTTGGTGGGACTCCGAATGACATGTATGGTGGTCGTCGTGGAGTGATTACCATGGATGAGTCAACGTCCAAATGAGCCGATGGCTTTTAGGGGGACTGCCGCACCCCACTGAAATATCTTGGAGGCTGATGGTGTTAAGGCTGGTTTGGTGGAACTCCTTTTCCCCCATTATGTTTACGGTGGCTCCCAAGTCAACTAGGAAGCAGAATTGTTTGCCGCCTATTTCCACGGGTATTTTGGGTGCATCTTGTGCTTCCCTTTCATCCATGATGAGATTGACATATTCGTCCTGCGAATATAGGTCATATTGGTCGGCTTCGTAGTCAAGTCCTTGTTGTTCTATGGTGTGGTAGTTCTGATGTAATGGGGGCCCATCATATTTGTCTCTTATGCGTGAGACCTGGTCATGCATCTCATTGTCTTGCATCTCAGCGTCAGGCTAGATGTCTTCCACTACTCTGACGTAGCATCTTGGATTTTGTTGATGTGGGTGCATTTGGTAGGCCTGTGGTAGTGGGTTCCTGTTGAATGGTCTGTATTGTGGGGCCATGGGCATTCGTGGCATCGGGAAAGGTCTGCCTTCTTTGCAAACCGATTGGAAATGTCCTTCCCTGATGCAGTTTCCACATCTCTGAGAGAGCGCAGGGCAAGTCCCTGCATGGGGAAAAACCATCCCACAGCGGTAGCACTGTCGTTGTGTTCTTGGGGTAGCTGTGTAGCTGGATGGTCTCTCGGTTGTTCTGATGTTGCTTGGTTGTATTGCCGCTATCAATTCATTTGTGTCTTGTTTTGTTGAGATGTTGCCCGCAATCTGTGTTACTTGCTTGTCAGCCCTTTCTAGGATTCTGGCCATCTCACTGACTTCCTCAATGGTGAGTGGTTTCTTGAGGAGTTGCTTTTTGAGGGTTTGAGACACACATCCCTCAATAACACATAGGCGGATGGCCTCATCTAGTGAGAAGACATGAAATTGGCAGTGAGCACCTTTTATCCATAGACGAATGATGAATTTGTTGACTGTTTCATCAATTCTTTGGGTGCACTGATTAAACATGTACCTTTCATAATCCCTGTTGGGTTCAATCACTAGCCTTTTGTTCAGAGCTGTGATGAGTGCTGGAAAGTCAGTTTGTTCAGCGGTTGGGATGGTCTTTAGAAGTGTTTTAACTTCATTTCCTGCTAGATTGAGGAGCATGCTGCATAGTCTTGGCAAGCTTTCTTCACCTGCAGCTGCAATGAATGTGTTGAAGTCTTCTAGCCATTCGACCCACCTCGGACCTTTGTCGGCTTGCGGCGTCATGGAGAAGAGGGGTGGCATGCGCCAGGCAGTGGCAGCCGTCTTCCCAAAATGGGCCGGAGGAGCTGGAGGTTGTTGCCCTTGTGGAGAGCTCATGGCGGTGGTAGTGGTGGTAGTGGTGGCCTGGTGCTGTGGAAAAGGTTGTCCTTCTGTCTGCTGCGTTATAGAAGTGCGTTATGGAAGTGCTGCAGGTGTGTGTGTGTCTTGTGGACTCCAGGTGGGGTGTTTTGTGATTCTGAATTGTTTAAGTCACGTGAGGTGGTCGGGGTAGAGTGCAGTTCGTGGATCCTTCTTGGTCTGATCTCCACAGTTGTTGAAGTATAAAGGGTTTGCCACCCTCCTGTCTCTCTTTTTTGTTCTTGTGCTGGTTGGAGCTGGCTTGTTATGGTGCGCACTCCCAGGGCACGCTTCTTTGCAGAATTAGGGGTTGGTTGAGTGTCGCAAACCACTGGCGGATTGCTACGTGGTACATTGCGGAGAAAGGGGTCCGCGTTTATTTATTTTATGATTTCCCGCTGGCACACATTGGCCTCTTTGTGGCCGCGGGGGAATGGAGAGAAGGAGGCGGAGCCCGGGATCGGCGGGGATGCTGGCACCAGCCAGCACGCTTTGTCTGCACTGCGGCCACAGGGATGAGAAGGAAGAGAGAGGGCCCAGAATCGGGCGGTGACGCTGGCTCCTGCCGGCACGCGTTGTCTTCACTGCGGCCGTGGGGGTGAGGAGGAGGAGGCGTGACCCGGGATCAGGCAAAATGGTGTCAAGTACCCGCTGGCACGCGTTATCTTCTTCGCGGCTGCAGGGATATGAGGAGAAGGAGGCGGGGCCTAGGATCAGGCGTTCCACACAAGAAGCCGGGATCAGCTGGAAAGGTGTACTGGAGCGGGATCACTCATGCAGAAGGAGGAGGAGGACTTGGCGGTCCTGGAAGCACCTCGTCGCCAGTTGTTGGGCCCTTGCGGCCAGGATGGAAGAACGAGGGACACGCTGAGGGAGTTGAACGTCTTCTTTATTTGACATACATACACAAACTAAACTTTCCCTTCTCTTCCTCCCCCTTTCATCACGAGTCACGTGGTGAGGCCCACGTGACTCTGTGTATCCCTTAAAGATATATTAGCCTAGCAACAGCTTCCTTGCCCGCTCTCTGCGCATGCTCCTTTATGTTGTCTGCCCTTTCTGTGCATACTTCCTTGCTCGCTCCCTGCCCATGCTCCTTTGTGTAGGCTGCCCTTTCTGTGCATGCTATCTTGCCTGGTCTCTGCCCATGCTCCTTTGTGTTGTCTGCCCTTTCTGTGCATGCTTCCTTGCTCGCTCTCTGCGTATGCTCCATTGTGTAGGCTGGCCTTTCTGTGCAATTTTCCTTACCTGCTCTCTGCGCATGCTCCTTTGTGTAGGCTGCTCTTTCTGTGCATGCTATCTTGCCTGCTCTCTGTGCATGCTCCTTTGTGTTGTCTGCACTTTCTGTGCATGCACTTTGCTCGCTCTCTGTGCATGCTCCTTTGTGTAGGCTGCCCTTTCTGTGTATGCTTCCTTGCTCGCTCTCTGCGCATGCTCCTTTGTGTAGGCTGCCCTTTCTGTGCATGCTTCCTTGCTCACTATCTGCGCATGCTCATTTTTGTTGTCTGCCCTTTCTGTGCATTCCATCTTACCTGCTCTCTGCGCATGCTCCTTTGTATTGTCTGCCCTTTCTGTGCATGCTTCGTTGCTGGATGGGAAAGGTAGGGAGCACCCCGTTTGCTTCATCAGCTGCAAGCTGAAGGATCCTGAAACAAGGTGGGCAACATTCGAAAGAGAGTGCTTTGCTATCGTGTGGGCTCTGAAGAGGTTTAGGCCGTACTTGTATGGTTCTACTTTCATCATTCAGACTGACCACCAACCCTTGAGATGGTTAATGCAAATGAAAGGGGAAAATCCAAAACTATTGAGATGGTCGATCTGCCTACAAGGGTTTGATTTCACCATTGAGCACAGGTCAGGGTGTCACCACCAAAATGCTGATGGTCTCTCTAGGATGTATGTCATCGACTAGAGGTATGAGATTCATCCAGGAGTGGATTAAATCCTCCTGTCCCTTAGTCTGGGGGGGGGGGCGAGTGTTAGGGAGAATTCTCTGTTTAGGCTGAATTTCCTAACCTAGTGAGTCCCCCAGCAGCTTTGCTGGATTTCTGGAGTTTGTTTTTTCCCATCCTGCCAAGAGTGAGACACTTTTCCTCCCACTCTTGGACATGTATGTGTGCAATTCCTTTGAATGTCAATGGGCCTCATTACGACCCTGGCGGTAAGGGGTTTACGCCAGCGTTAACGGCGCCGACCCCTTACCGCCAATTACGAGTTCCCTTTCCGCCATGGGGATTTTAACGCCTGCTTTTTGCAGGCGTTAAAAACCATGGCGGTAAGGGAACTTGGTGTTAATTACGCCACCGTAATTTACGGTGGCGTAATTAACGCCTTCCCCACTCCCATTATGCCCTATGGGGCAAGAATGGGAATGGGGAAGGGTAAAATGGGGATTGGGGACTTACCGCCCCGCCAAGGTCGGAATGGGGCGGTAAGTCCGCCAACCCCCATGGCGGAATTTTCACATCTCCGCCAAGGACCATGGTGCTAATTGCACCATGGTCCTCCGCCAAGGTCCTAATGAGGGCCAGTGTGTTCTCTGGGCTATGGGGTCTTTTACTCCATAGGGTCTCATATGTTTTTCTATGTGTGTTACACCGCACCCTACTTGCCGTAACACTGGGGCGTCCTAGCGGACCCCCACCATAGACTCCATACCCGGGGACTGACTACTGTCTCCCCGGGCATGTAAAGTCACCATTGGCTTTACTAGACCTACATTTACTAACAGAACTAGTACAAACCATCTTATTGTGGACGTTCTAGTAGGGGTAATTCGATTACTCCTGGATCTGTTACTCGAGGGGGCACTGTCCCGTCCCCCCTCGTCGAGTTTTGGCTGGTGGCAGTGGAAACTACTTGTTATGTTCGACCCCGGACATAACCCTATGGGATTCGTCCCATTGTTGGAGATTGATACTTTTTCTCGTTAATCTCTAACGTACCATCGATCTACTTATCTTAAATAGGTTTATCGGATGGTATTTTCTGCCAGAACTCGGTTTTTAAAATGGCGTCTGTGTTCGTCTCTGTGACTCCTAAACCATAGGTTGAGCCCTTTGTTCCACTTTTGGCGGGCCTCTGGACAGAGACCCTCCAAAGTGGTGCCATTCTGTCTGGGTTACCACAGGGGTGTGGGAGGGGGTTTAGGCACCCTGGACCGAGTTGCCTTGCCAACTCCGGTCGCACTCTGGAGTGATTGGCCCAAGTGGTGAGCCTCCCGGCTCACCACTTAGCATGTGTTCATTGACAGCTAGGCTGAATGAATGGGGGTTTTCTGCATAAAAGCAGGGCTTTTGGGACTGGATCTTCAGAAGTCGCCACAGGACCTAAGAATCTGACGAGGGTAACGCTGAGCCGACTTGCACGACGACACCTCCGGTGGAGCCCTGCTGAACCGACTCACCACTTCCCGACGACAGAGGAGATCTCCCTGCCGGAGAGTCTCTTCCCCTGACTGGTGGGAACAACCAGTCCCCTTTGCTTTTTCTTCGCCTCAGGACGCGGTGGTCGAATTGCCCGTGCAGAGCACCCCGGCAACCGGATAGCCACTACCCCTGTACCGCAACCAAAAGGTGGTGCCTTGTGACGGAGCACTCCGCGGCTGGTCTCTTCCCTGGTGGTGCACCGGACTTCACTTTTCTTCAACGACGAGATCAACTCTACTCTTGGCAAAGACCCGACGTGCATCCACCACCAGGAACAACTGCCCCCGCCGGAGCTGTCTCTCCACAACAAGGTACCGTGTCCGCCTGGCTTCCCTTTCGATCGGTTCGAGTAAGGTGTCTTAATCCTCACCTTTCCGTTGGGTCGCCTCCAAGCTTTTTCAAGGTGTTGTTCTGAACTAGTTCAATCTGCCACTAACAATTTGCTACAAAGATTCAAACGCATCTACACTAGAGACTTTTTGGGACATACCGCCTTGCCCCTCTCCGAGTGAGCCTGGCCTCTGAACTTTATGATCTATTGTGGTTCTTGCCTTCCTGCCTTGCATATTATCCATGACTTATTGAACTGTGTTGATTTCATAACCTGCCTATTTTTCTCTCCCGTCCTAACTGATATTAGAGTGCCATCTAGGTTGAGGTATACACCTCTGTCTGAAAATAAGTGATACCGGTAGAACCTAGACTTGTCGAAATATTGTTAGGGGGATTGATCGTGTTCCTCTTCGTAGAGTAATTGTAATTGAATTGTTTGCCGTGATAGTGCCATAGTGTTTTCCATAGATGTTCCGTTATAAATAAATACCTTAATATCTTTACACTGAAGCCTTGTTGCGTGTTTGCTTGTCTTACTGTGAAGGATTGTCCTAAATTGTATACTCCACATACTGCTCAACTTTTCTTGAGAGAAGTCTGACTGCTCAGCCACAGCTACCAAGTGAATCTGTGTGGTACAGACTGCTACCAAGTGGGTTCACCGCCAAACGCCTGTAGTCCTAAATCTTTTGCAGTGGTCCCAGAGGGAACTGCACAGGTTTCCGCCTAACACAGACACCAGTACAAACCATCATATTGTGGACGTACTGGTCGGGGCAATTCGATTGCCCCGGGGTCTGTTAGTCGAGGGGGCATGTCTCCATCCCCCCTGATCGAGTTTTGGCTGGTGACAGTGGATACTACTTTTTATATTCGACCGCAAATATTTCCCTGTGGGATTTTCCCATTGCTCGAGGCTACCAACTTTAATTATTTAATTCTCATAGCCTCGAACATACCGCCGGTTTATTTAATATTAATTCGCCGGTTGGTATTTTTTGCCAGGACTCGATTCTAAAATGGCGTTTGTGTTCTCTTCTGTGACTCCAACCCAAGTCGAGCCCTTTGTTCCACTTTTTGGCGGGCTTCTCCACAGAAGCCTCCAAAAGTGGTGCCACTCTGTCTGGGTACCACAGGGGGTGTGGGAAGGGGTTTAGGCACCCTGGACTGAGTTACCTTGGTAACTCAAGTCGCACTCTTGTGTGATTGGCCCAAGTGATGAGCCGGCCGGCTCACCACTTAGCATGTTTGATTGACAGCTAGGCTGAATGAATGGGGGTATGCTGAATAAAAGCAGGGCATTGGGGACTGGAACTTCAGAAGTCGCCACAGGACCTGAGAATCCGACGAGGGAGAAGCTGAACCGACCTACCACGACGACACCACCGGTGGAGCCCTTCGGAACCGACTCACCATTTCCCGACGACAGAGAAGATCTCTCGGCTGGAGAGGCTTCTTCCCCTGACTGGTGGGCACAACCAGTTTACCTTCTTCTCTTTGCACCCCAGACTGGTCTGTGGTCGAATTGCCCATGCCAAGCACCCCAGCAACCGGATAGCCACTCACCACTGGACCGCGAACTAAAGGACCGCTCCTTTTACCTGAGAAACTCCGCGGCTGGTTTCTTCCCTGGCAGTGCAACGGACTCCTGTCTTCCTCCTCGACGACATCCTCTCTTCCCCCGGACGAAGCACCGACTTGCATCCGCTGCCAGGAACAACTACCCCGCTGGAGTATTCTCACCACTTTAAGGTACCGTGTCCGCCAGGCCTCCCTTTCTAAAGATTGCTACAAGGTAATAATAACCCCTTAACCTTCTGGACTGGGCTGGCCGCCTTGACCCTCTAACTGGTCCCTTTCTTTGGTCCAACTCCTTTTTGAACCGTTGCAAGACTTTTGTGCACTGCAACCGTGTGACCTTGGACACATTTCGTTTTGATCCTCTTAAAGTGGATCCGGCCTACTGGCTCTGAATTCACTGTGTTACTTTGCCTTCATCTCTTGTTGTGTTCGTAAAATGTGTTGGGATCTGTTTCAATTTATTCTCTGCTTTTCTCTCCCTTTTTTACCGAATTATTAGAGTGCCATCTACGTTAAGCGCTCACCGCTGTCTGAAAATAAGTGGGGCTTTACTTAAGACTTGTCTAATATTCTTTTAAGGGAGTGTATATCTTTTAGTGACTGTGTTTTTGAATTGCTTACTATTAGTGCCTGTGTTTTTCTAGATGTGGTTTTAAATAAATAATTATATCTCTTTTACACCAAGCCCTGGTCAGTGTTTACTTGTTCTATTGTGTTCTCTTGACCTATTGTGAATACTCTGTATACTGCCTAACTCTTCTTGAGGGAAATCTGACTGCTCAGCCACAGCTACCAAGTGAATCTGTGTGGTACAGACTGCTACCAAGAGGGTTTACTGCCAAACACCTGTAGTCTTAAATCTTTTGCAGTGGTCCCAGAGGGAACTGCACAGGTTTCTGCCTAACAGCTTCCTTGCCCGCTATCTGCGCATGCTCCTTTGTGTTGTCTGCCCTTTCTGTGCATGCTTTCTTGCCCACTCTCTGCGTCTGCATGTTGTGTTATCTGCTCTTTCTGTGCATGCTTTCTGGCCCGCTCTGTGCGCATGCTCCTTTGTGTTGTCTGCCCATTCTGTGCATGCTATCTTGCATGCTCTCTGGGCATGCTCCTTTGTGTTGTTTGCCCTTTCTGTGCATGCTATCTTGCATGCTCTCTGCACATGCTCCTTTGTGTTGTCTGCCCTTTCTGTGCATGCTTCCTTGCCCGCTCTCTGCGCCTGTGCGTTGTGTTGTCTTCCCTTTCTGTGCATGCTTTCTTTCCCGCTCTCTACGCCTGCGCATTGTGTAGGCTGCCCTTTCTGTGCATGCTTCCTTGCCCGCTATCTGCGCATGCGTGTTGTCTGCCCTTCCTGTGCATGCTTCCTTGCCCGCTCTCTGCGCCTGTGCGTTGTGTTGTCTGCCCTTTATGTGCATGCTTCCTTGCCCGCTCTCTGTGCCTGCATGTTGTGTAGGATGCCCTTTCTGTGCATGCTATCTTACCTGCTCTCTGCGCATGCTCATTGTGTTGTCTGCCCTTTCTGTGCATGCTTCCTTCCCTGCTCTCTGCGCCTGCGCGTTGTGTAGGATGCCCTTTCTGTGCATGCTTCCTTGCCTGCTCTCTGTGACTGTGCGTTGTGTAGGCTGCCCTTTCTGTGCATGCTTCCTTGCCCGCTCTCTGCGCCTGGTGTAGGCTGCCCTTTCTGTGCATGCTCTCTTACTCGCTCTCTGCGCGAGCGCGTTGTGTTGTCTGCCCCTTCTGCATACTTCCTTGCTCGCTCTCTGCGCATGCTCCTTTGTGTTGTCTGCCCTTTCTGTGCATGCTTCCTTGCCTGCTCTCTGCGCATGCTCCTTTGTGTGGTCTGCCCTTTCTTTGCATGCTTATGTTGGGCCCTTGCGGACAGGATGGAAGAACGAGGGATATGCTGAGGGAGTTGAACGTCTTCTTTATTTAACATACATACACAAACTGAACTTTCCCTTCTCTCCCTCCCCCTTTCATCACGAGTCACGTGGTGAGGCCCACGTGACTCTGTGTATCTCTTAAAGAGATATTAGCATAGCAACAACACCCCCGGACTAATGTCCTTGCGTCGTCATCAACATTCTTCAACTAAGCGTATTGGTTGTCTCACGACCCTTTGGGATCGGCTGCTGGTGGCTTCATTTGAGTTCTCTTCTGGTCGATCCACCCTCTTCACTTCTGGTCGAGGTAAGAATCTTGGGGGAGTCCATGGTCTGTCTCGAACATTCATGTGGTTCTGGGTCCGGATCTGGAGGCTGGAGTTCCTCGCCTTCACTTGCCACTGTGAGTTAGAACAGCGAGCTATTTCGAGTTATTTCTTTCTCGCATTTTCAGCTGTCACCATGGTCCCTTTTACTGCTGTAAGTTGGAGGGGGCGTGGACCAAACCAAGGGTCGGTTTTCCTGACCATTGGTTGTTGCACTAGCACTTCATCTCCAATCTGAAACTCTTTTGGTCGTGCCCCTCTTCTATCGTCAGTCTCTGTGCGGGCTCGCTCCTTTCGCTCTGCCTCCCTCTTTAAGATCTTGAGATCTATTTCCGGCTTGCTTTCAGGGTGTTGGATTATTCTTGTGCGAACTTGGTATTTTACCATGAGTTCCGCTGGTGTCTTGTTTGTGGCCTCATACGGCCTGCTCCGGTAATCACGAAGCATACAGAATAGTGCTTGATGGGGATCAACGTTCTGAATGCGGCTCTCTGTAAAGTCTTTTTAATGGAGGCCATGAACCTCTCGGCCATCTCATTGGCTTGGGGCCAGCGAGGTGTAATGTTCTGGTGTCTGAACCGTAGATGCTTGGTGAATATTGCAAATTCATGTCTACAAAATGGCAGACCATTGTCTGATTTGATGATTTCTGGTATTCCCTATTCACTTACTACTTCGTCAAATACGGCTGCTACTTGGGCAAATGCCGTAGACGTGGACCACTTTACAATCGGGAACCTAGAATGTTCATCGATGAAAAGCAGCAGGTATTCACCTGATTTGAGTGGTCCACAAAAGTCTACTGCAACTTTTTCCCAAGGACGTTCCGGAATTTGTGTTGGCTGTAGGGGTATAGGGGCATCTGTTCTGGCCGTGCATTGACATGCTACAGAGTTGTTTACCCACCAGTCCACCATGGCGTCTAGGAAGGGGAACCATACATGGCACTGTAGCTGCCGTTTGGTATTGTCTGCCCCACGGTGTCCTTCGCGAGCTGTCTTGATGACTTCTGACCGTAGTGTGGCTGGGACTACCAGCCTGCATCCTCGTAGGAGTATGGAATCGTCTTTTACGGCAAATTCCATGTGCACTTTAGTCAATCTTTCCAGTTCGTCTCTACAGGCTCCTGGGTGTGTTGTTAGTGCTCGCCCATAGTCTTTCCACCTGTTGTTTTCAGTGAGGCTGATCACCAGTGCCATGGATGGGTCTGCCGCTGATGCTGAGGCTATGGCTTCCAGTGAGATCGCTGGGGGCAGCGCGTTGGTGGTGACGTAGCTGATGTATTCAATGTCACCAGGTCGTGGCACTGGCTTTCCTGTGGGGTGCCTGGATAAATAGTCAGCTGGGTTATTCTCAGCCCCTGGATGATGAATGATCTGGGAATCATATTCTTGTAGACGAATGCCCTAGCACTCAATTCTGGGGGGCATCTTTGTTCTGGGGTTTCCAAATAATGAAAGTAGGACCTGGTGGTTGGTGATGAGGGTGAACTTTTAGCCTATTACGAAGTTATGGCAATGTTCACACGCCCATACAGCTGCTAAACTCTCCTTTTCGGCTTGGGAATATGCGGACTCGGGAGCCCCCAGTGCCCTGCTGGTGTATGCCACAACATGTCTCGGGTGGGCGTCAACCCCATTGGTTTGTGTAAGTATGGCCCCTAGTCCCACTGGAATTGCATCTATTACGATTTCGGTATGCCATTCCGGGTCAAAGTAGGCAAGCTTTCTGGCTTCGGCAAGGGATTGTTTGATGGTGTCGAATGCGTCTTGGCATTCCGCAGACCAGGCAAAAAGGATGTCTTTTTGAAGCAGCTTCCTGAGGGGTTCGGTGATCGTGGCATAGTGTGGTATATACCTGGGGCAATATCCTGCCATGCCAAGAAATGATCTGACTTCCACAACTTGTCTTGGCTCCTGCCATTTGAAAATTGTGGAGACCTTGTCAGGATCAGGGGTCATGCCATCCGTAGAGAAGATGTGGCCGGAAAATTTTAGTTTGGACTTGCTGAAACGGCACTTGTCAACATTTAGGGTGAGACCTCCTTCATGGATGGCTTTGCAGGTGGCTCGAAGGGCTGTGTCATGTTCCTCTTTCGATCGCCCATACACGAGAATGTCATTGCTATAGTTCAGCGCTCCTTTTATTGGTCGGATGATGTGCCTGATGGCTCCATGAAAAATTTCCGCGGCTGATGGTATGCCGAAATTTAAGCACTTGTAGCGAAAAAGACCATCGTGTGTGGCAAAGGTGGGGATGCCTCTTGATTCCGGATGAAGTACCATCTGATGGTACCCCTGATTTAGGTCAAGTTTGGAGAAGAGGATGGATTGATTTATTTGGACTATCATGTCCTCGATCCTTGGACCTGGGTGTTGCTCTCT
This sequence comes from Ambystoma mexicanum, assembly GCF_040938575.1. Classification (NCBI taxonomy): domain Eukaryota; kingdom Metazoa; phylum Chordata; class Amphibia; order Caudata; family Ambystomatidae; genus Ambystoma; species Ambystoma mexicanum. The sequence continues at coordinate 1,380,052,837 of NC_090933.1, forward strand.
CTGGATGGCGGTGTTGGCCATTCGCATGTCTACACAAAGTCTAAGGCGTCCTCCTTCTTTTGGCACAATCACTAATGGCGAGACCCATGGGGTCGGGCCTGCTGCCGGTTCAATAATTCCATCTTCCAAGAGTTGTCTGAGTTCAGCCGACACCGCTGCTTGCAGATGAAATCCAACTCTCCTCGGGTGTTGCGGAACAGGTCGGACCGTTGGGTCAATATGTAGTTTCACGGGCATGACCTTCATTTTCCCTAGGCCTTTGCATATGAGTGGAAACTCGTTCATTATGGTTTCTTTTGTCATGGTACTTGCTTGAGCAGACCAGTTCTGAATGTTGAACACGTGGTCTCTCGTGTCAGGTGTTGGTGCTGTTGAGCGGATTGTGTCACCTTCTCGGACATGTATGTCTATGAGCCCTGAACAGGAGGCGGTCTGGTAGCTCAGGAGACATCTCCCTTTGGTGGGACTCCGAATGACATGTATGGTGGTCGTCGTGGAGTGATTACCATGGATGAGTCAACGTCCAAATGAGCCGATGGCTTTTAGGGGGACTGCCGCACCCCACTGAAATATCTTGGAGGCTGATGGTGTTAAGGCTGGTTTGTCGGGATCTGGTGGAACTCCTTTTCCCCCATTATGTTTACGGTGGCTCCCAAGTCAACTAGGAAGCAGAATTGTTTGCCGCCTATTTCCACGGGTATTTTGGGTGCATCTTGTGCTTCCCTTTCATCCATGATGAGATTGACATATTCGTCCTGCGAATATAGGTCATATTGGTCGGCTTCGTAGTCAAGTCCTTGTTGTTCTATGGTGTGGTAGTTCTGATGTGATGGGGGCCCATCATATTTGTCTCTTATGCGTGAGACCTGGTCATGCATCTCGTTGTCTTGCATCTCAGCGTCAGGCTAGATGTCTTCCACTACTCTGACGTAGCGTCTTGGGTTTTGTTGATGTGGGTGCATTTGGTAGGCCTGTGGTAGTGGGTTCCTGTTGAATGGTCTGTATTGTGGGGCCATGGGCATTCGTGGCATCGGGAAAGGTCTGCCTTCTTTGCAAACTGATTGGAAATGTCCTTCCCTGATGCAGTTTCCACATCTCTGAGAGAGCGCAGGGCAAGTCCCTGCATGGGGAAAAACCATCCCACAGCGGTAGCACTGTCGTTGTGTTCTTGGGGTAGCTGTGTAGCTGGATGGTCTCTCGGTTGTTCTGATGTTGCTTGGTTGTATTGCCGCTATCAATTCATTTGTGTCTTGTTTTGTTGAGATGTTGCCCGCAATCTGTGTTACTTGCTTGTCAGCCCTTTCTAGGATTCTGGCCATCTCACTGACTTCCTCAATGGTGAGTGGTTTCTTGAGGAGTTGCTTTTTGAGGGTTTGAGACACACATCCCTCAATAACTCATAGGCGGATGGCCTCATCTAGTGAGAAGACATGAAATTGGCAGTGAGCACCTTTTATCCATAGACGAATGATGAATTTGTTGACTGTTTCATCAATTCTTTGGGTGCACTGATTAAACATGTACCTTTCATAATCCCTGTTGGGTTCAATCACTAGCCTTTTGTTCAGAGCTGTGATGAGTGCTGGAAAGTCAGTTTGTTCAGCGGTTGGGATGGTCTTTAGAAGTGTTTTAACTTCATTTCCTGCTAGATTTAGGAACATGCTGCATAGTCTTGGCAAGCTTTCTTCACCTGCAGCTGCAATGAATGTGTTGAAGTCTTCTAGCCATTCGACCCACCTCGGACCTTTGTCGGCTTGCGGCGTCATGGAGAAGAGGGGTGGCATGCGCCAGGCAGTGGCAGCCGTGTTCCCAAAATGGGCCGGAGGAGCTGGAGGTTGTTGCCCTTGTGGAGAGCTCATGGCGGTGGTAGTGGTGGCCTGGTGCTGTGGAAAAGGTTGTCCTTCTGTCTGCTGCGTTATGGAAGTGCGTTATGGAAGTGCTGCAGGTGTGTGTGTGTCTTGTGGACTCCAGGTGGGGTGTTTTGTGATTCTGAATTGTTTATGTCACGTGAGGTGGTCGGGGTAGAGTGCAGTTCGTGGATCCTTCTTGGTCTGATCTCCACAGTTGTTGAAGAATAAAGGGTTTGCCACCCTCCTGTCTCTCTTTTTTGTTCTTGTGCTGGTTGGAGCTGGTTTGTTATGGTGCGCACTCCCAGGGCACGCTTCTTTGCAGAATTAGGGGTTGGTTGAGTGTCGCAAACCACTGGCGGATTGCTACGTGGTACATTGCGGAGAAAGGGGTCCGCGTTTATTTTTTTTATGAATTCCCGCTGGCACACATTGGCCTCTTTGTGGCCGCGGGGGCATGGAGAGAAGGAGGCGGAGCCCGGGATCGGCGGGGATGCTGGCACCAGCCAGCACGCTTTGTCTGCACTGCGGCCACGGGGATGAGAAGGAAGAGAGAGGGCCCAGAATCGGGCGGTGACGCTGGCTCCTGCCGGCACGCGTTGTCTTCACTGCGGCCGTGGGGGTGAGGAGGAGGAGGCGTGACCCGGGATCAGGCAAAATGGTGTCAAGTACCCGCTGGCACGCGTTATCTTCTTCGCGGCTGCAGGGATATGAGGAGAAGGAGGCGGGGCCTAGGATCAGGCGTTCCACACAAGTAGCCGGGATCAGCTGGAAAGGTGTACTGGAGCGGGATCACTCATGCAGAAGGAGGAGGAGGACTTGGCGGTCCTGGAAGCACCTCGTCGCCAGTTGTTGGGCCCTTGCGGCCAGGATGGAAGAACGAGGGACACGCTGAGGGAGTTGAACGTCTTCTTTATTTAACATACATACACAAACTGAACTTTCCCTTCTCTTCCTCCCCCTTTCATCACGAGTCACGTGGTGAGGCCCACGTGACTCTGTGTATCTCTTAAAGATATATTAGCCTAGCAACAGCTTCCTTGCCCGCTCTCTGCGCATGCTCCTTTATGTTGTCTGCCCTTTCTGTGCATACTTCCTTGCTCGCTCCCTGCGCATGCTCCTTTGTGTAGGCTGCCCTTTCTGTGCATGCTATCTTGCCTGGTCTCTGCACATGCTCCTTTGTGTTGTCTGCCCTTTCTGTGCATGCTTCCTTGCTCGCTCTCTGCGTATGCTCCATTGTGTAGGCTGCCCTTTCTGTGCATGCTTCCTTGTTCGCTCTCTGTGCATGCTCCTTTGTGTAGGCTGCCCTTTCAGTGCGTGCTTCCTGCAGCTCTCTGCGCATGCTCCTTTGTGTTGTCTGCCCTTTCTGTGCATGCTTCCTTGCTCGCTCTCTGTGCATGCTCCTTTGTGTAGGCTGCCCTTTCTGTGCATGCTTCCTTGCCTGCTCTCTGCGCATGCTCCTTTGTGTAGGCTGCTCTTTCTGTGCATGCTATCTTGCCTGCTCTCTGTGCATGCTCCTTTGTGTTGTCTGCACTTTCTGTGCATGCTTTCTTGCTCGCTCTCTGTGCATGCTCCTTTGTGTAGGCTGCCCTTTCTGTGCATGCTTCCTTGCTCGCTCTCTGCGCATGCTCCTTTGTGTAGGCTGCCCTTTCTGTGCATGCTTCCTTGCTCACTATCTGCGCATGCTCCTTTATGTTGTCTGCCCTTTCTGTGCATGCTTCCTTGCTCGCTCTCTGCGTATGCTCCATTGTGTAGGCTGCCCTTTCTGTGCATGCTTCCTTGTTCGCTCTCTGTGCATGCTCCTTTGTGTAGGCTGCCCTTTCAGTGCATGCTTCCTGCAGCTCTCTGCGCATGCTCCTTTGTGTTGTCTGCCCTTTCTGTGCATGCTTCCTTGCTCGCTCTCTGTGCATGCTCCTTTGTGTAGGCTGCCCTTTCTGTGCATGCTTCCTTGCCTGCTCTCTGCGCATGCTCCTTTGTGTAGGCTGCTCTTTCTGTGCATGCTATCTTGCCTGCTCTCTGTGCATGCTCCTTTGTGTTGTCTGCACTTTCTGTGCATGCTTTCTTGCTCGCTCTCTGTGCATGCTCCTTTGTGTAGGCTGCCCTTTCTGTGCATGCTTCCTTGCTCGCTCTCTGCGCATGCTCCTTTGTGTAGGCTGCCCTTTCTGTGCATGCTTCCTTGCTCACTATCTGCGCATGCTCATTTTTGTTGTCTGCCCTTTCTGTGCATTCTATCTTACCTGCTCTCTGCGCATGCTCCTTTGTATTGTCTGCCCTTTCTGTGCATGCTTCGTTGCTTGCTCTCTGCGCATGCTCCTTTGTGCAGGCTGCCCTTTCTGTGCATGCTACCTTGCTCGCTCTCTGCACATGCTCCTTTGTGTAGGCTGCCCTTTCAGTGCATGCTTCCTGCAGCTCTCTGCACATGCTCCTTTGTGTTGTCTGCCCTTTCTTTGCATGCTTCCGTGCTCGCTCTCTGCCAATGCTCCTTTGTGTAGGCTGCCCTTTCTGTGCATGCTTCCTTGCTCGCTCTCTGCGCATGCTCCTTTTTGTAACCTGCCCTTTCTGTGCATACTTCCTTGCTCACTCTCTGCGCATGCTCCTTTCTGTTGTCTGCCCTTTCTGTGCATGCTTCCTTGCTTGCTCTCTGTGCATGCTCCTTTGTGTAGGCTGCCCTTTCTGTGCATGCTTCCTTGCTCGCTCTCTGCGCATGCTCCTTTGTGTAAGCTGCCCTTTCTGTGCATGCTTCCTTGCTCGCTCTCTGCACATGCTCCTTTGTGCAGGCTGCCCTTTCAGTGCATTCTATCTTGCTCGCTCTCTGCCAATGCTCCTTTGTGTAGGCTGCCCTTTCTGTGCATGCTTCCTTGCTCGCTCCCTACGCATGCTCCTTTGTGTAAGCTGCCCTTTCTGTGCATACTTCCTTGCTCGCTCTCTGTGCATGCTCCTTTCTGTTGTCTGCCCTTTCTGTGCATGCTTCCTTGCTCGATCTCTGTGCATGCTCCTTTGTGTTGTCTGCCCTTTCTGTGCATGCTTCCTTGCTCGCTCTATGTGCATGCTCCTTTGTGTTGTCTGCCCTTTCTGTGCATGCTATCTTTCCTACTCTCTGGGCATGCTCCTTTGTGTTGTCTGCCCTTTCTGTGCATGCTTTCTTGCCTGCTCTTTGGGCATTCTCCTTTGTGTTGTCTGCCCTTTCTGTGCATGCTTTCTTGCCTGCTCTCTGGGCATGTTCCTTTGTGTTGTCTGCCCTTTCTGTACATGCTTCCTTGCTCACTCTCTGCGCATGCTCCTTTGTGTTGTCTGCCCTTTCTGTGCATGCTATCTTGCCTGCTCTCTGCGCATGCTCCTTTGTATTGTCTGCCCTTTCTGTGCATGCTTCCTTGCTCGCTATCTGCACATGCTCCTTTTTGTAGGCTACCCTTTCTGTGCATGCTTCCTTGCTCGCTCTCTGCGCATGCTCCTTTGTGTAGGCTGCCTTTTCAGTTCATGCTTCCTGCAGCTCTCTGCGCATGCTCCTTTGTGTTGTCTGCCCTTTCTGTGCATGCTTCCTTGCTTGCTCTCTGCCAATGCTGCTTTGTGTAGGCTGCCCTTTCTGTGCATGCTTCCTTGCTCGCTCTCTGCGCATGCTCCTTTGTGCAGGATGCCCTTTCAGTGCATACTTCCTTGCTCGCTCTCTGTGCATGCTCCTTTCTGTTGTCTGCCCTTTCTGTGCATGCTTCCTTGCTCGCGCTCTGCGCATGCTCCTTTGTGTTGTCTGCCTTTCTGTGCAGGCTTCCTTGCTCGCTCTTTCTGCGCATGCGCCTTTGTATGGTCTGCCCTTTCTGTGCATGCTATCTTTCCTGCTTTCTGGGCATGCTCCTTTGTGTTGTCTGCACTTTCTGTGCATGCTTTCTTGCCTGCTCTCTGGGTATGCTCCTTTGTGTTGTCTGCCCTTTCTGTGCATGCTTTCTTGCCTGCTCTCTGGGCATGCTCCTTTGTGTTGTCTGCCCTTTCTGTGCATGCTTCCTTGCTCGCTCTCTGCCAATGCTCCTTTGTGTAGGCTGCCCTTTCTGTGCATGCTTCCTTGCTCGCTCTCTTTGTGCATGGTCCTTTGTGTAGGCTGCCCTTTCTGTGCATGCTTCCTTGCTCGCTATCTGCACATGCTCCTTTTTGTAGGCTACCCTTTCTGTGCATGCTTCCTTGCTCGCTCTCTGCGCATGCTCCTTTGTGTAGGCTGTCTTTTCAGTTCATGCTTCCCGCAGCTCTCTGCGCATGCTCCTTTGTGTTGTCTGCCCTTTCTGTGCATGCTTCCTTGCTCGCTCTCTGCCAATGCTGCTTTGTGTAGGCTGCCCTTTCTGTGCATGCTTCCTTGCTCGCTCTCTGCGCATGCTCCTTTGTGTAGGATCCCCTTTCAGTGCATACTTCCTTGCTCGCTCTCTGTGCATGCTCCTTTCTGTTGTCTGCCTTTCTGTGCAGGCTTCCTTGCTCGCTCTTTCTGCGCATGCGCCTTTGTATGGTCTGCCCTTTCTGTGCATGCTATCTTTCCTGCTCTCTGGGCATGCTCCTTTGTGTTGTCTGCACTTTCTGTGCATGCTTTCTTGCCTGCTCTCTGGGCATGCTCCTTTGTGTTGTCTGCCCTTTCTGTGCATGCTTTCTTGCCTGCTCTCTGGGCATGCTCCTTTGTGTTGTCTGCCCTTTCTGTGCATGCTTCCTTGCTCGCTCTCTGCCAATGCTCCTTTGTGTAGGCTGCCCTTTCTGTGCATGCTTCCTTGCTCGCTCTCTTTGTGCATGCTCCTTTGTGTAGGCTGCCCTTTCTGTGCATGCTTCCTTGCCCGCTCTCTGCGCATGCTCCTTCGTGTTGCCTGCCCTTTCTGTGCATGCTTCCTTGCTCGCTCTCTGTGCATGCTCCTTTGTGTTGTCTGCCCTTTCTGTGCATGCTATCTTTCCTGCTCTCTGGGCATGCTCCTTTGTGTTGTCTGCACTTTCTGTGCATGCTTCCTTGCCCACTCTCTGTGCATGCTCTTTTGTGTTGTCTGCCCTTTCTCTGCATGCTTCCTTGCCTGCTCTCTGCAGCTGCGCTTTGTGTTGTCTGCCCTTTCTGTGCATTACCTCCACGTCCACTCTTCCTCGTCCCAGTACTTACCTCATGAGGCACATGCCTTCGACACAGGACCTTCTTTTATTTCTTTTTATTTCTATAACTCCTCCCCCACATCCACGTCACTTAGTTTAATTTGGGCTTATATTTTCTTCCCGGCGCGGTGCGTTTTGGAGCTCCGATTGCTGGCCCCCTGGTGGGGCTGTGTGGCGGGGCCTCCGGCTCCCTCAGGTGCGGCAAGACTCCTGGGTTCCCTGCGGGGCTCGGGACCCAGTCCAGTCAGGCCGCCTTGCCTGGTTTCTGCTGGGCTTTGGCCAGCGCAGGACATTGTTGCCCGGGTCCAAGGAAACAGACCCAGGTTAAGGTAAGGAGTTTGGGGGCATGTTTTCCTGTTGCATGGCCATGCTGCATGTGCCGCTGTGCACGGATTGGTGGCTCCTTTTTCTTGTTTGATCCACGTGCTCTGGAGCTGGGTGGGCTCCGCCTCTGGTGCTGCAAACAGTGTTGCCATAGGAATTCATTGTTGGTATTCCCATTGGTTGTTGTCCTTTCTGGCCTCTATTTGAATGTGGGAGAGGCACGTTGGAAATTGTTTGTATGTGGAGCCTTGGTTCAGTCTGCAGAGGGCTTTGGTGGTGAAGCAGGCTTCCTTTGGTCACTATTTTTGGACATACTCAACATGGGAAAACATTCTGCAAAGAGCAGGCATCTGGTCCTGTCTTCTTCCTCTTGTTCTTCATCTTCCTCTTCTCCTGAGTTATACAGAAAGAGAAAGAAGAAGGCTAAGCGTATTTCCCTGTCCAGAAAGGAGTTGAAGAAGCTACTTAAGCACCATAGAGGGAGTCGCACACATACTCATGGACACAAGTGCAGGCATCTGTCTTCCTCATCCTCCTCTTCTTCTGGCACCGAGTCATCGGCCTCTTCTTGTTCCTCTTCGGCTGATGCTGAAGGGAAGTATCTGGACAGAAAGGGAGTGGAGGAGGTGCTTGCTCAGGTTGGGGATTGCATGGGATTTTCAAAGCCCCTGGTGCCGGTGGAGGGTGCCGACCCTTCTATTTGCCAGTATAGGCATACACCTAGGAAGGGGTTGCCATTGATTTCCGATATCCGGGATCAATTCCTCCGGGAATGGCATGACCCAGAGAAGTTTGCAATGCCCCGCTTCATGTCCAAACTTTACCCATTGAAGGGCGAGACTTTGCTGTCTGATCCAGTTGAGGTCGACGATATCCTCGCCAGCCTGGTGGGTAGCTCCTCTATGTTGGCCGAGGAGGCGGCCGTCCGGGATCCAGTGGACCGCCGAGTTAATTCTGGCCTTAAGAAGGTTCATGCAGGGGCGCATCTGGCCCTTCGAGCGAATATCTATGGTTCCTACACGGCTGAAAAGGTGTTGAATGGTTTCAGGAAGTTGAAAAAGGCTGTCAATGAAGGTTCTGATTGTGCCCCTTTGCTTACAGACATGCAGAGACAGGTTGAGCTTTTGGCCGATCTGGCTTTTGATGGGGTGCGTGGTTCAGCCATGGTCATGGGGGCTGGTGTATCTGCCCGGAGGCATTTGCACCTGAGGGACTGGAAGACTAATGGGTCTCAGAAGGCGGCTGCCCTGAAACTTCCTTTCACTGGGTCCAGGATTTTTGGAGATTCCCTTGAGGATAAGGTGCACAAAGTTTTTAGGGCGGACAAACATGCTAACAAACTTCGACGCAAGCCTCCTTCAACGGCCAAGAAGCCTTCCTCTGGTGCTGGTCCAGTGACCAGCAGGTCTTTCCCTGGCTCCTCATCACATTCTTTTCGGAGAGCTAGGGGGGTTGGGGTCCTCCACGCTCTTCGCGTCCTGGCTCCTAAGTCCTGACGGTTTGGAATTGCCGGTGGGCGGGCGGCTCCGGCAGTTTTTTCCAGTATGGAAAAGGTGGTGTCCCGACTCATGGGTTCTGGACACAGTGCAAAGGGGTTATCGAGTGCATTTCTTGTCTCCTCCTGTCCAGCATTGCATGGTTCAGACTGTGGTTCCCAGGTCTCGGCTCAAAAGGTTGGCCATGGACGCCGCTCTCTCCAAATTAGTGTTAAAGGCGGCCATCATGCCCGTTCCTCTCCCTGTTCAGGGTCAGGGGTTCTACTCACGGGTGTTCCTGGTCCCCACACCTTCGGGGAAGTATTGTCTAATTCTGGACCTCAAAGCCCTGAACTGCTTCGTCCAGAAGGAACACTTCAAAATGGAGACTTTACAGAACATTCTTCCAATGTTATTCAAGGCCGATTGGATGACATTTCTGGCTCTCCAGGACGTTTATTACCACGTGGCTCTCCATCCCTGGCACATGAAGTTCTTCCGCTTTGCAGTGGGATCCTGAAATTTTTTGTTCAGAGTGCTCCCGTTCGGACTGCAAACAGCCCCCAGAGTCTTCACCAAGCTAGTGGCACCCCTGGTGACGCACTTACATCTGTGGGGCATTCAGATATTTCCCTACCTGGACGATTAGTTCATCAAAGCATCCTGCCGGCAGACTGTCATGTCTCATCTCCGATTGGTCTGCCAGGCATTGCAGGAATGGGGTTTCCTGGTGAACTGGCAGAAGTCTCAACTGGAGGCTTCTCAGGATCTAGTTTTCATTGGGGCACAGGTTTGCACCAGGATGGGGAGGGTGTTCCTGTCCCTGGAGAGGGTCCGTCGCTTGCTGGCTGTTCTGGGCAGGGTTCTCAGGAGGCAGTATGTTGCGGCTCGCCTATTGCTGAAATTACAGGGGCACATGGCTTCTTGCGTGTTTCTAGTTCCCTTGGCCCGTCTTCATTTACGCCCCCTGGTGTCTTACCTTCTCTCCCACTGGCTCCCGACATCTTAAGCTTTCAAGGCTTTGATTCCGGTGTCCCCAGCGCTGCGGGTCTCCCTGCAGTGGTGGTTGGGGGTTCCAAAACTATGGGCTGGGGTGTCCCTGATCATTCTTCCTGTGACCACTCTTACTATCGAAACCAGTGGAAGGGGATGGGGGGCTACGTTGGGGGTCCTCTCTGCTCAGGGGTTGTGGGATCCGGAAGAGAGCCATCGAACATCCAATTGGTGAGAGTTGTGTGCCATTCTCCGGGCTCTGGTGTACTTCACGAGGTTGCTGATGGGCCGGGCAGTTTTGGTCCGGACGGACAATACGACAGCTTTGGCTTACGTCAACCGCCAAGGGGGTTCCGGCCGCTCCTTGAATGCCCTGGCAGCTCAGATAGGGGCATGGGGGAATCACATCTGGTGTCCATGGTGGCTTCACATATCAGGGGGGTGGACAATGTTCAAGCGGATCTTCTCAGCCGCCGGTTTCCCTCCTCGGTGGAACTGGTCCTGTCCACCCAGATCTTTGCAGAGATCTGTGTCAGGTTCGGGACCCCTGTTCTGGACCTGTTTGCATCTCCGGCCTCAGCGAAAGTTCCCCTCTTCTGCTCTCGGTTTCAGGCCGAGGGTGCGTGGGGGGTGGACGCCCTCTCCGTACAGTGGCCTCAGGGTCTCCTTTATGCGTTTCCACCTATTCCTCTTCTGCCCCGGGTGGTTCAGCGCATCAAAGTGTCCAGGGTGACTGTATTATTGTTGGCTCCGTTATGGCCCCACCGGAGTTGGTTTCACTCTCTGTTGGAGCTTCGGTCCCAGGAGCCTTGGCTGGTTCCGAAGTCGCCTAAGGGATCTGCGGTTGGGGGTCTGCCAGATACAATGGGCAGTGTGGCTATTGCGCGGGCTAGGCTGATATCTCAAGGGTTCTCTGGTCCTGTGGTAGAGTCCATAATGAATGCTTTTAGACCCTCCACTCTGAAGGCTTACGGCAGACATTGGAGCCATTTCCGGGACTGGTGTGGGCGGTGTGGGATCCCTCTGCTACGTTCTGGCCTCCCCGCTATCCTTCAATTCCTCCGGGATGGGTTTGACAAGGGCCTAGCGGTTTCCACGCTTCGCTCTCAGTGGGCCTCCATAAAATTCCTTTTGGGGGACACTGATGGGCACTTGGATGGGGAGGTGTTGGTGAGGAAGTTGCTCAAGGGTTTTTCTTCTTCCCGTCTTTGTACTTATAAGGGGCTTCCCCCTTGGGATCTCCCTCGTCTTAAAGTTCCTTCAGGGGCCCTTTTGAGCCCATTTCCGAGATTGATATGAAACATCTGACGCTGAAGACTGCCTTTCTGATTGCCATCATTTCTGCCCGTAGGCTTGGGGAGATTGGGGCTCTGTTATGTCACCCCCCTTTCCTAAGAGTTCTGCCGGACTCGGTGGTGCTGAGGTGTGATCCGAAGTTTCTCCCTAAAGTTTCTCGGTTTCACACCTCTCAGGATCTAGTCCTCCCTGCCTTTTTTCAAATTCCGCAAACGCCAGAGGAAGTGGCTTGGCATAACATTGATGTGCTGCGGGCGGTGTTGGAGTATTTGGCTAGGACTGCCCCTTTCCGACACTCTGACAGTTTTCTGATTACTTTTGGCCCGGCTGGGCGTAAGGCATCTGTAGTATCCATTAGCAGATGGATCTGTGTTGTGGTCTCCATGGCCTATGTTGCTTCTGGCCTGCCTGTGCCTGCGCACGTTCAGGGGCGGTCCACCAGAGGTTTGGCGGCCTCATGGGCCGATGCAAGGGGGGTTTCTCTACAGGAGATTTGTAGGGCTGCCACTCGGGCTGATCAGAGCACCTTCATCAACCACTATAGGTTGAATGTCTCCCACTCGGGGGTTGGTTCCTTCGGGTTGTTGTTTTGTCTGTTGGGATGTAAATTTGGAGTTACTAAAGGTGTGTGTTTCTACCCTGTTTTGACTCTGTGTCTCATTGGGACCTTTTTCCCCGTTTGCTGCTTTGGTATACCTCATGAGGTATGTACTGCAACGAGGAAGAGTAGGACTAGGGGTGATGAAGATTACTGGTAAGTAATCAGAGCATGCTTCCTTGCTCGCTCCCTGCGCATGCTCCTTTGTGTTGTCTGCCTTTTCTGTGCATTCTATCTTTCCTGCTCTCTGCACATGCTCCTTTGGGTTGTCTGCCCTTTCTGTGCATGCTTCCTTTCCTGCTCTCTGCCCCTGCGCTTTGTGTTGTCAGCCCTTTCTGTGCATGCTTTCTTGCTCGTTCTCTGTGCATGCTCCTTTGTGTTGTCTGCCCTTTCTGTGCATGCTTTCTTGCTCCCTCTCTGCACCTGAGCTTTGTGTTGTCTGCCCTTTCTGTGCATGCTTCCTTGCCTGCTCTCTGCGCCTGAGCTTTGTGTTGTCTGCCCTTTCTGTGCATGCTTCCTTGCCTGCTCTCTGCGCCTGAGCTTTGTGTTGTCTGCCCTTTCTGTGCATGCTTCCTTGCCTGCTTTCTGCACCTTGTGTTGTCAGCCCTTTCTGTGCATGCTTCCTTGCTCGCTCTCTGCGCATGCTCCTTTGTGTAGGCTGCCCTTTCAGTGCATGCTTTCTAACGCTCTCTGCGCATGCTCCTTTGTGTTGTCTGCCCTTTCTGTGCATGCTTCCTTGCCTGCTCTCTGCACCTTGTGTTGTCAGCCCTTTCTGTGCATGCTTTCTTGCTCGTTCTCTGCGCATGCTCCTTTGTGTTGTCTGCCCTTTCTGTGCATGCTTTCTTGCTCCCTCTCTGCACCTGAGCTTTGTGTTGTCTGCCCTTTCTGTGCATGTTTCCTTGCCTCTCTGCGCCTGAGCTTTGCGTTGTCTGCCCTTTCTGTGCATGCTTCCTTGCCTGCTCTCTGCGCCTGAGCTTTGTGTTGTCTGCCCTTTCTGTGCATGCTTCCTTGCCTGCTCTCTGCACCTTGTGTTGGCTGCCCTTTCTGTGTATGCTTCCTTGCTCGCTCTCTGCGCATGCTCCTTTGTGTAGGCTGCCCTTTCAGTGCATGCTTCTTGCTCGCTCTCTGCGCCTGAGCTTTGTGTTGTCTGCCCTTTCTGTGCATGCTTCCTTGCCTGCTCTTTGCACCTTGTATTGTCAGCCCTTTCTGTGCATGCTTCCTTGCTTGCTCTCTGCACCTTGTGTTGTCAGCCCTTTCTGTGATTGGTTCCTTGCTCGCTCTCTGCGCATGCTCCTTTGTGTAGGCTGCCCTTTCTGTGCATGCTTCCTTGCCTGCTCTCTGCGCCTGAGCTTTGTGTTGTCTGCCCTTTCTGTGCATGCTTCCTTGCCTGCTCTTTGCACCTTGTGTTGTCAGCCCTTTCTGTGCATGCTATCTTGCCTGCTCTCTGCACATGCTCCTTTGTGTTGTCTGCCCTTTCTGTGCATGCTTCCTTGCTCGCTATCTGCCAATGCTCCTTTGTGTAGGCTGCCCTTTCTGTGCATGCTTCCTTGCTCGCTCTCTGCACCTTGTGTTGTCTGCCCTTCCTGGGCATGCTTTCTTGCCTGCTCTCTGGGCATGCTTCTTTAAGGCTCCCTTTCCCGCGCACGTTTTCTCTGCGCATGCGCTTTGATGCCTTCCTTTTGAGCGTAAGCTTTGGTGGTGCTATCCTTCTACAGAGCCTGCGCATGCTGTTTGTAGGCAACTGCAAATCACAAATCTTCTTAATGAGCATGCGCATTGGATAAACTGTTTATACGCATGCGCATAAATGATTGTTCTCATTGAGCATGCGCATTCATTTTGTTTCCAGGCTGAGCATTTTGTATCCTGTTTGTAGGCATGCGCTAATCAGACTTCTTTTCCACTGAGCATGCGCGTTTCCCACCGCTGACCCCGGCTTTGTCGATTTGGATGGGTCGCGCCGCCATCTCCAGTTCCGTGAGCTCGGGTGTCTCACTAGTACGCACGCGTAAACGCTGGGGTCTCATTAATGCGCATGCTCCTTTCCGAGCCACGGCGAGCTAGTGTCTTACTACTGCGCATGTCCGATTCACGCCCCTTGAGCGCTGGGGTCTTACTACTACGCACGCGTGCTCCCCGGCACGGGAAAGCCGTGGTCTCATTACTGCGCATGCCCGATTCCCAGCCCCTGAGCACTGCGGTCTCATTACTGCGCATGCCCGATATTGCGCATGCCCAATTCCCAGCCCGCGACCACGGATATCTTACTACTGCGCATGCGTGCTTCCCGGCACGTGAACGCCGTGGTCTCATTACTGCGCATGCCCGATTCCCAGCCCCTGAGCACTGCGATCTCATTACTGCGCATGCCCGATACTGCGCATGCCCGATTCCCAGCCTGCGACCGCGGATATCTTACTACTGCGCATGCGTGCTTCCCGGCATGGGAACGCCGTGGTCTCATTACTGCGCATGTACGATTCCCAGCCCCTGAGTACTGCGATCTCATTACTGCGCATGCCCGATACTGCGCATGCCCGATTCCCAGCCCGCGGCCGAATATATCTTACTACTGCGCATGCGTGCTTCTCAGGCCGTGAGTACCGCGGTCTCATTACTGCGCATGCCCGATTCCCAGCCCACGACCGCGGATATCTTACTACTGCGCATGCGTGCTTCCCGGCACGTGAACGGCGCGGTCTCATTACTGCGCATGCCCGATTCCCAGCCCACGACCGCGGATATCTTACTACTGCGCATGCGTGCTTCTCAGGCCGTGAGTACCGCGGTCTCATTACTGCGCATGCCCGATTCCCAGCCCACGACCGCGGATATCTTACTACTGCGCATGCGTGCTTCCCGGCACGTGAACGCCGTGGTCTCATTACTGCGCATGCCCGATTCCCAGCCCCTGAGCACTGCGGTCTCATTAATGCGCATGCCCGATACTGCGCATGCCCGATTCCCAGCCCGTGACCGCGCGTGTCTTCCTGTTCGTCTCTCGGGGACCCTCGCCCGCCCCCACATCTCAGCTGCAGCGCAGGCCACACTCCTGGGGGTGAGGGACAGGCGCTGTTTGTGTCCAGAAAGAAGTCTTTAAATGCGTTATCCTGTGCATGTGATGGGGGAGGGGGGGCAGGGAAGGTGGGGGGAGATGGGGGAAGGGGTGAGGGGCCCCTCCCTCTTTGCACATTTCCCCTGCCTGTCCTGCAAACGCTTGGAGTTTTTATTTTGCACCATTCCTGTAGATTATTTAATCATATGCTGTTTGCTTCCTCCAGACCTGGATGCACTGTTGCTTTTCCGCAGAATGTCAGGAGACTGCTACAGAAGGTAAATGGGGAGAAAGGGTAAGGGCAAAGGTCAACCTATGGGCACATCTTTATGTTGAATCTTTTTTGGAAATAGTAAAACATGTCCCACTATTGTGTCTGCCCAATATCAGTCGAATGCACGACCCTGAATGAAAAAAGGCCAAGAGATTTCTTTCAAGGATAACAAGTTTAATAGTACAAACAAATAATTGTGCTAGCAAAGAACTCTGCTGCTCAAAAAACAGTACAAAAAGCAGAATGTAATAAGGCATCACATCGCTCTATGTCATACATACAGTAAAAACCTGCATGGCTACTTGGTGAGACCCTGTAGATGGGTGACCCCGTCCATCCGTCTTACATCACATGAGGTCAGCTAGGCTCATCTCTCCAGGGACTCAAAGTCACGTTCCTCATTAGTTACTATTGTAAGACAATGCTACTCTATATGTAGGTGTGCACCTGGGAAACACAGTGACTGGCACAGGGAGAGGCTCAGGATCACGCTGACCCACACATTGTTCACTCAGTTCATATCGCAATCTCCACACCCAAGGTTTCCGCACTCGCTTTGAATGATCATTTATTCCTCCCTGTACCTCGTATTACAAAGGGTGTCATTATGAAATAAGGTGAAATGGTTGTGTTCTTTCAGATCTTTTATGGTCACTGGGTTTATGGTTGGTGGTCTGAGGTCACCTACTATCGCATAATTAAGGGGTCTTCGACTGGGTCACTTGTGGGTATCATAACTCCTGGTAGGCTGGGTGGGGGTTGGAGGTCTGCTTTTGGCCTGGTTGTGATGAATGTGCACATTCAGGTGCCTGGTGCTGTCTTGCGGCCTTGCAGGGTGCATTCAGTTTCGGGATAACCAGCTTTCACAACAGTGGAGGAACAAAGAGACTTTTTTGGGGGAATTAGCAGCACAGGTTTTTCTACCATCCCTACTTGAGCCTGTTCAGGTTTCTTCGTCAGGCCTGTGTTTACTGCACAGACTACAAAATTGGTGCCTCCTTATATGTGCGCACTAACTGTACGCATTTATATTTACTATTGTGTTCGTGCAGGGTTTCTTAGTACGGCTCCCTCGCCCCTGGTACATCGCAAGTCTGGTTATGGGATCTGCCTTCCTCTAAAGCGCCTAGGGGGGGTGGGAAAGGTTTGTTTCCTTCCCAACAAAGGGCCTCATTACACGGTAGGCGGAGAACCATGGCGCAATTAGCGCCATGGTTCATGCCGGTAAAATACTGGCACCGCCTTGGTGGAAAGGGGAATTACCGCCCCATTCCAAGGTTGGCGGGGCGGTAATTCCCCCTTCCACCATTGCCCTTCCCCATTCCCATTTTTGCCCCATCGGGCATAATGGGAAAGGGGAAGGTGCTAATTTCGGCACCGCAAATTGCGGTACCGTAATTAGCTCCCTGGGTCCCTTTGCGGGTTGGTTTTTAACGCCTGCAAAAAGCAGGCGTTAAATTCCCCAACCCGCAAAGGGACCTCGTAGTAAGGCGGTAAGGATTTACCGGTAAAATACCGGTACCGGTAAACCCTTACCGCCTACCGTGTAATCAGGCCCATAGTCTTCAATGTGGTAAAGCAACAATGGGGCATGTAAGAATTGTGCCTGCTACAGTCCTTAAAGATACAAGTCTGAAGCAATGGGGTGATGAAAGAAACGTTTAATCCAATTGCATATAATATAACATAAAGCAAAAGAGAACGGAATGGTTTCCACAACTTCTTGATTCACTTGATTATCTCATCAATTAGAAAAAGAGGGCAAAGTATTTTCCATAACCTTAACGCGTGTTTCTCCACTACCCTTCTAGTGGGTTAGTGGGCTAGGTATAGTATAGCCACTAATTAACATTTATCTAAAAAAGAAAGGAGAAAAAAGCAAATAGACACGACTTCCAATGTAAGTAGGACATACCCACTTGTATGTGCTCTCACTATGTCTTGAAAGTTCACATTTTAATTAACAGTTGCCAATTGTTTGCTCACCCTTTGTTCTTGTTAGTGAAAGACCGTTTAACTTTTAAGTTTTCCTTTGGAACTAAACTTCATTTTTAGAGTAACTTTTCCTTAGTCTGTGGAAAAACAATGATGCAGTTGCCCTCGTGTTCTCAAACAGTGCCGACCTGTGGAAGGGAATCACGTTTCAAAATGGCAGCTGTTTTGTTTGCTGATGTGACAGTGTCCTTGCGCATTTGTGAGGGTTGACGTCATTGCATGCAAAACTACTGTGGTCTTCCATGGATGGAGATTTTTTTTCTGTTCAAGTCAACATGGAGAAAATACTCCAAATATTTACTCTCCATCTATAAATGCAATCTTGACAATGTTAAGTCATCTACAACAAAAAAGAGTCAACAAAGAAAATAATGTTTTGTAATGTCCTCTTTGATCGTTGTATATGAAGGCAGAACAATCTAAGTAACAAATATGGAAAACTTCATTTCCGGCTGAGTCTAATGTCTTTAGTCCTCAGGTTTGGATGCATGTTGCATCCAAATAGGAACGTTTTTGGAGAGAGTTTTTAGAGAAAGCTGGACATTTAATCGTCCCGATTAAGGCCAAACATCCATTAAACGTATCCATCTGGCTTCTCTTCTTTTAAGGAGTAGTTCTTTGTTTCCTCCTCTTGGTGGTGGCTCCAAATGTTCTATGCGAAAGAAGGTTATTACTTCTAATTTGCCGATAGGGTGGACTGTGTGAAAATAGTTGGCCAAAGGGTACCTAAGGTCCTGATTATTGATAACTCAAAAGTGTTGCATTATTCTTAAGCATGTATTGTGCTGCCTATGTACAGTTTATTGCATAGGCATTGGATCCATATATAACATATTTAGTATTGCAATTGATGACTTGTCTGATCTTCACACTTTTACCATTTGGCAGTGGAATTGAGTCTTTTCCATTGATCATGTGTGGGCACATTAAGCAATTTCCACACTTGTGATTGCCCTGGATGGGTTGTAGAAGCCACATGGTTCTGAGTTCCTGTGGTTCTTGTATTTGTTTAAAGAAACTTGGACTAATTTGGTTTTTGATGGTTGGTGCTTTCTGATATGTGATCGCTGGTTTCTCATCTAAGTACTTGGCCAGGTCTTGTTCTAGTTGCAGGATGTTGCAGTGTTTTTGTGTATCATCTGTGTGTCTGAACTATAGGTTGTGATAAATCTTTCTTTCTTGATAGCTACATTAGTCTCTTTCTGGAGTTTGCTACCAAGTAGGTCTGTTCTTGCCTTCTCCTTGACCTTAGTCATGACTTTGTTCAGAGCTTTTTGAGTGTATCTTCTGAGTTTAAACTTCTAATTGGTCTCTTTTTTATGTCTTAGGAAATCTTCATTGTTACTACAATTCCTCTTGATTCTGAGTAGTTCCCCAAATGGAATGTTTTTAATGATGTTTCTCGGATGATTGCTATTTGCATGAAGTATGCTATTGCCTACCGTTTGTTTTATATAGAGTGTTGTCTGGATAATGTTGTTCTCCACATAGAGTTCCAAATCTAGGAAATAAATCCTCTCAGTGCTTTCATTCATGGTCAACTGAATATTATAGTTGTTGTCGTTCAAGAACTTGACTTATTTCTGTAATGATCCTTTGTCTCCGTCCCATATCTTTAGGATATCATCTATGTAGCGGCCCCCGTATATGATGTTCTGATTGTCTGTGAATGCTGGTTTCCAAGCATGTTCAATTTCCAAGTACCCCATAAACAGGTTTGCATAAAAGGGGCAAATTTAGCTGCCATGGCCGTTCCTTGTTCTTGTCTATGGTTCTGATCCTTAAAGCAAAAGACGTTGTTGAGTGTGAAATGTAACATTGATAGCAGCATATTGTTATGGGTTTGATACGAGATTGATCTTGACTTGAGGAATTATTCTGTTGTTTGGATTCCTTTTTGGTGCTCGATGCATGTGTAAAGGGATGTTACATCTAGTGCAACCATTGAGAAGTTTGTTTCCCACGTGATGTTTTCTCGTTGCTGAATGAGGACAGGCTTGAGGCAAGAGGTTGCAGGTCTAAATCAATGCATTGAGGCATTCTTTCAGTTATGGATCGTATTCCATTGATCATAGGTCCATATGGTGGAAATATCTCAAATCCTGTGTGAATTTTAGGGATGAAGTATATTGTTGCCATGATTTGGAATTTTATATTCAAATATTGGTACTCATCTTCCGTTAGTAGTCCTTAACACCAATTGTGGTTCAATTTTGCGTAACATTTTGGATTGCTCAAATGGCATTCTGATTAACAATCCGGACACCATAATCAAAATGGCAGATAATCAGAACACTATTTAAACGATGCAAAATTGAACCACAATCCACTTCCAATCCCAATCCAAAAAGGGCACCAAATGAGCTGTCCTGTTTTTCTGTTAGTCACATTGGGCCTCATTATGACTGAGGCAGTAGCCGTGCCGGAGTCATGAAATTACCGGCACCGGCCAATGGGGAACT
Organism: Ambystoma mexicanum; assembly: GCF_040938575.1. Lineage (NCBI taxonomy): Eukaryota > Metazoa > Chordata > Amphibia > Caudata > Ambystomatidae > Ambystoma > Ambystoma mexicanum. The sequence goes on from NC_090933.1 coordinate 1,380,072,259, forward strand.
ACCGGAGCATTCCAGCCCCAGCGGATCTGGTAATTCCCTTTGCCGGGTGCTGGTAATAATTACTCCCCATTCGAGCCCCATAGGGCTCAATGGGAATGGGGAGGCGGTGCCGGTGCATCCGTCATGGTCTGCTCGCCGGTGCCGTTCCGCCCACCAGGTCAGCCTGGCGGGCCAAAGGGCACCCATGTGAAGACCCCGTTTGCCGGTCTGTTAACAATGTAATCCGGCAAGCTTACCAGTACCGTTGTTACCAGACTGGCAACCTTATAATGAGGCCCATTGTGTATTTGTTCCCCCCGACAAGCACCCTGATGCCTACTGCTTTTGGCGCTATAGGAATAAATAAATAATCACAATTGGGGCACCTCATTTAAGGATGCAGATATTCTTGGGAATATATTCTCCTCCCCTGCCTCAGTGCAAGTGGAATTGAAATCCCCCAGAGCAATTACATGGCCATCTATATAATTCTGCAACCACACTCCTTCATGCCAATATATATTACAGAGTAAGAAATGCAAATTCTTATCCCTGTCCATTCTTTCCCATCCAGTGGCCAAAATACCCCTACAAACATCTTGTTTTTTCACATTTTTAAAGCCACTATCTGTTTTTAGCATAGTAAGAAGACCCCTTTTAGGTCTCTCCAGAGGACCCTTATCCGCTAATTGGGAAGTATCCCAAGTACCCGCCTAGTACCGGCGACTCCATCAGCCAGGACTCCTGGAGGCAGATTATCATAGTTTTGCAGCATTAGCCCCACTTTGGGATTAGTGAACAAATTATTGTGTCCTCAGGTGTTCCAAGAGACTAAAGTCAAAGAAGAGCTCACTAGAGCTTACGGGATGATGTTTATTTAAGTTTGATGCCATCCAGGACCAATTTAATTCCTTGTTATCTGGGTCTGTCCCCCTTCTCTAAAGGGTGCAAACCTGTTATTGTTTCTAGAGCCCATCGCACAATAAGGTAAATTGTGTCTATTATGCAAAACCCTAATGTTCATTCGCTCATCACACTCATGTCTAGAAGTGTCTTTTCTTAATTCAACTGTAGAAATCAGGCACCAATTTATCTTAGAGTGCAAGCTTCTCTTGGTATAAAATCATTCACAACTCTAGAATTCATACCAAGCACCATCCTGTCTGTTTTATACTGGTCTACAAATCCCACACTCTCTATATCTCTAGTAGAGAACACTCAGACTCTCTATTTCAGAGAATAGAGATAGTATTGCTGCGTGATTCAACACTAGTCGTCTGTCATAGCGGAAAAGGCTATCCAAAGAATTTTTAAAGAGGTTATTACTCTTGAATGTACACTGGTCAAGGATTTTCACTATTTGAGGTTAAGTACCTGTTTTAGCCTTTTCTGGGGTGGTCCCTCGCTGGGGAATAACCGCTTCTCTCACATCACTTCCCCTTCCACTTTTTAAAACGGAGTACATGTTTAGAGATCCACCATCACACTGTGGAGTTGTTTCCTCTCATACTCGGCTTCTCGTAAATATATTGGGCCCCATTGATATCCCAAGGGCGTTTATCAGTTCCTCTGGATTATTACTCTAGTACTTGAATCCTGCAATGTATTGCCTTGTATTGGAAGTGAAGTGTGCTTTGAAATGGAATGTGAGGAATGTGGACCCTTCAGTATCGCCATCATTTTGTATTCTCATCATTCAGCCCACTAAAACGAACCCTACAAGTATTTTTATTTTGGCAATCAATGACAAGCGGGTTAAAGTGCTTGTAAAAGGAGCCCCCATCATTGAGCCTGTTTATGCCTCCTCTATCCACCAACTCTCTGAGGTCCACATTGTGCCATTTGCAGCCCACTGGGGCTTCTCTGGATATATACTAGCTACGGAGGCCGAAGGCCCCCTGTTTCCACTTTAAAAAAGGGTGTCCCCACGTCAACTGCATTTTTAAATTGTGTATGCATAGATCTCATTATGGGAACGACCACAGAGGCACCCAACTCTTTAGTCACCTCCGTGTCCATAACCACAGTTGTACCCCCTATGATGGGCTCTATATTAGCATGCTTTCCCAAACACTACTCCTCCTCCACTACATTGCCTAAGGGAGAGGAGATATCATTCACAACCATTCGCTTTTTCGGTACCATGACTTTATACGTTTGTTTGCCTCAAATGTTTCAAGAAAGGTTCCATTTCTCATAGGTTGTTCTGCTTGGTTAGTCATAGCTTTTGTCTTAAGGCTTTTTCCCAAAGATTTCTTGGTGTACTTTCCCTTTTTTCCAAGCCCACTCCTATCTTCTTCAATACAAGAATGATTGTTATTCAGTGGGCCTCATCAAGACCATGGCGGCTGCGGTATGAACGGTGCCGCCACATTGCGAGTTTGCTCACGGGTGGCGGTATGCACGTCTAGTCTGGTCAGACGTGCATAGCGGCCGCACCCGCGAGCAGTCCAGGATGCTAACAACGGACTCGTCATTAACGGGTCCGTTGTTAGCATCCTCCCCATTCCCATTGAGTCCTATGCAGGCTGAAATGGGAATGGGGACGTACCAGGTCTGGGTCCCGAAAATGGGAATTACCGGGCCCGCAAAAGTCGGAATGGCCCGGTAATTCCCTTTTTTCGGGACCCAGACACGAGTTTGGAGGTAGCCATGCCGGTAATGACGGCATGGCTACCTCCAAATTCGTAATGAGGCCCAGTGTTTCTTCTCGTACTGTTTCAACTCCCTATGTCAGATCCACAGATGTAAATAAAGACCCGATACCTGAGCAACAAGGCTTGCTTGTTGCAGGAATATTTGTAGGCGCCGCAAATTGTTCTTTCTCGATCTGTGAAACCACCTGTGATAGTTCCGACCTGGCTTGCAGGTATATATGGGACGAAGATTCATTTGCACCTGGCTGAAAACCCAAGTTATCCAGTTTACTTTGAATGCCTCTTAAGATGATGGTATGTAATCTCACCCCTGCCCTAATGTCTTCATAAAGACCGGAGAACATTGAGATTACCTGATTCAATGAAAGCGGTGCCGCGTGCGTCTAAGAATTTCTGTGCTATTTGACGCAGCAGAGCCCTTCCCTACTGGCATAAACATTGCTATAGGAGCCAAGATGATTTGCTCTATCGCTTGTTTATTCGTAGTAATCGCCCTAATTGGCGCCTGGGCTGGCGGTGAGGCCGGTAAGGGTAGTTTCCTCGCCATTTCTAACAACTGATCTCAAATGGACATATTAGTGTGTCTTGGCAGACTGCGTAACCCTTGAATTATCAATCAAGCAGGTGACTTTCCCCAGAGGCCACTCGGGTGCATAGTACAAAGTTATAATTTTAAAAAAACGGATACGTGCGATGCGTTAATCCACTCTTAACCACAGTAAACCGCTCTCTCCGCCGCGCTCATGTGGTTTCTGAGGTTTTAAGGCAGTCGCAGTCCAGCCAACAGGGATAGCTCCTCCTCTAACAGAAAACAGAGCAGAAAGACTGAATGCCAGCTAGTCATCACAGTAAACCAATCCAGCACCACTCTCTGTTGTGTCATTTCTTTTAGGCATGTACAATGTGAGATACTATTTGGCTGCTCTTCAATGCTTGGCCATTACACAGAAAAGGAGTCTGGGAATCTTTCAATATATAACATGATAAAATTCAATGTTTCCAGAAGTACTGATGCTTCTGAAATATTTTCTAATTTCCCAAGATGTACAGTCAATTGATCTACCCCATCAGTACTTTCACAAATAAAAAGGGATAGTATTGACTCAGTACACCTCCTGCGACGAATCCAGGGAAATATACGCCTCTGCCTAAGAGGGAGCGACCTCCGTTGGGACTAGGGATGTGAATCTGCTACTTGCTTGAATCCCCAATTCCCACCCAAGTATGCAAAGGATATGTGGGACATATTAATTGTCAGTACCATGGAAGGTCATTGAAGATGTCAACTTGCAGTGTTTACACACCCCTAACCTCTGATGTTGTGTGGTTTTGTCTAGGTGAACCATATAGCGCCAACATGTCACTTTACAGCCACTTCTGAGAGCTGAAAAACTGGAAACATGCAGAAAGCAAGGTATGTACCTGCACTCCTCACTGAAACCTGCACTATGTTGTGAGTCCCGAAGGAGGGAGGAGGGAGCATTGTTTTATTACAGCTTTTACCTAGAACAGAAGCTCTATAAAGCATGTATGTAAAAACCTAGTGGGGTGTTTCACTAATATGTAGTCACTTTTCAGCCTGTATGTAAATTGTGAAACTGAGCTGTACATGTTCCATAATTTTGAACATCTGTTGCATTTGGCGTGTAAATATACACAGTGGAGATTATGTTATCATTTTGCAGCTGATGCATTTCAGAATGATTAAAATGTTTCTTTCTTTTTTCTTTATTTGAATTTAATTGCATTGCAATTTATACAAAAGACAAACATACATATAAATCCCATGTATCCGCTGTTGTGTTTCGTTTTCCCATCAAATCAAATGTTCCAACGGTTTCCGCTTTTAAGTTCCTTGATTTACAAGTTATTGAGGAGAGCTGCGGCAGTCGATAGAAAAACTTTCCAGATGAATCTAACTACTGCAATCACCCATAAAGTAGAAGTTCCGCTCAGCGGCGCAGACCATCGTTGGTCGTCATCCAGTGTTTGCAACGAATGGAAGAAAGGTGTTAGAAACTGCTGACGCGCTGCAATCAGGCCAGGACAGTAAATCATCACATGGTGAATTGATTCTATCGAAGCCTTGTTCTTACAGAATTGACAGCCAGACAACAGGTTCAGTCCTCTTATGGTAAAAATTTCATTAGTTTGGATTAAGTTAAGATGTGCTCCCATGAAGGCTTCCCTATAACGACGATCTGGAAATTTCAGAAGGTAAGGTTGCACTTCATTTAGTTTCAAAGCACTCTGCGGTGTCACTTTGACCAATTTAGAGGCGTTTGTCTTCTCCAAAGTTCAAATACAGTCGGCACAGAGCAATTTTTCCTTCACACGCATCGGCTTTACGATGAGATCTTCCTCCGAGCAGCACAGATCTGACAAAGTTGTCTTAAGGTGGCTAACCCAATAAGTCAGTCGTGGCGATGGTTTGTTCATAATTTCTCTGTTGATAAGACCCAACCCCTTCGGCTCGTTTGGTATAATTATTTTGCGATATAAGGAAAGCCGTTTCCAGTCCACTGCTGCTTGGATCGATGATAGTGATAGTTCTCTACGAATCACGTCGATTTGAACTGAATCTGGGAGATTTTCTGTTTTTTTCCAGATATTCGATTCCAATCGCCCCCAGATTTCTGCAGGGATGCCCAGGATGCAGTCGGTACCGCATGTTAAGGAGGGGATGATTTTCCCCTTATAGTACGTTATAGCTGCCGACAGTGAAAATCAGCCAAATTTGACATCCATGATTTTTACTTGACTGGCCAATTGTTTAGCTTTGGCTTGTTGGTGTTCAAGAAACTGAGTCTCGACCGGGCTGTTGTTGGTAATAGTTTCCAAATATTTAAAGGTCTCAACTTTTTCGATTGAGTTTGAGTCCACAGACCATGTGAAGGGCTCGTTCTTCTGGTTTCCTCATTTAAAATGCATTACCTTGTTCTTGGATTAATTTATTTCCAGGTGGTTCAGGGTGGTATATCTGTGCAAGCTGTCCAACTGTCTTTGCAAGCCAATTCTTGTTTGGTCAACTAATATAAGGTCGTCCGCGTATACCAGGCGGGTCACTTTCTCCCCTCCAATAGCTGGTGGGAAGGATCTCAATATGGGCTCAAAGTGGTGGATATCCGAGGTGAAGAAGTTGTATATAGCTGGTGCCAAGGGGCATCCCTGCTTTACTCCTCGGTGTGTTGGAATTTGAGATGACAAGTGCCCTGCTTGATTTAATCGAACTTGAATTTTGGTGTCAGTATGGAGCACTTTCAAAGGGCCCATTATTTCTTCAGGGCATCCTAGGACCTTCAGCTTGGTCCAAAGAAGTTGGCGATCGACTCTGTGGAACGCTTGGACAAGGTCCACGAATGCTATAAAGATCTGATCTTTGCTGGAGCGTGTCTTGTCTTTCAGTATGCTTAATAGCATAATATTTGTTGAAATGTCCACGGTTTTGACAAATCCAGTCTGGAATGGATCGAGTGCGTTGGTGTATAAAGTCCAAGCTGAACATTTTTCCAAAAGGAACGATCCGAAGATTTTCCCTATCATGTCCAGCAACGCCATGGGTCTAAAGGGTCTAAAGTTCTTCGGGTCAGACTTGTCCCATTTCTTGTTGATTGGAACTATTACTGCTAGTTTCCATGAGTCTGGCATTAGCCTTCCTTTGGCGATGTCACTAAAAACTGCTTGATAAAGAGCGACCATTCGTGCGGATGTTCCCTTAACATGGCGTTTTGTCAGGCTGTCCGGGCCAGGGGCCCTTGATCTGTTAAGTTTTTTTTATTTTTCCATGATGTCAAGTGCTTCATACTCACAGTCCCATGATAAACCAACTTCATTTAAGTTCCCAGGGCCAAGGGGTTGGTTTGAATCTTTGAAGAGGATGGAAAAGTTGGATATCCAAGTCCTCTCGTTCACGCTGTTTGATATGACCTCATATTTCTATTCTTTCCATCTTTATGAATTCTTTTTTGCTTGAGCACCAGTGTTACTGTGTGTCATTAAATGAATGATGTCACGTTTGTAATGCAATGGGCCTTATTTCGAGGTTGGGGCTAGTTTTACCGGCAAGGCTACCTCCAAATTCACAAAGAAATCCGGCACCCGGCAATGAGGAATTACCAGAGTATTCCGACTTTGCCGGACTCCGTAATTCTTTCATTGCCGGGTGCCGGTGCCTGTCAGTCCCCATTCCCATTGAGCCCAATAGGGCTCAATGGGAATGGGGACGTCGGATGCACCGGCACAGTTTACAACGGTGCCGGTGCATCCGACTTGCTGTGTTTGCAGGTGCCGCTCTGCACAGCTCGTAGTATGGTGGTACGGTAGCAACGGTGCCGGTAGTGCTACCGGCTCCGTTGTCACCGTACCGCCATACTTGTAATGAGGCCCAATGTTTTTTTTATTGCTGCTGATAAGCAAGGTCTGGACTGGTAAGGGAACATGCTCTGTGCTAGGGAAGTAAAGGACACTGCATTTCTGGCAATGGTGTTTTCCAGTATTGCCTATTTTTCTTCTTGGGGTAGGTTTTATCCCTCCTCCTCAGTGTAGGCCCCAGGTCTACCAGCGCCCTGTGTGAGGATTTTGAGTGTGTCCCCCACTGTTTTGACAGCACTGGTGTGAACAGGCAGTAGCAAATGAGATGGTGCTGTAAAGAGGGACAACTTACATAAGTAATCTGAAAAAGGTACAAAAGGTACTCCATAGGACGAGTGACACTGTGCAGGAAAAAACACACATTTATTAACTCCCCAATAGCTGGGAGAAAAATTCAAATGGCCCTGTAAGATGAACTGGTGTAAAAGTTTCAAGCCCTGCCCACTGCTCACACACTTTTTATACAACAAAATATTCATAACATTTTGGAGCCGGTTAAACGAGCTGGTTGGTGCAAATATCCATAGTGTCCCATACATTGGCGTAATTCTAGTGGCTAACATATTTCCTGGAACAAAACCCACACCACCCATTTCTGACATCACCATCCTGGAATCTCCATCCCCTCAATGACAGCACCATATGTTGACCAGCAGAAAAACTCTGCTTCAATTGGCTTGTGCAGTCCTAATACAAAAACTAGCTATGCAGCTGCAGCTTGAACTGGATTTAGTTGCTTTGGATATAACACAAGCCCCAGCAGAACAGTGGCAAGGTCCAAAAGATCGTCTCATCTCTCTGATAGGTTCCATTCCTCTTTCCATCGCCTACGCTCGCCTCCTTCCGCACGCCTGGTACCAGCTCTGCTTAGAAGAAACTCATGCACCAGTATTGCTGTAAAGTCATTTCTGCTATTTTATTCTCATTTGTTATTGTATTCACTGCCAAAGCTTCTGAAACGTATCACGTGGAACTGCAGTGGTTGTCTGGCTTAGGCCCTCTGTGAGGCTCTCCTCCCATGGGGAATTTTTCCCTTGGCAACAATTTAATTGGTGAGCAGATCTCCACTGTTTCAAAGTGTCAACAGAAACTCAATGTTACTGTGTGTTGGGGCCTCTTAACTAATATGCCTTAGTTCTGCTCCAAAATGGCTACACTATGATTCAATAATATACATAACACTGATCGTTATTATGCTTGTATGTTACTGCTCGCATTATCTTTGACTAAAAGCCCTAATTATGCTCCAACTATACGTATACAAATAAACATTGAGCAAAAGCCTATGTGCATATATGCTAAAAAAACCCTTTCAAAGAAAAGTGACCAAACTGCGCAAAACTTTGCAGTCATTTGTAAGGACCCTCCGGACATTACCGGCTACATTACATTTGTACACCCCATCCTTTTCCCTGGATTTCACAAAAGTCAAAATAAATGTGGGTGTGTGGCTTAGCGGAGTGTTGGTCCTTATACAATTCCACACTGTTTAACCAATCTGCACCAAATTTTGCACAGTTAACTGTACCTATGAGTGAATTAAAGCCCGTGCAACGCCAGGTATATCAGCTAGTATACTCTAAAAAAATGAAAGCAAAACCCAATAATTGCTGCACAGGTAATTTTCTTTGCAATCACTGTGCTCTCACACAGCTCTATACCTATGCATCTTCATTGTGTATTTTCAAACTTATATTTCTTTGCGGAGCATCCTACTCCCTGTTATGGGGCACACTCTAGGTGTAATGTACGTGCGTCATGACTTCATCCTACACGTGACTCTTATGTCACTGTCATTTTCACAGCTGGTACGTGCGCCCCTCTTGTGGACACTACATTTACCTCTGTTCAGAGCACCGCGCGGGCTCGCGTCTGGATGGTGGTATTTTTCTCAGCTCGCCCTACAGAGAAATGCTCCTCTGAAATGCTGCAATTCAATGACGTTTATGAAATGACCTCTCTCAGCTCTGCATATAATCCAATGGTGGTTATTAGTACACCCAATATTCAATTCAGCCCCTTTCCTCTCGTGCTCTCACTCACAACTGTGACAAACCCATGACTCTGGATCTACCAACGTGTGTCCTCCTTGAGTTAATGCCCAGCTGTCCAGCTTAATACTCATGAATGCCGAAGGTCAATCACAAATGCTCTGCACTATTCTAGCCTAATATGGGATAACAATGCTCCATGTAGAATCCATGCTGTGGGGATCCAGTGGGCTTGCTCCCAAGTCTGCCCTCAGCCACTTGATTTATAGGCACTAAGCGTTTCCTTCACTGAAGTCCTGTAAAAAAAAACAGCATTGGCAAAGCCAATAGTTTTGGCTTGTGTATAGGTATTAGGCATACACGGTAGTGCCTGCCAAGTGCCTTTCCCATGCTTAGACAAAGACCCAAACTGTTGGCATTGCCAATGCGTGTTACCATTGATATGTGCTAAAGCTGAACCCACGTGTGTTTCAGGCGTCACAAGTGAAGCTGAACAGCAATGACTATGAAGCTTTATTGGCCATCATCAAGTCACATGTATATCTGATATGTGCACCCCCTTGGCTCTGCTGAATCTGGACTCTTACAACAGGGGGACCACAAGGGGAAGTGTAAAGACTGGAGGGTGTATCTGCACTCCTGCTCTCTATATGGCAGAGTAGAATCACAGAGCACCCCAGCCAAGATTCTCTATTTGGTAACGTTGAACAAGCAATCAAGGCTTAAGCTCTCAGGAGGTGATACAGGCTAGTTTTTAAGTACAGTGTAGTCCCCAAGCACCCACAAAGGAATGTCCACACACTAGGTTAGTGATAACATAGTCTTTATATAAATAAGGTTCACATTATGTACACAATCACAATAACACACTTTGTACTCTGGAAATACTATAATGACAAATATCCACAGGTCTACGTGGTACCACTCTTAATCGATTCCTTTAAAATGCGTCCATGGCTAACCGCTCAAATAACATACGAATCAGATTGTAAGGTGAATCAACGATAGACCACAGAAAGAACGAAAGGTTAAATCAAGCAATGGCAGAACAGTCTATCCCACTATCATGAGACCGTTCTGTGTGCGGATCCCCCCCCCACCTGGGCAAACTGTAAATAAAGCATATTGAAAAGCCCAGTCCAGTTATGCTCAATATAGTCTCGATTCGTTCTAAAAGTTCTATGACCCCAATGTGCCTGGTTTCGTAGAGTTTTTCGACATGTCGTCGACGAGCCTTTCTTAAGTGTACTCCCTTTAAGGCAGGAGCCACGGGACGTAGAGATTCCAAGTGAAGAAATGGTGAACGCTGTTGTCGGGGAAGCAGCTTCGATCCTCGCAGTGCTCGTTGACGAAAGCTTGTGAACGTCCTGTGAAGATGAGGCGTGCGGTATGCGTCAACGACGATTGTTGATTGCCGCAATGAGTCAATGAAGAACTTTGGCCCTGCAAGGTTGTTAGGGAGAAATCTCCAGAATGGCTAATTTCCCTTACCTACTGAGTCCCTCAGCAGCTTTGCTGGATTTCTAGGATTCATTTTTTTTCACCTGGTAAGAGTGTGAACCTTTGTTCCCACTCTTACACGTGTTTTGCTGTGTGTGTTTAACATTTTGTGTTCAGAGACTGTGAAGCCTCACCTACACCACAGGCATCATCTGTTTACTGTGTGTTACACAGCACCTTCAGTGCAGTGACACAGGGTTGTCTTTTAGACTTCCCAACTCAGACTCCATTTTCTAGGACTGACTACTGTCTCCCAGAACACACAAAGTTGCCATTAACTTTATTAGCCTCTGTAAAACCACAGACCCAGTACAAACCATCTTACGTGGAGTACTGGAAATGGTTAATACTTATCCCTTTTTGTCTGTTTCTCTTGGAGCATTGTTTCGCTCCCTTTTCATCAAGACTTGGCTGGTGACAATGGTAACTACCCTATTGTTTTCCTACCGCGGTTATCTTAAATAACCTTGGTATTGTTTTAGGCTATTTTGGTAGCCTCGAACTTAAACCTGCTAGACCATATATGCTTTATTACGGTTCCGGCTGGGTTTATTCACCATTTCTTTTTTGTACAAGTCTTTCTCGTGTTTTACTCTGCGCGCCAAACCAGGTTTGATTTTACACCTGTACTCAATACTGCATTTTGATAGTGTTCAAACTGCATTTGAAAGCTGGGCCTTCTTCCCACTGTTCAGGACTCTCAGATCTGGGTGTGTTTTTCTCCTGTACTCGATACTGCATTTTGAATGTGTTTTAACTGCATTGTGAATCCTAGGCCTTCTTCCCACTGTTCAAGACTCTCATAACTAGGTGTGTTTTTCCTTCTGTATTCAATACTGCATTGAAAGTAGCGCTGTTCTGTGGCTTACCTCCTTGTATTAGCACGCATCCAGCAAACCTTCTGCCACTTCTTAGCACCCGGCGTCCTGTCCATTTGTCATTCTTTCTCGTCTGCATGCACCCTGCCCTGTGTCCTTGCCTAGTGTTCTCCCCTACCCCTTACCACTCGCTCTCTTCTCACCCCTCCCCTACTTCTCTATGGTGCTCTCTGTCTCCCCTATCTTTTCTAATTGTTTCTCTATCGACTATCCTGCTCTCCTCACTAAATCTGGTAGGAAGAAGTTTAAAAAGGACATCCTGGTCACCAACCCAGGCCTCTCTATCGCTGACACCTATACCAGCGCCTCCTCCAGGCAAACTGTCACCAACATCCTCTTTGTCATTCTCTCGCCAGACCTATGGACCTTACATATGGTCTCTGTGCTCTCTCCCTTCTCTTCCTCTCCCATTAACGGAGGCACACGGTGGGAGGCCCTCCTGGCCTCCTTCCACTCCTCTAAGGTCATCGTTAATGTTTATCTGAATGGTACCGTCCTGGTCCAAGGCCCTCATCAACCTCCTCTCCTGCTGTCCCTTTTCTTCCCTCCAGGGCCTCCCCTGCTATCTCCTCCTCGGCTACTTTGACCTCTTCTCCTACACTTTCTGCCCCCCCTCGGGCTTCTTCTACACCTCTGCAGGGTGTACCTCTGATTTGTACCCCTCCCCGGAAGTCTTTCAAGGGCGGCAACCTTCTCCATATTGCCACTCTAAATTCTCGCTCAGCTGTCAAACACTCCTCTGACATCTGCCAACTTCTGGAGGAACTTGACCTTGATGTCCTCGGTCTCACCGAGACATGGTTCACGGCCAGCTCTGTCACAAGCTTTGACACTCTCCTCCCTGACGGCTACAAGATCCTCTCTGCGCCTAGGCCCAACCGTTCCGGAGGGGGTGTAGCCCTGATCTTCCCTGAGTGGATTCCTGCCTCAGTCATTCCTACGCAGGCCTACTCATCCTTCAAATGCCTCGTCTGCAGGCTGTCTCTCCTAGCCATTCCCTTATTGTGGCTACCATCTATCGGCCACCTGGTCAGATCTCCTCCTTCCTCTCAGAGTGGTCAGACCTCTCCTCTTCCCTCCTGGACTCAACCACTCAACTCCTCCTTCTTGGAGACTTCAACATCCACCTGGATGCTTCCTGCCCTTCCTCTGGACTCTTTCGCGACCTTTGCGACTCTCTCTCACTCTCCATTCTCCCCTCTGGCCCGACTCACGCTGCAGGGCATACGCTTGATGTTCTGATCGCCTCTGACCCTCCCCTTCCTATTCCTCTCACCACTCCTCTTTCCTGGAGTGATCACTTTCTCCTTTCCTCCCAGCTCACCCTCTCTACCCCCAAGGCCAAGCCCTCTCCATCATTGTCACCCACCTTCTCGGTCATCAGACCCATGAAGCGCATGTCATTGGAGGCTTTCACTGCCACTTTCTCTCCTCCCCTCCCCCTCTGGCTGACTCACACCCTGACACAGCCCTTTCTATGCTCCACTCTGCTATATCAGACACTCTCGATGTTCTCGCCCCTATCATGAGGATCCGCCTGAAGCCGAAAGCTAAGTGCAACTCCTGGTACGACTCCGTCCTCTGGTCGAATTCACTGTACAGAGCTACAGTGGGCCGGATAGCCAGGAAGGTCGGACACTGCTTGGGGTTTAAGGAGCACGATCCTTTTATTCGTTGCTATGCTCTGCTGCTGGTTTCTTCCCTGGGTAGTGCAGGACCCTCTAGTCTTCCTACTTCGTGTCAGTCCGACAGTCGCTTCATGAACCGTGAGCCTGCAGTAACGTCCGCCTCAGCGACAGCTTTTTCTCCATTGAAAGTTACTGTTCAAATCGGGTTGTTCGTTTCGTTCAGCTGCAGTGAAAATGTGTGAAATCTTTCTCCAATCCGAGGGCTTGTCCTTCTCTACTCTTTAACATAACTTTTCTACTGACAAACTTCGTCCGGAACTCTTGGCAAAGACTTAACCGCGAACTACCCTGAACTGTGTGATCTTGAGCAAAAGACTTTTGTACTTTTGACTTTGGCCCTAAGCCTTTTTGATTTGATTCCATCATTGTAGTTCCTCTTTCTAGATTGCCCTGCTTACTTACCTGTTGGTGCTGTTCAATTTCCACCTAACTTTGTCTTTCCCTCCCTTTTAAATATCTGGAGTACCATTTTGCTCCCACTTCATTTTGTGAGCATAACTTGTCTGGAACCTATTGGGAGTGGTGTGGTGTATTAAGAGTGTGATTTTTAAACTGCTTTATTTAAGTGAAATGTTATACAACTGATGTGTAAATAAATGTATATTCTTTTACCCAGAAACCTTAAGTCAGTGTTTGTTTGAATCATGGTAATTGCTGTCCTTGGTGTAACTATTGATACTGCTCACTTTCTCTTGCGATAGGTCTGGCTGCTCAGCCATCGCTACCACTTTTACTGTATAGTACAGGCTTGTACCAAAGGTGAATTTGTACTGTCACTTGTAGTCTTAATTGTGTGTGGTGTTCCAAAAGGGTACTGGATATAATTCTGCCTGACAAAGGGCGTCGGGTCGTCAGCATCTGGCGTCGGCATTCAGGACGTGACGACGGCTGGTTGTCGGATCTTCGGTGGCATCCTTTGAGGACTTCGGGTGGTGGTAAACCCACCAGTGGATTCTCCTCGGTCGTCGACGACCTTGAATTTCTCCATCCAGACAAAGCGGTCGACGATGATGTGCAAGGGAGTCCTTGAATCGAATGTCTTAGACACTGGAGCGTTGCGGCTCCGGTCGTTAAGCAGCACAACGTCAAGCTGTCCCCGCTTCTGGGCAACACACTTCGACAGGCTTCCAGCTGTTATAGCAAACCTGCGAACCCTGGTAAACAACGATGGACTTGGAAGTCTGGGTGCTTCACTTCGGATTACGCAGCAGTCCCCTTCTCCGGTTGCCAGCCTTTCGAGGGTCTGAATTCCAGGGAGCTTTGGCAAAGATCAGCTGGTGCACGATGGTCCCTCGTAACTCGGGAAGAGGTCTCTTAGCCAGGTCCTCTCTTAGATCAGTTTCTTGAAGGCAGATTACGTTGAAGGGAACATCGGTTCACCTGCTTCCAGCTCAGCTTTGAGAGCAAGCATCAAGTATCAACTTCAGCTTCTGAACGATTTCCATCTGTGAGAGATCCCCAGATAAACTGTTTGGTCTCTCATTAATTCTGCTGGGTCACACTCAGGCAACCAATCATCCAGAAGGGCATTTAGGCAGGCAGCCAATCAAGGTTCACAGTGCATTCAGGCCATTCATCTCCATCCAGACACTCACAACACGGAATGTGGATTCGGACAAGCACTCTGCCATTCAGCACTCCACACTGCATTCATACCAGTTTCGGGCAGGGCTGTCTCAGTCATTGTGTCAAACACCAGAAACTAGACACCCATAACATGAAATGCGTATTCGTCACACACTCCATTCACCCAGGTCCCACCCAATGGCGTACCCACAACATACAGTCACTTGGAAGGCTCCAGCCAGTCTGGCCTGGACTTCCCCACAATACTATTTATGGAACTTCCACCCAACAACCAATTAGGGGGCACTACCATATAGGGAACTTCCACCCAACAGCCAGTCAGGGGGAAGGGACAGAGTCCGGGCTTCCCAGGACTTTGGGAAAACAAGGTAACGGGCAATAGAAAGCAAGAGGCCACAGGGGCCATCTTGTTTCCTATCAGGAATCAACTGATTCTAATGGCAGGGCCTGAGTATCCCAAAATGGAGGATACTCATAGCACCTGTCAAATTCATCATGGAGATGCCACCGGCCTATACCCTACTCTGTGGGACACACACAGGTGCCCAAAAACATAAACTAGGGGTACAGGCTGGTACCCCCACCCATGCGTGCCATAAGGGTATCCCAAGGGTCTGCTCTCCACAACCAAAAAGAGGAAGAGCTGCAACGCCAGGAGTCCCACATGAAATCCTGCATGAAAACAAGACGGAACATACATGATAAAAGGATTATAGGACAAGGAAAAGGAGGCCCTGTCCCTCCAATACATTTCCAGCATCGCAATGACACAGACTCGAACAGGCGTCTCTGCTGGCCTAAGAAGGAGCCTAGTGTCCTAAAGCACCAAGTAGCGCAGGTAATGACACAGACTCGGAGAGGTGTCTTTGCTGGCCTAAGAAGGAGCCTAGTGTCCTAAAGTACCAAGTAGCGCAGGTAATGACACAGACTCGAAGAGGCGTCTCTGCTGGCCTAAGAAGGAGCCTAGTGTCCTAAAGCACCAAGTAGCGCAGGTAATGACACAGACTCGGAGAGGCGTCTCTGCTGGCCTAAGAAGGAGCCTAGTGTCCTAAAGCACCAAGTAGCGCAGGTAATGACACAGACTCGAAGAGGCGTCTCTGCTGGCCTAAGAAGGAGCCTAGTGTCCTAAAGCACCAAGTAGCGCAGGTAATGACACAGACTCGAAGAGGCGTCTCTGCTGGCCTAAGAAGGAGCCTAGTGTCCTAAAGCACCAAGTAGCGCAGGTAATGACACAGACTCGGAGAGGCGTCTCTGCTGGCCTAAGAAGGAGCCTAGTGTCCTATCTAAAGCACCAAGTAGCGCAGGTAATGACACAGACTCGGAGAGGCGTCTCTGCTGGCCTAAGAAGGAGCCTAGTGTCCTAAAGCACCAAGTAGCGCAGGTAATGACACAGACTCGAACAGGCGTCTCTGCTGGCCTAAGAAGGAGCCTAGTGTCCTATCTAAAGCACCAAGTAGCGCAGGTAATGACACAGACCCGGAGAGGTGTCTCTGCTGGCCTAAGAAGGAGCCTAGTGTCCTAAAGCACCAAGTAGCGCAGGCAATGACACAGACTCGAACAGGCGTCTCTGCTGGCCTAAGAAGGAGCCTAGTGTCCTATCTAAAGCACCAAGTAGCGCAGGTAATGACACAGACTCGAACAGGCGTCTCTGCTGGCCTAAGAAGGAGCCTAGTGTCCTAAAGCACCAAGTAGCGCAGGTAATGACACAGACTCGAAGAGGCGTCTCTGCTGGCCTAAGAAGGAGCCTAGTGTCCTATCTAAAGCACCAAGTAGCGCAGGTAATGACACAGACTCGAAGAGGCGTCTCTGCTGGCCTAAGAAGGAGCCTAGTGTCCTAAAGCACCAAGTAGCGCAGGTAATGACACAGACTCGAACAGGCGTCTCTGCTGGCCTAAGAAGGAGCCTAGTGTCCTATCTAAAGCACCAAGTAGCGCAGGTAATGACACAGACTCGAACAGGCGTCTCTGCTGGCCTAAGAAGGAGCCTAGTGTCCTAAAGCACCAAGTAGCGCAGGTAATGACACAGACTCGAACAGGCGTCTCTGCTGGCCTAAGAAGGAGCCTAGTGTCCTAAAGCACCAAGTAGCGCAGGTAATGACACAGACTCGAACAGGCGTCTCTGCTGGCCTAAGAAGGAGCCTAGTGTCCTAAAGCACCAAGTAGCGCAGGTAATGACACAGACTCGAAGAGGCGTCTCTGCTGGCCTAAGAAGGAGCCTAGTGTCCTAAAGCACCAAGTAGCGCAGGTAATGACACAGACTCGAACAGGCGTCTCTGCTGGCCTAAGAAGGAGCCTAGTGTCCTAAAGCAGCAAGTAGCGCAGGTAATGACACAGACTCGAACAGGCGTCTCTGCTGGCCTAAGAAGGAGCCTAGTGTCCTATCTAAAGCACCAAGTAGCGCAGGTAATGACACAGACTCGAAGAGGCGTCTCTGCTGGCCTAAGAAGGAGCCTAGTGTCCTAAATCACCAAGTAGCGCAGGTAATGACACAGACTCGAAGAGGCGTCTCTGCTGGCCTAAGAAGGAGCCTAGTGTCCTATCTAAAGCACCAAGTAGCGCAGGTAATGACACAGACTCGAACAGGCGTCTCTGCTGGCCTAAGAAGGAGCCTAGTGTCCTAAAGCACCAAGTAGCGCAGGTAATGACACAGACTCGAAGAGGCGTCTCTGCTGGCCTAAGAAGGAGCCTAGTGTCCTAAAGCACCAAGTAGCGCAGGTAATGACACAGACTCGAAGAGGCGTCTCTGCTGGCCTAAGAAGGAGCCTAGTGTCCTAAAGCACCAAGTAGCGCAGGTAATGACACAGACTCGAACAGGCGTCTCTGCTGGCCTAAGAAGGAGCCTAGTGTCCTATCTAAAGCACCAAGTAGCGCAGGTAATGACACAGACTCGAACAGGCGTCTCTGTTGGCCTAAGAAGGAGCCTAGTGTCCTAAAGCACCAAGTAGCGCAGGTAATGACACAGACTCGAAGAGGCGTCTCTGCTGGCCTAAGAAGGAGCCTAGTGTCCTAAAGCACCAAGTAGCGCAGGTAATGACACAGACTCGAAGAGGCGTCTCTGCTGGCCTAAGAAGGAGCCTAGTGTCCTAAAGCACCAAGTAGCGCAGGTAATGACACAGACTCGAACAGGCGTCTCTGTTGGCCTAAGAAGGAGCCTAGTGTCCTAAAGCACCAAGTAGCGCAGGTAATGACACAGACTCGAACAGGCGTTTCTGCTGGCCTAAGAACACAAACCTTTCCGTGCTTGCAATAACTCATTTTTAATTTGTGAGTTTATGGGTTCAGTTAGCATTTCATCTCGTAGAACTCGTTATAAGAATTTTCCCTTTCTCCCGCTTTAAGCACACCCAACACTAAATGGGCTCTGTCGGTTAAAGACATGGGGCCTCGTTACGAGGTAGGTTGTAAGGGATTACCGGCACCGGTAAGGACACAGGTGCCGGTAATCCCTTACCACCCTATTCCGAGGTCCCTTAGCGGGTCCCTTCCTTAACACCTGGTCTGACCAGGTGTTAAGGACGGGATCCGTTAAGGGACTTCAGAGCTAATAACGGTACCGCAAATTGCGGTACCGTTATTAGCTCCATCCCCATTCACATTGAGCCCTATAGGGGCTCGAATGGGAATGGGGAATGATTCCCGGAATGGGGACTTAGCGGGTCCTGCAAGGTTGGAATGACCCGGTAAGTCCCTATTTCGGGAACCCGGACCCGGAATGCAGTAAGGGGTAGCCATGGTGCTAAAAGCACCATGGCTACCACCTACCGCGTAATGAGGCCCATGGTCTCTTAACGTGGTACATCAATTATTGTGCATTTCATGAGCAAAACAAAACCGCAATCGGCAGAATAAATGGCATTTCAAATTGTCATCTCAGCACACAATTTTCCAAGAAATTAAAATGAACACCAATGAATGCGCTGACTATTACAAATTTACTTGAATGTGTTTTATTATAAAAACTAAAAAACATTTCTCAACCTAGGAGCTACCAGAGGTGCTCCTTTAACTTTTTGTCCATTTTGTATGAACCATTGTGTTTAAATGTATATCAGATGTGTTCTAATTCTTTATACATTTTCTCAAATACTCTTAATGTCACAATTACATGTTTGGAACACTTTCAAGAACAATGGACAAACAGTGTGGCGGGTGGGGGTGCAAACTGTCCTCATGGGAGATCGGGCATGACTGGAAATTTCCGTTGCCTTGTGTATTTGGGCCTAGTGCATGCAATGCCACCTTTACCATGCTTACTGTGGAAGCCTACTCTTCTACCTAAGAATATTAATATCTATGCAAAATAGTGATGCCGTCCGCCTGATGGTAGCATGGGAACCTATTGGACGGGAAAGCGCTCCTTTCACTGACCCCACTAACCCGCCTTTTTTTATTGCAGTGCCTTAGTTTAAAGTGCCTGGTGGGGGAAGGGGCTGTCCCCTTCCCAACAAGTTCCATCCTCTTTCCCCGGCCTAGCACATAGGGCCTCCAGTACCGGTAAACCCTTACCACCTTACCACGAGGTCCCTTTGCGGGACCCGACCTTAACGGTTGGTCTAGACCAGCCGGTAAAGTAGGGACCCGCAAAGGGTCCTTTTTGATAATTACAGTACCGCTAATAGCAGTACCATAATTATCGCCTTCCCCATTCCCATTGAGCCCTATGGGGCAAAAATGGGAATGGGGAAGGGCCTTGGAGGAAGGGGGGATTACCGCCCCGCCAACCTTGGAATGGGGTATTAATTGCCCTTTCCGCCAAGGTGGTACCGGTATGGTACCGGCGTCAACCCAAGGTGCTAATAGCACCGTGGTTTAACGCCTTCCGTGTAATGAGGCCCATAGTCAGTGATGTTCACTGGCTAGGGAGGTGAAGCCTCCAGACCTTCCTTGATCAGGGGCAAAGGGCCTCGACCTGATGCCCTTAGAGAAGCTCAAAGGGACTGAAGCCCACTCCAGCTCTAGGTACTTCTCTATATGCAAAGAAAAGGCATGGAAGTAGAAGTTTTCAGCATCCACGGGACCCGAGATACGAGGCTGACTCTGATCTCAACTGTGTCCCCTGCTGTCGCTGTGCATCAGTGGCCATCGCCAGAAATGGCTTTTCTGCATCTAGTCGTGTGCTGAGAGGAGGCCTCCACCCGAGGGAGCTGCATTCTTCGACAGAAGCATGTTGCACCAGCATCTGTAGCTGACTGGAGCTTCACTCGAACCTGCAACTCTTGGGCACCAATGACTGGAAGAAACGGCGGGAAACACGACCTCTGACAACCCTCTGAAGTCCTGCCAAGTTCCAAGAGAAACCGGAGTATGGGGGCGAGTTACTGAGGTACTTACCTGATCCTTATCTCCCCTTTTAAAACTTTAAAAGGGGAGATAAGGCACTTCAAAAGCTGTGGGCAGTTTTATTCACTACAATAGATCCTTAACTGACATTTGGAACCTGTCGCCCATCCACAAGACCCTCCTCCTAACTTTTTTCTGGCTCACAAAATTGTGTGGAACTTTGAACTTTTGGGCACAAGGCGCTATACAATTTAGGGTTGGACTTATAAAGTTGGGGTTGTATTCTTGTGGATTGCCTTTGCTAGTCTAATCATTGCCTTTCATTTTAGTAATGTGCGGTCGGGGGGTTGGTATTGTGATTTTACTGCACTGGCTATAGGGAGTTTTACTTTCCGGACACGTGTAATAATCTCAGAATTTCTCACCCTATTACACGGACAAAACGTTCTTGGACTCAGGAAGGCAATAAAGCACACTTAGACCAAGGGTTGTGTTAGGGAGAATTCTCATTTCTGTGCTAATTCCCTTCTACCTTAGAGACCCCCAGCTCTTTTGCTGGACTTTAGGACTTTTCATTTTCATCCTGGAGAGAGTGAGACCTTTTTCCCACTCTCTCCTGTATTTTTCTTTAATGTGAACTCTGTGATTCTTTTCGTTTTGGAGTCTGACAAGCTCCATAGGCATCATCTTTTTTCATTGTGTCACACAGCACCCTCAGTGCAGTGTAGTGTCACAGAGAGATCCTTTGGATTTCTGCTAAGGTTTAAATACCTTCTCTTGGATAAACTACTGTTTTCAAGAGTAGTAAAGTGAAATTGACTTTACTTACCTTTTTCTCTTTGTAGACCCAGCACACACTATGTTACTGTTATGTTTTAAACATCCTATGTTTGTAGCCAATGCCCATCTATGTGGGAGTATGTATCTGGAATGTTAGCATCAGAGTGTCCTACCTAGAATGTTATTGTGCGAGTGCCTAAGATCTGATTGCAGCAGCTGGAAACTGAGCTTGGCACAGGGGGACTGGTGGATGTTTCTGTTACCATGAACTTGTCCTCTACTATAACCTATAGTACTTACCTATATATATATATATATATATATATATATATACACATATATATATATATATATATATATATACACACGAACCCACTAAAACCACATAACCTAACCAAGTATCCTGAGTACTTATTTCAACCTTCCAACCCCCATCACAACAGTTACATAGGATGCCGGAGGGGTTACTTAGTATCTACTTTGTCTAGTTTCTCATGTAACATTTTTATGTTACCCTTTCTACAATTAATGGCGGGTGGCAGTAGTTTACTTTTTAGTACCATTGTGTGTGTTTACCAGGGCCTGCTTTCGCAGCTGCAGCATTGCACCATGTCAAAATGGCCTGGTCTTCTTTTTTTGCCATTTCTTTTTGGAAAGGTCCTTCTTGAGATTTACTCTGTGCGCCAAACCAGGTTTGACCCCCTTTGTTCGTTTTGTCTTTGGTGGGATTCACTGGTGAATCCTGCCTCTGTCTCCAGCGTATCTGGCAGGGCAGGAAGCGAGGGAGGGTCCCGAAACTCCCTGTGTTTAGCCTCCTTGGTTACAGGAATGCAGGCAAAGGTGATTGGCCGGCTGGCTGTCCTTGGAGGACCACCACCCTGCTGTGTGAGTGACAGCTGCAAATGAATGGGAGAGACTTGCATAAAAGGCAAGGTCTTTTGCAAGGAAGGCAGAGTCGACCACTGGAGGAAGGAACCGAAGAAGAAACCTGCTGCACCCTCCTGGGCCACTGACTTGCCTGGTGAAGCCCTGCTGCAGTTATGGGCTCTGAATTTCTAATCGACTAGAGAAGCCCAGAAAGGACGACTTCTCCTCTTGGGTTGGTGGGACCAATCAGCCCCAAGACGAACTTGACTGGAACCCCTCTCTTTGCTGGCTGTACTTCATTGCTGCTGCAGGAACCGAGTGCCAGGGGACAGGAACACCGGAATCGAGTGCATCACCTTTAAGCCTGATCCGAGCTCCAGAAAGATCCTCTGGACTCACTTGAAGCAGAGCTAACCAAGCCTGAGCCACCTCAACAGTCTGCTGGACCCCAGAAGCAAGGTAAGAGGCCACAAGGTGTCCAAGAACCGCACTGATGCTATTTGCGAATAGCCAAAACCGCAAAGTGCAGCTGATCTGAATTGTGCCCATTGCTGCCACCGACCTTCAAACCGTAGTGCAGGAGTCCCCAAATGTCCTCGTTCTTGTCCCCATGACTGTGGCCCAGGAACAACAGGATCTGCAGGACTACAACAGGAACAGAAGCCAGCTGGAACCTTTTCTTCAGACTCAAGGTACTGTAAAACTAGGGGTACTTGCCTCGTGTGGTGTGTAGCTTGCTCGCTCTCAGTTGAGACTAGCATTTTCTGCCTTTTGTAGAGTTGCTTGCAGCTTTGCCCCTCACAAGCCTCCCAGCTTGTGGCCCAACAGTGATTTATTTTTACAACAAAACTCTAACATTGTATAAGACTTTTGTGATAATCTCCAAGAGGTGCCTCAGCTCCCCTAAACTTTGCTCAATTGACATTGGCTGTCCAGGCTCCATGAAGACTCTTCTTACCCTCTGACTTTGTGTTGATCTGTCCCCCCAAAAAGTCATACATACCTTACCTTTATAGCTGGGAAAGGGTTAACCTACATTGCATTGGGGAATTTTAAAGTGCTTACCTGTTTGAGATACTTGTTAACCTTTGTTTCCTTAACCTAAACTTTTCCTTTTGCCACAACTTCAGTGTTACCATTTAAGTGTGAAAAGTGATCACATTGACCGCTCTTGAGATAAGCCTGGCTGCTCAGTCACTCTACCAAGTGCATAAAATGGTTGGAGTGCATAAAATGGAATGAATGGAACAGTGTTGAGTGAGTGGAACGGTTTGGAGTGCGTGGAACTGTTTGGAGTGCTTAAAACGGTTGGAATGCATGGAACGGGCGGAGTGCATGGAACTACTGGAGTGTGCTCGATCTCAAGCACCCAAGGTAAACCACCATATCACACCTCCATGCTTACTCTCCCCTTTACACCACCACTCAACTAGAGCACAGCGATACTATGACACCATTCGGTATAGCTGTTCTCATACCATCACTTGCCTCATACTGCCCATCATCCTAGCTAAACACAGCTGGTTACACACCTTCCAGCCTAGCGTTCTCCTCAGGCCTAACGCAGCCAGAATCGGTCTGGATAATAACCTGCCAGAACGAACACATACTCCTGATCTCTCAACCACCACACCTACCGCTAAGAGCAGCTATCATACGAGTGCCACACCTGCTGCACACATCCGGTGCTCACATGCACCTTATGACTCTCTCTCTTTCTCTCTACTGACTTGAACTTCGGTTCCCGAGGGCGTTCAACCTACCTGCGCCTTGAGATCATACCAATGGTATATAAGGCGCTATATAAATGCAAAGTAACATAACATACCATAACTAACAGGTTGACATATAATGGGCTTGTTACAGGCCCCTTTATTCATAATCCATAAGCACACAGATAACTATGGGATAAATGCAGTTAGTTATACATAAGTAAGGATAACTACCGAAGATATACATCACCGTTAGTGCAGTTGCAGGAGACCACTTCATCTCAGCCACGACAACACTACCCAGTCCCGAGGCAGGTAGGCAGAGAGATCACACATGCTAACGGGGTCTGGAGCGGAGCGTCCTCACTCTCAGCGAGACACCTGGGGTTCCAATTCCGTCTCCTCATCGGGATACCTCTCGTCTCTCATGCGCTAGTTCCCAGCACCCCTTATCAATGCACCTGCACATCTCTGACTCACCTCTCGGCTCGTCCTTGAGTGAACAATACAACAACTATCCTCCATAGTAAGCTCATCTGCTTCATAATATAATATTGCAACCATTGCAGAACTCATGTCTGCTTTCTAACTGAGCTCACAGAAACGTAGACTTTCATTGCGGTTTGGAAGTGAAAGTCCAATGGCGGTGCACCGGCACCATGTTTTAGCTAATTTTTGCACCTGCATTACATAGGAGTTGTATATATGTATTTATACTAGTGTGTGATAATATTACATGCTGTGAAAGAAATGTGATGGCCGTAGCTTGCTCCCATCTTTAGATTTAGGATTAGATAGGCGTTTTTCAAACCCTTTTTAAGTTCAGTAAACACCCTTGAACTATGGTCACTTGTGTTGTCTGTCTTACTGTTGATACCATACCTTCTTTACAACACACATGGAAACTGTCATAAAACCAAATCCATGGTTGGTGGAAGTAAAAAGAGAGGTTCCATTTGTGTGGAAAGTGAAGGAAAATCCCATAGATCAGGTGGAAAGTTATGTTTGTTTGGGCTTGACGATTTATGGGTACCTAAAAAAGATGACCTGAATAGGTGGAGACACTCTCTTACTTCTTCTGGCCTCAAATAGGTTCTGAGTTAGATAGACACTGCAGAAGTTGCCACACGTCCGGTAATAGTGGTGCCAAAAATGTGGCACCCGTGGTGCCTCTCCCCATTGTGGGAATTCCTTTGGAGGGTTGGGATTGACATTTCTGGTCCCATGGAACCTTCAACCCCTTCATGTAACATGTTTATACTTGTAGTGGGCCATGCCACTAGGTATCTTGAAGCTATACCAATGAGAACTGTTACTGCTCAGGCAGTGGCTAAGGGCCTACTATATATGTTTTACCAGGGTAGGTTTTCCTAAGGAGATAGTGTTATACATTTCATGTCCCACGACATGCAAGCCATGTAGAACCGCAGTGGAGTCTCCTACACTTTCTCAACTTCCTACCAACCTCAGACTAATGGATTGGTGCCTGTCACAATGGCACTTTCATGGCTCAGGGTCCTCAACCCAATCTCCTCCTCTTTGGCCGGCGCCTGTCATCTCATCAACTTCCTTCCTGCTCCTGCTATCCCTCCTTCCTCTCTCTCAGCACCTCCTTCGCCACCTCAGACAGGTGTACCACGCCCCTGTACCCTTCGGAAAACTTTTAAGGGTGGTGACCAGATTCACTTAGCCACACTTAATGCTCGTTCCACTATCAAACATTCTTCTGAAATTTGCCTCCTCCTTGAAGACCTTGATCTTGACGTCCTCGCTCTCACCGAGACGTGGTTCAATGACAGCTCAGTCACTGCTTTTGACTCCCTTCTCCCTGATGGTTACAAGATAATCTCAAAGCCTCGTC
Source organism: Ambystoma mexicanum (assembly GCF_040938575.1). NCBI lineage: Eukaryota > Metazoa > Chordata > Amphibia > Caudata > Ambystomatidae > Ambystoma > Ambystoma mexicanum. The sequence continues at coordinate 1,380,097,409 of NC_090933.1, forward strand.
CCAACCGTGTTGGCAGTGAAGTAGCCTTGATCTTCCCTGAGTTAGTCCTTTCTTCCGTCATACCCACCCAGCCCTACTCCTCCTTTGAAAGCCTGGTCTGCAAGCTTGGCATCTCTCCTACCACCTCCTTGACCATTGCCACTATGTACCGGCCCCTCGGGCCCTATCTCCTCTTTTCTTTCAGAATGGGGCAATTTCTCCTCTCTCCTGGCATCCTCCTCTAAACTCCTCCTTCTGGGTTACTTCACCATCTAGCTGGATTGTTCAATCACGGCCTCCACTCTCTTCCGTGACCTATGCACCTCTCTCTCCCTCTCTATTCTCCCCTCCTGTCCAACGCACTTGGCTGGACACAGTCTCGATGCCTTCATCCATACTGATCTCTTGCTCTCTACACCACTCTCCACCTCGCTCTCCTGGACTGATTACACCCCTCCTTACCTCCCACCTGTGACCTCTCGGCCCTCTGACCGACCCTCCCCAGCTCTGCCAGCCTCCTTTGTGGATATCCATCTGATGAAACGAGTGTCAGTTGCTGCATTTACTTCCACTTTCTTTCCCCCACCTCCTCCAACTACTGACTCAACTATTGACTCTGCTCTCAATAATCTACATCTCGCTATCACTAACACTCTCGATATTCTTGACCCTGTCGTGAGAATACGTCTGAAACCGGCCACCAAGCGTAACACTTGGTATGATTCCGATCAAGCAGCCCTGAAATGCAAGTGCAGAGCGTCTGAAGGGAAGTGGCAGACCTCAAGCTTATCCTCTGGTAAACTGGCCAGTCGCCTTCTCCAAAGGCAATATCGTCTCTCTATTCGATCCAAGAAGAGGGGTCACATCCAGGCCCGCATCACTGGAGCTTCTAACAACACGGCTGAACTCTTTAAAATCTGCAAGGGTCTAGCCAATCCATCTGCAGTCTATACCTCACCTCTTCACTCCAAGGCCCTCTGTACTGCACTGGCCACCCACTTCACTGCTAAAACTCAGGACATCCTGAGCTCGCTCTCTTCCGTTCCCCAGGGCTCTATCCTCTCGCCTTGGCTGTTTAACATCTATCTCGCCCCTCTTGCTCACCTTATCACCACTTTCTCCCCACAATGCCAGTGTTATGCAGATGACACCCACCTGTTCTTCAGACTGCTCTCTGCATCTCTTCTGACTTCATTCATTCCCGATTGCCTGTTAGCCCTCCAGTCTTGGTACACCTCCAATGATCTCTGTCTCAATGCCAGCAAGTTTGAGGTTCTTCCTATCAGACTCATGTTCCTTCTTTTCTCCCGTCACTCTGGCCACCCTCGATGTGCCCCCTCCTCTCCTTCCTCTAAAACCAGAAACCTGGGAGCAATCTTCGACTTCTCTCTCTCTTTCATTCTTCACCTTTGACCTTGCCAAGAAAGCCCATTTCCAACTCCACCTACTATGGGGCATCCTCCCTTTCCTCACTTTTCCCCAGAAGCTCAATGTGTACAGAGCTCTGGTCCTCTCCAGGCTGGACTATTGCCCCTCCAGTTAATCCAGAATAGGACTGCAAGACTTATCTTTTGCCTTACGCCCACGAACCGTATCTCCCAAGCTCTAAAATCTCTCCATTGGCTCCCGGTTGCTGCAACAATCAAATTTAAATCCATCTGTATCATCCATTAGGCTGTCTGCGGCCGGGGACCTCGCTATCTGCAACTTGCTCTCACCAAATACTCTCTTTCCAGATCCCGCTGATCCTTCAGCTCCAACTCTCTGCTTGTCAAGCACTTCTTCAAGCAGAGAGCAGACGGTTTTCCCTTTCCTCAGCTGGCTTCCTCCTCTGGAACAGCCCCCCCCTTTCTCTACACCTTGAGCCGGATCTCCTCAAGTTCCGCAAGCACCTCAAGACTTTCCTCTTCCCTCACTATCTCCCTCGCGTGCTTAAACCCCACAGTCATTGTGATTGGTGGGCTGGGCTCTTATGTGTCCTTCTGGGTGCTGACCTTCTATCTGATCACCTGCAGCATCCTCCCTCCCCCTGCACTTGCCTTCGGGCACCACTTGGCCTGTTGTCTCACAGGCCTGCACTTATTGGATGGGCTGGTGACCCCTCTTCCATCTATTGGTCACTGCCTGGCACTTACTTGTTGCCTTTGAAACAGGCTCTCTAGCACTACACCCCTCTGGGGAGCCTTATCACCCTTTCCCCGTCCCTTCTCCCTCTCTGCACTTGCACGCTCCAAATGTTCACGAGGCCTGGTAGGACCGTTTTTGTATTGTGCTCATCACTGTTATCATACTCCACTGTCTTGCTGGTCCCTTGTTCCCTTCCCTTTGCCTTGTGGGCATTTTTTAAACACAATTTCTTGATGTATAAGCGCCTTACAAATGCCCAATTAATTATATACATTGGTAGAGAGGTTCAACAGAATACTGAAGAGCATGAGGGCTTTAGAAGAACCCTGTTTGCAGGAAGTGGGACCTTCTGCTGCCATGACTACTATTTGCCTATAGAGAAGTACCTCAAGCTGGAGTGGACTTCAGCCCCTTCGAGCTTCTCTGTGGTCATCCGGTCAGATGCCCTTTGACTCTGATAAAGGAAGGCCTTGAGGTTCCTCCACCTTCCAAGCCAATGAACATCACTATGTGCAAGGCCTTAGAAAAAGGATGGCACTAATGATGACTGAAGCCACTGAAAACGTGAAGGTTGGTCAAGACCTGGTCATGCATTGGTATGACCAAAGGCTAGCATGGTGAGGTTACTCCAGACCAGCAGGTTCTTGTCATGGTTCCAGTAAAGCCCAAAACCTCATAGGGCAAGTGGACAGGACCCTTCAAAGTTGTAGGAAAACTTGGAGAGGTCAATTATTTGGTGGCCTTGGGCAGCCCCAAGGAGGCCCCTAGGGTCTTTCACACCAACATCCTGAAGGCCTATGTGCCCAGAGCAGAACTAGGAGTATGTGGATCACCCACGTGGGAAAGGGATGCATTGAAGATGACGGGCAGGCCTTAGAGTGCAGAGAGATGGGCATGGCTGAAAGCAGAAGAAAGGGTGGTTGATTAGACAAGCACTGGCAGGCAAAGTCATTCACAGTATTGTTGATGCAACATTAATGATGGTGGGAGGCAAGGAACCTGGGCAATGCTCCTGCTAGAATTACATTGGTTTCTGATAACCTTGGTGAAGTAGGCCACCATCTTGTGAAAAAATGCAAGGATCTGGAAAACCTTCCCTGAAGGTAGAACACTTGCATTACATTTTTTGGAAGAGAAAGATGATAGCATAGCTCTAAGTGTCTCTTCTCTTTAATTGTGGATTAACCACTGACCTGAATGAGCGTGTGTTAGCAGGGGCAAGAACCACAATGATGGAGTAGTTCATGTTTTTTCACTCAACGAGTTCTGAAGCACGCATGGAGAGACTAGGATGGAGGTGTTGGGGTACAGCAGGGCAGTCTTATTTTTATTGCAATCTCTTTTTATGGCACTTTGTGGGCTGATAAATGGATCCTCATTGGGGGAGCAGGGAGATGGAGATGTAAAGCCGACTCCAGATGGAGACGGGCCACACAAGGATATGGTTAGACACCAGACCGTTAAATGTTGTGGGCCTTGACACCCTGAAATAGATGACGCACCTGAGATGAGGTTGTTTTCTAGGGAGTATCCACTCTGAAGATGGCAGCGCTCACAAAAAGGGCTGGTTTGGCCATTTTATGATATGATATTTTATTTGTATTGCGCTCTTACACAAGTGTTTCAGAGCACAACGGGGCAAGGGAGGGGAACATGGGAGGACAAAACAACGATCTTACTAGGACCAGTGACATTGAGAACACGCAAGTGCACGGGAGAGGGGGAGGGGGGAAAAGTGCACAGGAGAGGGGAGAAATAAAAAAGTGCTGAGCACGGGATACAACAAAAAGGTAGTGCAGCCAGCAAGGTGGCAAGTGCAGGTTGTGAGTGCAAATAAGGGGATTGTAGGGTAACAGATACAGACTCAAGTGCAAGGGTTGCCTGGGGCAGTGCGGGTGAGTGGCTGGGTGGGGAATGACCTGGGCCGAAATTAGAGGGTAAACCAGGCGCACTGTGCCGAAGTAGACCGATCAGTAGGGGAGGGGGAGAGCAAAGGCGGAAGCAAAGAGGAAGGTCTTGAGGTGCTTCCGGAACCGGGGATGGTTATCCTCAAGTTGCAGAGTGGCAGGGAGGCTGTTCCAGAGGGAGGCCTCTGCTGAGGAAAGAGATCTACCACCAAATCGTTGATTGGAGAAGCGACTGGCCCTGAGGGAGTTGGAGGTGGAGGAGCGAAGAGCTCGAGTAGGAAGGTCTTTATGGAGGGACAGTTGAAGGTATTTCGGACCCAGGCCCCAGAAAGCCCTGTGGACAATGCAAAGGGTCTTGAATTTACTCCTTGCAGCCACTGGGATCCAACGAAGAGATTTCAGGGCTTGAGAGATATGATCCCAGGGCTTGAGGCCAAGGACAAGTCTTGCAGTCCTGTTCTGGATTAGTTGCAGAGGGCGGAGAGTAGAAGCTGGCAGATTTAGAAAGAGGCTATTACAGTAGTTCAGCCTGGAGAAACCAGAGCTTGTTGTACATAAATGTCATCTGTAATCTTGATGAAGGTTTTAGCTGACCTAAGTGCAGGTATGTCCTGGATGGAGGGTGCAATGGCAGACAAGACTCTGACCTAAGTGCAGGTATGTCCTGGATGGAGGGTGCAGTGGAAGACAAGACTCTGACCTAAGTGCAGGTATGTCCTGGATGGAGGGTGCAGTGGCAGACAAGACTCTGACCTAAGTGCAGGTATGTCCTGGATGGAGGGTGCAATGGCAGACCAGACTGACCCCATCTTCTTTATACACATGAAGAATTGGAGCAGCATTTTGTGCATTGTTTTTTTTAAGCTAATAAAAGGGGAGCCAAAAAGGGCAAGTGGTTGTATCCAGTCAGTTCAAACTAGTGTTTGGACCTGTGAGAAACCTGAAAGGGTTTCCCTAGGTAGTCCCTGGGGATCTGTCATCCAGGTGGCCAGGATATGGCCATCGCTGGGGGTGGACCAGTGAGGGAGGATCACCTGATGGGGTTTCCTTCGGGAGTGGGACGACGACGGGCACGGCACAGTATCACCCTTCTTGTTTCAACACCTTTTCTCCATCCTACCACGTAGGACATTCCAAAACACTCCCCCACCCCCTTTTTCCAACACAAACACTTTCGCACAACGGACTAACACCAGAGCCGTTTACCTGACCTATCCCAATACAAGGATCAGGCAATTGACCAGAATCACTCACACCTGACAGCCCTTTCCCTTCCCCCACAGGGATAAATGGTGGAGCAAGAGAGCATAGTACAAGCACGGCAGACTGCATGACGAGACAGCTATCGAGACCCGGCAGTTCAAGAGGAGGAGAATAGCGGCAAATATTGATAGGCTGACGAGGAGAGACACAACCTTGCCCTTTTCGACAAAACCCAGCAAAACTTCTGCAGACAGACTCGTAAAACCGAGTGAAATAGCCCAAGTGTGCTGCAACAGATGCCGACGGTACACAGAGCATGTCTGCGCTTATAGGCAGGAGCGAGGGAGGCTCCCATTACTGTGGTACCGACCTTGACTCAAGATAAAAGGAAAAGCCAAGCAGTTCATCACAGCCGGTGAGTTGAAGGGAGAGGCGATAAGAACCGGGCTGTGGTGAATGAAAGTCGCAAAGTGGCAAAGTGAGAAAGGTTCAAAGAACTGTAAAATAGTAAAAGGGGGTGAGCAGCTGCAGTAGGGGACCAGCACCACGTCTGAGTGAAACTACAGATACCAGAAGGCCGTAGGAAAGCCGCCAAGATAGGTAAAAGTGGTCATACAGGAGGTCAAGCAAAATCCCTGTACAGCTGAAAGACTTTGACCTACGAACTGTGGAGAAAATAAGTGAAGTGAATCCCGCGAACATTGAAAGCAAATGTGAATGTGGTTTTAGCAAGAGTGAACCCGGAAGAGGGATGCTGACGAAGAGGGGGCAAAGTCGGAGATCCCCAGAAACTGTGTGTTGACTAGAGTGAACCCGGCCGAGGGATGTCCACCGGAACTGTTTAAAAAGACATTAAGATTTGTAAAGCATGGAGTATCGCAAGACAAGGGGAAGGGAAGCGCCCCTTGTCAATTGGGATCTGAGCCCGGCCGAGGGAGATTCAGGGGTGGAAAGCTAACACACAAAGTATACGTGAAGCAGAACTTTGTTTGTTGGATACACCAGGCCTCGAAGGCAAGAAACGTTTTAATGCAAGAAGACTTTACTATCGAAGAACCTGCAAGCTGGAACGGAACTGTCGGCTCGTGCTGAGAAAGCTCAGGCATGTGCTGTGCTCCAAAGTCCCACCATGTCCTGTTCGAAAAACGTGGGGAAGGGAGACCTCAATGCAATCACATCCTGACTTATTATTTGAACACTGTTTCCTTTATTTAGATACCCTATCCCCCACTCTTTCTGTAATTAGTTGTACAGAATTGGCAATAGATTTTCTTCAGTATAGCACCTTTTATTTTGACAAAGAGCCACTAGGACTGCCTTATTTTTAATTTGATGGTCAACGCTTGCTCCCATCTTCGATTTAGGTTTAGCTTAGGCATTTTTTCACCCAGCATTCATTGTTCAATAAACACCCTTGAACTGGGATCACTTGTGTCTTTCTTTACTGTTGGCACCATGAGTTCCTTACATACCCCACACCGGACTGTTCAAAGTTTCTCGCATATGCTCTTGTGAAGGCTGCCTCCACTGGACACATCAAAATGTAATAACCTACGATCAACCGACCACCAGATAGGTGGACAGTTGGTGGCTCGCTCATCCTGGGATGACCAACTATGCATACTATTCACATGTGCATGAACGTTATCACAGGATCAATGCCATGTGGAGTCACAATCAATGCTATTCAATGTGCAACAGATGCTGGCAGAGCAGTGATCTTTCAGATCATGGATCCATGGGACTATGTTGAACAGATTCCTCTTGACCAGGGGCGTGGAATCTCAACAGTTCATCAGCAGCAATAATGTGTGTAATCAGCAAATGGTGACAATCAGTTCTTGCCTATTAACAATGATGGGGCTACATCCTGCTGGTTACTAGAGATGTGGTGAAAGCAGTTCTCGGTGTCCAATTTCGGGAGTCAGAGCACAGAGGGTATCAGGGCTCGCTGCGAGTGAACCTAAGGGTTAATTATTAGTATCCACAAAATCAAGGGGGTCTGGATTGCATTCTGGGAGACTGGCAAATAGTACATTTTACACACCATCCTTAATAAGCACACCTCTCCCCCCGCCCCCAAAAAAAGTACTCTGTGATATTTTGAACATGGAAACAGATGTGGTATCCATTTGTCCAATTAACTTCAGTACATGGCAATGGGGGTATTTGTATAAACAATTAGAAAGTCAAATGGGATGATATGGAGGAGTTTGGGGGAGGAGTCTCCCATACACTTTGCCCCATTGCAAACCTGTTATTCTACCGGTCTCTGACACAAGCTTGATCTTTCTCTCAATCTTGGGGATAGGGATGTGTTGGGAGTTTATCTGGGCTTAAAGTCAATGTAGTACAGCATGGCCTGTGCCATTCTCACTGTGGAAGGAAGCTGGTGCTTCTTAAATTCTCAATTCATTCCTTGTTTCCTCAATAGTTCTGTTGTTTATATATGTGCTGGTAATAGAGAGGTCAAGCATGTGTCTGGTAGTAGGTCAGTAGTTTGCTGCCAATCAAACACCAGCCTTTATTGTTTGTATAAAGAAATGGGGATCTTTCATGTAATAGTTTAATAAATGCGCTGTCCTGATAAATAAAATGTCCACTTAAAAGGGCTGTTCACCCAGCCTGTGTTTTCCCCTTCTTATGCTGTATCACACTACTTCTGCTGGATGTCCTCTCGGGCACACTATGTTTTATCATTGGAACCCTACTGCTGTGCCACCTATTAGGGTGCATGTCCCCAAAACATGGTACTCTAGAAGTGAATTTTTTAATAGTTACTCCGTGAGTAATTAATTAATGCACAACACTACTACTGTGAACCATTCTGCCTGGTAAATGCGATGCCTGTGATTGAGAATGTGTTGAAACTAATAATGTGCCTCTCCTTGTATTTGAATAGGTGATGGATGCCCCAGGAGTGCAGCAGTGACTAATTTGCCTGGAATAACGCAGTGCAAAGCTTCATTGTTAGATTATGCAATTTCCAGACATCTTAGAAGTGTGCAAGTTTGGGGTGCAGTTGTCTTTTTTTAGAATATTCAGGAACTGTGATTGAGAAGCCTCTTGGATGCATGATGGCTTCCGTCCATACAGCCGCTTCATGATAAGAGCTGAACTAAATACCTAGCATTACACACTAATGATAGCAGCAGCCTGTGCTGTGCAGTAAGACAAGCCTTCTTTGTGCCTCTTATTCCATGTGAGTACTATGTTTATGCATTCTGAATGTAAGGCTAGTTTGTTCAAGTGATTTCTTTTAGAAATACCTGTAAATGCACTGAATATCTAAAAAAATCCTCAGTCAGAAGAAAAGATCCTGTTTCTCCAGAAATTACTTACACATGAGAAAGCTCAGAATTTGGGAAATGTCATCTCAAGAACATACGTATTGCCCACATGAGGACCGAGGTGAAAATAATTATCCGTGCACTGAATTTGAGAATAGTTCCCATGTGCATGATAGACTCACCTGCCGCCAGCAAATGCATATGTCCGAGAAACCTCATGAGTGCACTGAATGCGGGAACTCGTTTTCACAGAAGACACCTCTTACTATTCACCCTAGACCACATACAGGGGGGAAACCTCATGTGTGCACTGAATGTGGGAAAGGGTTTGCTAGGAAGAGACATCTTATTAGACATCAGAGAACACATACAGGTGAGAAACCTCATGAGTGCACTGAATGTGGGAAAGGGTTTGCTCAGAAGGGAGCTCTTATGTGCCACCAGAGAACACATACAGGTGAGAAACCTCATGAGTGCACTGAATGTGGGAAAGGGTTTGCTAAGAAGGCAAATCTTATTATCCATCAGAGAACACATACAGGTGAGAAACCTCATGAGTGCACTGAATGCGGGAAAGGGTTTGCTTGGAAAGGAGCTCTTACTATGCACCAGAGAACACATACAGGTGAGAAACCTCATGAGTGCACTGAATGTGGGACAGGATTTGCTCGGAAGGGAGCTCTAACATACCACCAGAGAACACATACAGGTGAGAAACCTCATGAGTGCACTGAATGTGGGACAGGATTTGCTCAGAAGGGAGCTCTTACTGTGCACCTGAGAACACATAGAGGTGAGAAACCTCATGAGTGCACTGAATGTGGGACAGGATTTGCTCGGAAGGGAGCTCTTACTATGCACCAGAGAACACATACAGGTGAGAAACCTCATGATTGCACTGAATGTGGGACAGGATTTGCTCGGAAGGGAGCTCTTACTATGCACCAGAGAACACATACAGGTGAGAAACCTCATGAGTGCACTGAATGTGGGAAAGGGTTTGCTCGGAAGGGACATCTTACTTTCCACCAGAGAACACATACAGGTGATAAACCTCATGAGTGCACTGAATGTGGGAAAGGGTTTGCTCAGAAGGCAGCTCTCACTACCCACCTGAGAACACATACAGGTGAGAAATATCATAAGTGCACTGAATGTGGGAAAGGGTTTATTCAGAAGGGGCATCTTATAAGCCACCTGAGAACACATACAGGTGAGAAACCTCATAAGTGCATTGAATGTGGGAAAGGGTTTGCTTGGATGGGAGCTCTTATTCGGCACCAGAGAACACATACAGGTGAGAAACCTCATGAGTGCACTGAATCTGGGAAAGGGGTTTCTTGGAAGGAACATTCCATTTAATTAGTTTTATGGTTTAAATCAGTTCCTTGTTCAATGTATTCAGTATACAATGTATGTTCATGTTACTTTATTTTAAGTTTCCATTTAGATTAGCATTCAATATGTGTCTTAAGTTTGCAGACTGTTACTTAATTTCGGGCTAATAGGAGCACCCCAGTGTTCACCGACCCTCCCAGACATTCACTGGCTTCAGATGTCTCCTCTCTGTGGCTCCCGCTGCTTCCTCTGCACTTCTGGGGCTCGGAAGTCCACCGCTACAAGCACAGCTCATCTGCCGGGTGCTTCCCTCTGCACGCTGGCAACCTAAATGTTTCACAGGCACGGACAGTGTCCTTTCTTCTCCTGGCGTTCCCGCAGCTCCTGCTGCTCCCTCAGTATTATGGAAGCTCCCAGATTTGTGGCAATGACATGGCCCTCTCTCTCTGCGTCCCGCAAGCCCTCTGAGATATTTGCTGGCATCCTGGCTCCTCCCACAGTCCCACCAAGGCTGCCTCCTTTTTCCAAGGGTCTCCTGCTGGTCTCTCCCCCACAGGCCTCCCTGTCGCCCTCTTTGGTGTTCCCTCTCATTTTATACAAATGCAACCACTTAACAGGTTGCAGGTGTGCTCTCTCAATTGGGTCTGCCAGACTTTGATTAAGGGGACATGCCTGACTCTTGCAACACTTTGTAGGCATCTTCTTCATCCCAGTACTAGAGTTGTGAAATGTTGCAGTCTTCACTACTCTTAGTCACTCTGACTCATCTTAATAATGTCATGTGTGGGGAAATGAGGGGAACCGCTTTATAATAACCCATAAAGGTTGAGGAAGGGTTAGGTTGATCCTATACAGGAAGAGTGGATACCATGTCTTGCCTGTGTGTACCTCACTCCCAATCCCCAAGGACCCTCCACCCCTGTGATCGTCCCTCGCTTCTCCACCCCCAAGGTCGGGATCCAAGAGCATTGGCCTTTCACTGGCTACCTGAGCAGAGGATCCAGGAGTTCTAGAAGTGAGAATACCCACAGGTTTCTCATACCTTTTCTTAACCTTCACACTCTGACATAAGTTGCTATAGCCCTAATTGTTTTTCATACTTGACTATGGTAATGCCATCTTTGTTTCTGTGCTCCCTGACAGATGGGACTAACTTCAGGTGGCACAGAGCGTGGCAGCCTGCTTCTTTCAGGTGTTCAGAAATGTGGCCATATCACTCTGGTTCAAGACAATCTGCACTGGTTTCTTGTGATCTCTCAGACTGGGATTTCTGTGCTTGCTCTAGAATTATGTCACATGTCCCACCTATCTGCAGTCCACCCGTCCACCTTTGTCCTCCCTGTACCTTTAGTTCTAGCCTCCAAATGAGGATTTCCTGTTCCAGGTGGTGTACTTCAGATGCTTGCTGAAGACACATCTATTCTGGTTTGCCTTTTCCTTAATTTTGCTGGATTTTCTTATGTTTTAATGTCCACTAGCTGTTGGTACCCTTAATCCTTTGGGTAGAGGAGGAGATGTTTACCAGCCCTACAGATAAATGTTGTACTGTCAACATTTACTACCCAAGAGTCAGCAAATGCTCCCATCAAGAAAGAAGTAAAACTCACAACTATAAAACTGGAAGCAATGGACACGTAGGTGTCGGCCATCCCACTCTCAGCCCTCAGCTTCATGGATACTAGCCAGGCAGTGCCGCTGGAAGGTGTTCTACAGGTATCACTCCCTGATATCTAGCAAACCTGTAAAGTAAAATTCATATTTTATTTTGCATGAGTTGTTGGTTGCAAAAAAGTGTGAATTAGAAAGAGTCGCACTTTTTTTCTACTTCCGTAAAAGAAAATGCCTCTACTGGGAATGAGAATTACATTTATTTCACCCAATTAAGTAATTGTACTTTCAATTTTAAAACAGGGATTAAAACATTCAAAATGTACATTATCTGGAGCCCTCCTTAATACACTGGGAGAACGTTGTATCCTCACGTGGAGATGAATAATTAGGCCACCCTTGGCACAATACATGAAACGGCAATGTTCATCAAGGTGAAAACATGGAGAATGAAATCCATAAAACTGGAATCTCTAGTATTACTCCAGTAAGTGTCAGTTTCCAAGAATTGCATGCCACCCCTGGTACACCCTCCTTGCTGAAAGCTGCAGCGTTTCCAGTTTTGCAGCAGATTCTATAACACTACAGTCTTTCTCCTCAGGATCCCCTCTAGTGTCTTACGCTATTGCCCATCTCTAGTGGAACACTCTTCTTCTCTGGAGCCCTCTACTGTATTACACTATTGCCTATCTCTAGTGGAACACTCTTCCCCTCAGGACCCGCTCTAGTGTATTACACTATTGCCTATCTCTAGTGGAACACTCTTCTCCTCAGGACCCCCTCTACTGTATTACACTATTGCCAATCTCTAGTGGAACACTCTTCCCCTGAGGAACCCTCTAGTGTATTACACTATTGCCTTTCTCTAGTGGAACTCTTCTCCTCAGGATCCCCCTACTGTATTACACTATTGCCCATCTCTAGTGGAACACTCTTCCCCTGAGGAAACCTCTAGTGTATTACCCTATTGCCTATCTCTAGTCGAACACTCTCTTCTCGCCAGGACACCCTCTAGTGTATTACACTATTGCCTATCTCTAGAGGAACACTCTCCTCCTCAGGATCCCCTCTACTGTATTACACTATTGCCCATCTCTAGTGGAACTCTCTTCCCCTGAGGAAACCTCTAGTGTATTACACTATTGCCCATCTCTAGTGGAACACTCTTCTCCTCAGGACCCCCTCTACTGTATTACACTATTGCCCATCTCTAGTGGAACACTCTTACCCTCAGGGTCCCTTCGAGTGTATTACCCTATTGCCCATCTCTAGTCGAACACTCTCTTCTCGCCAGGACACCCTCTAGTGTATTACACTATTGCCTATCTGTAGTGGAACACTTTTCTTCGCAGGATCTCCACTAGTGTCTTACACTATTGCCTATCTCTAGTGGAACACTTTTCTCCTTAGGATCCCTTCTAGTGTCTTACACTATTGCCTATCTTTAGTGGAACACTCTTCTCCTCAGAACCCCCTCGAGTGTGTTACACTATTGCCTATCTGTAGTGGAACACTTTCTCTCCAGGGCCCTCTCTAGTGTACTGCACTATTGCCTGTCTCTAGTGAAACACTTTTCTCCCCAGGATCCCTTCTAGTGTCTTACACTATTGCCTATCTCTAGTGACACACTTTTCTTCTCAGGATCCCCTATAGTGTATTACACTATTGCCTATCTCTAGTGACACACTTTTCTTCTCAGGATCCCCTATATTGTATTACACAATTGCCTATCTCTAGTGAAGCACTTTTCTCCTCAGGATCCCCTCTACTGTATTACACTATTGCCTATCTCTGGTTGAACACTCTTCTCCTCAGGACCCCCTCTAGTGTATTACACTATTGCCTATCTCTAGTGGAACACACTTCTCCTCAGGATCCCCTCTAGTGTATTACACTATTGCCCATCTCTAGTGGAACACTTTTCTCCTCAGGATTTCCACTAGTGTCTTACACTATTGCCTATCTCTGGGGGAACACTCTTCTCCTCAGGACCCCCTCGAGTGTGTTACACTATTGCCTCTCTGTAGTGGAACACTTTCTCCCCAGGACCCCCTCTAGTGTATTGCACTATTGCCCATCTCTAGTGGAACACTTTTCTCCTAAGGATCCCTTCTAGTGTCTTACACTATTGCCCATCTCTAGTGGAACACTTTTCTCCTAAGGATCCCTTCTAGTGTCTTACACTATTGCCCATCTCTAGTGGAACACTTTTCTCCTAAGGATCCCTTCTAGTGTCTTACACTATTGCCTTTCTCTAGTGAAACACTCTTCTCCTCAGGATCTCCTCTAGTGTATTACACGATTACCTATCTGTAGTGAAACACTTGTCTCCTCAGGATCCCTTCTAGTGTCTTACACTATTGCCTATCTCTAGTGGAACACTCTTCTCCCCAGGACCCCCTCGAGTGTGTTACACTATTGCCTATCTGTAGTGGAACACTTTCTCCCCAGGGCCCTCTCTAGTGAATTGCACTATTGCCTATCTCTAGTGAAGCACTTTTCTCCTCAGGATCCCTTCTAGTGTCTTACACTATTGCCTATCTCTAGTGGAACACTCTTCTCAGGATCTCCTCTAGTGTATTACACGATTACCTATCTGTAGTGGAACACTTTCTCCCCAGGACCCCCTCTAGTGTATTGCACTATTGCCCATCTCTAGTGAAAAACTTTTCTCCTCAGGATCCCCTCTAGTGTCTTGCACTATTGCCTATCTCTAGTGGAGCACTCTTCTACTCAGGATCCCTTCTAGTGTCTTACACCATTGCCTATCTCTAGTGAAACACTGTTCTCCTCAGGACCCCCTCTAGTGTATTACACTATGGCCTATCTCTAGTGGAGCACTCTTCTCCTCGGGATCCCTTCTAGTGTTTTACACTATTGGCTATCTCTAGTGGAGCACTATTTTCCTTGTGATCCCTTTAGTGTCTCACACGATTGTCTAACTCTAGTGGAACACTCTTTTCCTCAGGACCCCTCTAGTGTATTACACTATTGCCTACCTCTAGTGAAACACTTTTCTCCTCAGGATCCCCTCTAGTGTCTGACACAATTGCCTATCTCTAGTGGAGCACTCTTCTCCTCGGGATCCCTTCTAGTGTCTCACACTATTGTCTATCTCTAGTGGAACACTCTTCTCCTCAGGACCCCTCTAATGTATTACACTATTGACTATCTCTAGTGAAACACTTTTCTCCTCAGGATCCCCTCTAGTGTCTTACACTATTGCCTATCTCTAGTGGAGCACTCTTTTCCTCTGGATCCCATCTAGTGTCTCACACTATTGTCTATCTCTAGTGGAACACTCTTCTCCTCAGGACCCCTCTAGTGTATTACACAATTGCCCACCTCTAGTGGAACACTCTTCTCCTCAGGACCCCTCTAGTGTATTACACTATTGCCTATCTCTAGTGGAATACTCTTCTCCACAGGACACCCTGTAGTGTTTTAAACTATTGCCTATCTCTAGTAAAACACTTTTCTCTTCAGGAGCCCCTCTAGTGTATTACACTATTGCCTATCTCTAGTGACACACTCTTCTCCGCAGGATCCCCTCTAGTGTCTTACGCTATTGTCTATCTCTAGTTGAACACTCTTCTCCTGGGTTCCCCTCTGGTGTATTACACTATTGCTGATCTCTAGTGGAACACTCTTCTCCTCAGGATCCCCTGTAGTGTATTACACTATTGCCTATCTCTAGTGGAGCACTCTTCTCCTCGGGATCCCCTCTAGTGTATTACACTATTGCCTATCTCTAGTGGAACACTCTTCCCCTGAGGAACCCTCTAGTGTATTACACTATTGCCCATCTCTAGTGGAGCACTCTTCTCCTCAGGAACCCTCTAGTGTATTACACTATTGCCTATCTCTAGTGGAGCACTCTTCTCCTCAGGATCCCCTCTAGTGTCTTATACTATTGCCTATCTCTTGTGAAACACTCTTCTCCTCAGGATCCCCTCTAGTGCATTACACTATTGCCTATCTCTAGTGGAGCACTCTTCTCCTCAGGATCCCCTCTAGTGTCTTACACTATTGCTTGTCTCTAGTGGAACACTCTTCTCCGCAGGACCCTGTAGTGTCTTACACTAGTGCTGATCTCTAGTGGAGCACTTAAGATTATTAGAAAGCCCCCTGGCCTCAGATCACATATGGAGGTGCAATTGCATAAATCAGAATGCATGTCCACTGTTAAAGCATTATTTTATATGAAACTAGTTTGATGTGAAGGACCTGGAGAAGATGTCACATGTTCCATTAAATGATGTGTAAACGCATTTACAAAGGTGACATTTTGTGAATGGAAGAGAAAGGGCACGTGGAATAGTAGTATTCACTGAACTTTGCGGCAATACAACTCATGCAAATTTGGAAATGTGGTCCTTTCTGTCTAAAATTAAAGTGTTGTGCGTGTAATGATATCCTAGCTGCGCTCTCTAATTTCCAAGAAGAAACCGAGGACAAAAATGTTTACCAAATGAAATTGATCCTGGATAAGCTGACATGTAAATGTAAGCCTTACCCACTGTGTGTATATACTGATTAAAATAATATTGGGCTTCAGCCTGTATGTCATTTGTTATCGCTTGAATACAATTTTACGATAGTTCATTGAGTGGACAGTGGGCCTCATTACAAGGTGGGCGGTAAGGGATTACCGGCACCGGTGCCGGTAATCCCTTACTGCCCTACTACGAGTTCCCTTTGCGGGTCCTCCCTTAACGCCTGGTTTTTCCAGGAGTTAAGGACGGGACCCGCAAAGGGACTCTGGAGCTTATAACGGTACCGCAATTTGAGGTACCGTTATTAGCGCATTCCCAAAGAGCCCTAGGGGGGCTGAAATGGGAATGGGGAAGGGGCCTGGTGAATGGGGAATTACCGGTCCCGCCAACCTTGGAATGGACCGGTAATTGCTCCATTCACCAGGGCGGACTCGGAACGAGTTCGGAGGTATTCATGATGCCATTAGCCCCATGATTACCTCCAAACTCTGAATGAGGCCCAGTGAATGCTCTACTTGTTTATTTATGATAGACTTTCACTTACTAAACCATCAGCAGCAGTTTTAGAAGTGATGGTGATAGCTAAAAGAGGGCATAACCGGTCAGGGACCTTGGATCACGAGATTACAATTTTTTAAGTGTTTTCAGTGTTTGGGGAGCTGGTGAGCAGTGCATCTTGGTTTTCTACTGAGCCAGCCATCTGGTGCCGGTAGGTGACTGGGGAAGCCCCCCTGCAGTTTGCTGCCTTTGGGTCGGGTAAGAGATCTGTACTGAACGGCTGTGCCATATACTGTGTGGCCTAGGAAGACTGTTCGCTACATAAAGGGACGGTCCTGTTACCAGGAGGTGGCAATGCGCATTGCAGGGAAACGCTTACCTTCAGCGGTTACCAATAAGCTTTGAGGAGTTACGAAAGTTGGGTGTTTGTACCTACAGCCATTGGGGAAAAGAATTCAGCTGCATAATCCCCCAGCACATACTGATACTATCTGCACAGCGCTGGTTGTGGAGGAAGTGAACCGAGGGTTGGTGAACCTCGGCAATAATAACTATGCCTGGGAAAGCACCTTACAAACAAAGAATTTATAATCTGTGCACGACTAAAAACAAGCAGCCTGGTAAAACAAACGGGTACAAAAGAGCTGCGATGATTGGATCACCTGCCGCCCAAGAAGCAGCACAAGGATGGGGAGAGGTGTAGGTGTCAGGGGTTACCACTCTAAAGGGGGGGGAAAAGTCACCTTCACCTACTAATGGACAAATCACCAAATATTTTAGATCTAAAAGTGTCAAGCAAACACAAGGCCAAGTGGAGCCACAAGTTGGCGATGCGTGCTTAAATAGATCAACTTAGGCTTGATCCCTGGGTGCTACGACTAACTCAACGTCTGGGGACATTGATTCCAATTCTCTACTAAGATTATGTTATCAGATGTGCTTGGGTGGTATCATTGGAGAAATGGGGGAGGAGTTGACCATGAAAGTCTTGAATTCGACAGGCAGCCCCATCTATGCCTGTGCAATTAACTGCTGACTTTCCATCTACTGTGTTTGGTTCCCATTCTCTAAGTGGAACTTTTCAGAACGCGCCCCGTGGGGCGGAACCACAAGTATTTGATGATCGGCTTTCCACTTCCCCGAAGATGTTTCTAACGGCAACCCCGTGCCATCCAGAAAACGAGGAGGGGGAGAAGGGCGTTCATCAGGAAGGAATCGCAGGCAATGCAGCTGGAGGAAATGGCTCAGGGTAGGTGCGCATCCGACATCGCTGGAAGTAGGTGCATCATGGGACGTGCTAAACTGTGCGGTAAAGCCCACACTGAAGTTATGAAACATGCCGAGAAATTGGCACTACTACAGGAAGGGATGGATTCCTATGGTGATCGGGCAGCAATCTGAGATAGAAGTGGGACCGGCAGAAGTTAGCCCGATAGCCATTCCATCTCATAGTCCAGCCCGAGCTAGTGACTGCCTGGACTAGACTGCTCAATCACTGTTAAGCTATCTGACCCATAAACAGCGATGGTTGCAGGATAAGCAAAAGAAAAAGAGGAGCAAAGAGGCACAGAAAAGCGGGGATGACCCTGTTGTACCCCAGAATTCTGAGTGCCCGCAACTAAACTCAACTACAGCATCTGGAGTGAGCCAAGAAAAGCTGGCAAGGCACTGAAGAACAAGAGTGACGTGAAGAAAGAAGCGAGACCAACTGAGTACAGGCACCTTGACCAGCTGGCTCCTAATAGACCAAGTTGAAGTAGTGCAGCTTTCAACTAAACCCAACCCAACCACGTTGGTGAATGGAGATCCTGTTATTACAGCACCTGGCACTGCCACCCTCATTCCAGCAAAGACAGTATACGAAGGGGCCAGTGGTGATGAGCATCGGGGTGGAGCAGTGGAATCTCAGGTTTCCCCTGCGGTACCATCAGAGGCAGGGGTGCTGTTGGATCTGCGGAAATCAATCATTACAAAGCTTGGGGATCAATAAAGCGTTACCATAATAACAGAAGCGACCTGCTCCCTGTATGTGGCAAAATTCCATCTCTCCGGATTCTAAGCTCCGCTGACTTTGAGTTTGTGGAGCCAATGAAGGGAGGGGCCGTGGGTGGGTCCGGGGTACACTGTGTTTGCCCATCACAGCCTACCTAATTTTTCGCCAGATGGAGTCCTTGGAGTTTCTGGGATACGACTGAACAAGCCAGTACCACCAGGGAAAGCTCTGATTTATTGCAATTGTTGTGATCAATCTAAGATTCCTTTAAGGGAGGGACCGCAAAGCAGGGGTGCCCCACCTGTTGTCAAATTAGACAATGTTAAGGGCTGGCTATGGCTGAAATCCATGTTTGCCGGGCGAGGGCCAACCACAATGAAAGTTATCCTTAGCCTCATGGAATGCGTTTCTGTTAAATCATGAAGTATTTATGCTTCAGGAAACCTGGCTGGTTGATCAGTCCTTGGTGGATGGCTTCCATATTCACCAGACCAAGGCGAAGAAGGGACAGCTGGGGCACCCTTGTGGGGGGTTGGTGATTGGAGTGACTAACGAACTGGAATCCAGAGCAATCACTCCAGACAATCTGGGGGGATTTCCTCGTGGTCTAAGTTCTCCTGGGGGCGGTCTTCCTTGCCTAATCGAGGGCTCCTGGTTGACGTGTATGACCCCCCCCCCCTGGGTGGTGCCGCGACGGATGACCTTTTTGCTTATATCGAAATGGTGATTACGGAATGGGCAATGGTTGCTGGTAATGATGGTATTATTTTGGGAGGGTGTCTGAATGCAAGGTGTGCTGAACACATGATTGAGGGGAATTTTGGGGATGTGAGCTCAAATAACATAATGGAACTAAAGACAGTAAATGGGAAGGGGGAAACCGTGGCTGAAGTTCCTTGGTGAGTGGGAACTGGTCATTTTGAATGGTAGGGTGGGTCCAGCCGGGCAACACTGGACTATGTGGCTTGTAATATCGTCTTGGTAGAGTGAGCAGAATTGGTGTCAGTGGAAAAATAAATTCAAGTGACCACGCTTCCCTAAATGTGGAATGGTCATGGGAGCCCTCGGGGGAGGTGGGGTAGTCAAAGCAACTGGGGCCGGCTGACCTGGGTATCTCACAGGCAGGAAATGGATTGCAATGGTCAGAAGGTAATGTCATCAGGGTTTGTGAAACACTGCAGGTAAAGCTGTATAATCCGAAGGTGAATTTGTATTTGTGGTTGGTCAACGAAATAGAGAATTGGCTTGGGGTTCTTGCTCGCTCCATAGGTAGTAAAAAGGGCAAGACTATTGTAAAAACTGTGAACTCTCGTACCCATAAGTATGACCCAGAAATCAACATGGCTAAAACGGCCTTGAGGAGACAGCTGCTTCCCTTAGAGTCTTCAGATGCCCCTCCCTACAAGGTAAAGCTTGACTCCACTCGATTGAAGAACCAGTACTGTAATTCGGTAGGTTGAAGGAAAAGGGATGGGATGATTGGCGACTGGCAGAATATGACCAAGGCACTGTGAGTTGTAAAGCAGGTGCCAGGTGGAGGATTCTGGCGGGGGCCAGGAAGGCAACTGGTTAGATGATCCTGAACCCAATTTAGAAGGGGGTGTGGGCCAAGTTTATAGAGAATAAATGTTTTACGCAGCTGATATTGGTGATACCAATGGGAAATGTACTAACAAATGGCCCATTAATTTTACCCCGAGAAACATCTGCGGCCATTTACATAGTCTTAAACATTCTAGAGCACTAGGCCCAAATGGCCTCTCATCTGCAGTTATGAAGGGGGATCCTGAACTTTGGCCAGAAGTTTTACATCCCTTGTTTAACAATGTGTGTCTTCAGAGGACTATTCCAGATTCATGGAGGAAGTCCATACTGGTACCAGTACATGAATTGGGGGACCGTCTGGCCCTGGAAAACTACAGGTTGTTATCTTTACTAGATGTTACTGGGAAGGTATTCACAGCTTTACTAGATGTTACTGGGAAGGTATCCGCAGCTTTACTAGATGTTACTGGGAAGGTATCCGCAGCTTTACTAGATGTGACTGGGAAGGTATTCACAGCTTTACTAGATGTTACTGGGAAGGTATTCGCAGCGTACGTCCTGGAGCATTTACAGGGATGGGTTAGTACGGTGAATATCCTGCACCCCTGTCAGACAGGTTTCCATCCTGTATCGAGTGCCATTGATAATCTTAGAGTACTAGATACTATTATAGCCCAGGCCAAAGTTCCAGCCAACCCTTCAATATACATTGCCTTTGTTGATTTTAGGTCAGCATTTGACCAGGTGAACCGCAGCATTTTGTGAGGAAAAATGCGGAAATGGGGGTGTCCAAGTCAGATCTTAGAAGTCATTGTGGCTTTGCACGTGGGCAACACGACTCTGATTCGGCTGCGAGATCAGGGCAACTTGTCGGAGATGATGCACCTTAGCAGGGGGGTAAGGCAGGGTTGTATGCTAGCCCCCCCTGCTCTTTGACATCTATGTTGCCGACCTCCTGCCAAGACCGCTGGCCAAGGCTGGCTGTACGTCTAATATAGGCCAAGTGGGTATTGGAAGAATACTATATGCCAATGACCTGGCTATCTTTGACCATCTGCTATCAGGAATCAAGGCAATGTTAGAAGAGCTAGCAATCTATGCTAATGAAACTAATTTGTCAATCAACCTAGGTAAAACCAAGGTTATGCTGGTGTCGTCAAAGAAAATTAGCAGAGTCAAAATGATGACTTTGGTGGGAACCATTGATTAGACAGACACCTACAAATACTTGGAGCTGGAGATCTTGTGCAGAGATGGCTTGGTTCCCAGATTTTGAACAATGTCCCACGGGTGTCCTCTTTTGGGAAATGCATGGGGTTCCCTGTTTTCCTTGCTGGCTTCGACACTGTAGGCCCAAATCTGTAGGTTGCCCACATGAACAAAATGTGCTGTGGCGAAAGGCTTGGGGTTACCAGCGGGTTACCCTTTTCCTTTTGCGCCCCCGGTAGGTGCACCCACACATGTGAGGTACCGTTTTCGTCGGGACACCTGTCGGAACGCGAGAAGGTATGACATCTGTTGTTGGCGACATGTTTCGGTGAGTGGACACAGGGAAATGTCTCTGAAATTGGCTGGAAATGAAGACAATTCTCAGACATTTCGTTCTGGCCACCCACCGAAACACAGTGTGCCAATACCTCCCCGAAGGGAAAAGCTGTAATGCAGCCCAGCCGCAACTCCAGGACAGTTGGAGGTGATGTCCCTGGCCATGGACATCCATGTACCATGTGGGTGTAGCGTCCCCTAAGCACAGCAGCAGCTCCAGGGAGCCCCTGCAGGATCCCCATTCCTCCTAGGAGGTGACATCTGTAACGTAGCACAGCCAGAGGTGGAGCCTGGGCTTGCAGACGGACAACCCACATGGGAGGGATCCGCTCCCAGGGAAACACCAATATTCTGGGGGCAATTTGTGGCCTGCCCCTGCAATTGTGTCCCAGCCCACCAACATATCTGCCCAGACGGCCCATTCCCACCCACACCACCAACAATCCAGCCCCAGTCTTACCCACCCCACTGACAGTGGGCCCTGACCATAGAATAATAAAAAACAGTACTCACATAACGTTGCAGCTGCTCGCGTAGAAAAAGCTGTAAACAAAACAAAAAACATGTTTTACCTAGGGTCACACCAGCAAAATGTAGCCCTCCCCGGGGGCAGATAAGGGGGAGGGTAGGCTGTCCTACACTCCTCCCTGGCCTCAGGCATCCCTTCCTAAGAGCAGATATCTGGTCCCAGGGAGGGCTGCATGACATGGCACCCACTCCATTGTGGCTGGGGGGGAGGGGGTCAACGGCCCATCCCATTAGAAAATTCCCTGACCCTTTGGGGTGCCCCGCAGCCCCCCCTAAAAAGCGTTCCACCATTTTTTCTTTGGTAACCCAACTCCCCTTGGTGCAGAGAGGCACATTGATGTGCCAATCTGGCCCCGGGGTGCCCAAACCTTACTGCCCCACCCACTGGGGGGCCTGTCCCACGATTTTTGGGGGCCCTCTCCCCCCTCACCCCAAATGGGTGTCGGGGGCTCCTCATGCAGGCCTCCCTGGGCCTCCTACAAACGGCTGCGTGAGGTACACCCCCCCTTCATTTGGGGTGGGGGGAGAGGACCCCAAAAATTGTGGGACAGGTCCCCCAGTGGGTGGGGCAGTAAGGTTTGGGCACCCCAGCGCCAGATTGGCACACCAATGTGCCCCTCTACGCCAAGGCAGGTACAGTAAACAAAGAAAATAATTCAAAATGGCAGGCTGCCCTTTAGCGGTGGCGGAGGGGCCCCTACACCGCTGTGGAATTTTCTAATGTGAAGGGGGGTGCACCTCTCCACCCCCACCCCAATTGGAGGGGCAACCCATCTCATGTAGCCCTCCCCAGGGGCAGATAAGGGGGGGGCTGTCCTGCACTCCTCCCTGGGCTCAGGCATCTGTTCCTAGGAGCAGATATCTGGTCCCATGGAGGGCTGCATGACATGGCACCCACTCCATTGCGTCTGGGGGGCGAGGGGTCAACGCCCCATCCCATTACAAAATTCCCTGACCCTTTGGGGTGCCCCACAGCCACCCCTAAAAAGCGTTCCACCATTTTCACTTTTTTCCTTTGGTAACACAACTCCCCTTGGTGCAGAGAGGCACACTGATGTGCCAATCTGGCCCCGGGGTGCCCAAACCTTACTGCCCCACCCACTGGGGGGCCTGTCCCACCATTTTTGGGGGCCCTCTCCCCCTCACCCCAAATGGGTGGCGGGGGCACCTCATGCAGGCCTCCCT
Organism: Ambystoma mexicanum; assembly: GCF_040938575.1. Lineage (NCBI taxonomy): Eukaryota > Metazoa > Chordata > Amphibia > Caudata > Ambystomatidae > Ambystoma > Ambystoma mexicanum. Next base: position 1,380,120,651 of record NC_090933.1, read on the forward strand.
GGGCCTCCTACAAACGGATGCGTGAGGTACACCCCCCCTCCATTTGGGGTGGGGGTGAGAGGGCCCCCAGAAAAGGTGGGACAGGCCCCCCAGTGGGTGTGACAGTAAGGTTTAGGCACCCCGGCACCAGATTGGCACACCAATGTGCCCCTCTGCGCCAAGGCAAGTTTTGTAAACAAAGAAAGAAATGGAAAATGGTACACTACACTTTAGGGCGAGCTGAGGGGCACCCTAAACCGCCAGGTAATTTTCTAATGAAATGGGGGATGACCCTCTACCCTCCCACACCAAATGCAGGGGGGGATCTCATTCAGCCCTGCCTGGGGGCAGATAAGAGGGGGCATCTCATGCAGCCTTCCCTGGGGTCAGATGCTCCTTCCTAGGAGCAGATATCTGCCCCCAGGGAGGGCTACAAGGGGTGCCCCCATTTCCCCTTGGGGTGAGGGGTGGAGTGTGTTAAGACTGATTTCCTATACTCTGGCCTGGTGGACAGATGTATAGAAGGCCAACCTATTTTGTGACACGGGCAACTCTTGGAAGCTGTAGCCAAACCAGTTTAAGGTAGCAGTGACAGGCGGTCTAGGATAAGATCTTCAGAGGGGTGAGATTGTAAAGGGTCCACAATGAGGTCACACAATGGGAGTCACAAATTACCCTTAGACAGGATGTATAAAAATACAGTTATTTAATTATGGCCAAATACACTTTAAGAAAAATGAACACAAGCATGTAGACTTATCAACCAATACCATCAAACTAAAATACTTATATACAATCACAGCTTCAAGTGCATAATACAACTCAAGATACTCCTGCAAGGGAATGAACAGGTGAGTATTACACACACAAAGGTCCACAGAGAATTTACCCCCAACTAATATTGTCCAACCCTACGTTGCCTGGGGCCTTGTGCCCTATTGTTCAGGATACAAAGATACAGCACTCAGGAGGCAGGAGAAAATGTAGGTAGGGTCTCTGGGGTCCAGTGATGGATTCTTAGAGCCAGGGTTCAAGATAGACAGTGTCCAAAATTCCCCCCAACAGTTAGAAGTATTGCCAAGGCAAGTGTTGGCAAAGCCAATAGGTTTTAGATAAAGAATATTATAAGTCCATTGACTTACAATGGGAGTGTACGGGTATATTAAAAACTCAATAACTTACCCCCCTCACTCCGAATCTTCCCAAGACTTTCCAGAACAAAGGAAGGGTGTCCTGGCTTGCTTTTCCCGCCAAATTCCGCAGTCCTTGATTTTCACGGGTTGCAGGTTCGAGTGATTCTCCGGTTAGGATCTTTTGCTGGTGCAAGGACTCTTGATGAAGAAATGCAGAAACAAATGATGCAGCACCCTTCTCAGGACTGAAGGCGGGTCAGAAAAGCAGGTTTCGGACCGTGCACGCCGCGCACAGCAATGCAGCAGGACTCAGTAGCCGCGGTCGGACTTTCTGGTCTTTCTCGGGTTCCCTTGGTGCTAGGACACCGACATTTCACAGAGGGTGTCATTGCAGAGGCAGCTGAGGGTGTGCTAAGATTCAGGCAGAAACTCAGAACGGCAACGAAGATAACCCGGTAGCCCAAAAACAAAGCTGGTCAGCCATAGGACGATTCCCGGGCACTTCTGAAGGTGATTTCTGCGCTGGGCACTGAGTAGGCTTCGGGAATGGATGGTCCCTCCAATCCAGGGGTCGTAGCACCTTCGTAAGGCTTACTGGAGATCAAGAGACAGACAGGGATCCACCAGGACTGCAGCAGAAGTTGGTTGCCAGACCTCCTTCAGACAGGTTACAGGTTTCTTTGCGGGTCTTCTCAGCTGGACGGATTCTTGGCTCCTTCAGGTTCTTCCAGGATCTCTGAGAATTGCATGCAGGGGCCCTCTTCTTATCCTAAAAGCCAGGTAGGAGTCGAAACTCCCACTAGCCAATGGCAGAACTAGCCCACACACACACCCCACAGTGGTCCAATCAGGATCACTGGTGAGAACACTCATGCATAGCACTCAGACGCACAGAAACCAGGATGTGTATTAGGGTCAGACTGACCCAGCCCACATTCTGCCTGCAAACACACAAAGCCCTCCAGTAGCCCGCCAAAAGCTCCTGCTTTCCCGGGCACTGGAAGTCCTTATAAGGATCTTTCTGGCCTCTGAGGCCAGGAAGAAGGCTAAACAACAAGATGCAAAAAGAATGGACGAAAAACCTTGTGGCACGGCCATGTTTGGCCAGTAGCCACAGTAAGTAGCCAAACGCGGTAAACGCGGTAAACGCGGTTAAGCTAAAACGAAATTCCCCAAAAAGTGGGGAAAAGTCACTGCTGCCCCCAGCCCATCTTTTAAGCACCTCAGAATAACCAAAACATCCTTTGAGTGTTAGTCTAGGGCAAAACAAAAAATTAACCCATTGCACTGAGTGTAAGCTGCTGTGTGCAATGATAAAAAGTTACAACATGTGATACAAAAGTAACCGCAAGTAGCAACAGAGTCACAAGACTAAGGGAAACACTGTTTCCCAGTACTGATAACCTTAAGGACATATCAGTTTCCCCATAACATGTGAGAAAAGGCCAGTACAGTGATGCTTAAGGCTTCACTGTACTGCAAAAAGTACAGGTCAGATTGAAAAATAAAAGCAAAAAGTTTGGGGTTTCCATAAAGATGGAAGGAAAGGTGCAGTAAAGAGAATCTTTCCTAACAGAGGGCCACCCCCCTTTTCTGTCAAATATATACCTGTTGGCTAGTGGCCCCCCCCCCACTCCCACCCAAAATTCCCTTTAGTTTTTTTTTGTTTTTATTTTTTTTATTTTGCCCCCTTCCCTGGGGGCAGATGATCAGTCATCTGCCCCCAGGGGGCCCTAACCTGCAGGCCCCATCCTTTGGGGGGCCTTCACACTTAATCCTGGTGGCCCTCCCACCACCCCCCAATCGGATGGGGGGCACCTCATGTACTCCTGCCTGAGGGCATACATCTGCCCCCAGGAATGGCTACAACCCCCCTTTCCACTTGGTGTTGGAGAGGGAGGGCCACCAACATTTCAGGGGGCAAAAAAAACCCAGGCCCCCCAACCCCTACCCCCCATCCCCGTTGCTTTCCGTTATTCTTTTTTGCCCCCTTCCCTGGGGGCAGATGATCAGCCATCTACCCCCAGGGTTGTACACATATGTGACCCCATGCTTTGGGGGGGCGAGGGCTGCTTACTGTAAGCAGCCCCCTCCCCCCATGTCACAAACGTTTCCCTGGTGTCTAGTGGGCATTGCTTGCCCGCGCATCGAGTGCTCTGTGCCTGATCTGCAGGCAGCAATGCTGTCACACAGGGTGTCGTTGGAAAGGGGAGAATCTCCCCTTTCCAACGACACCCTGTGTGACATGGGGGGAGGGGGCTGCTTACGGTAAGCAGCCCTGGCCCCCAAAGCATGGGGGCACATATGTGTACAACCCTGGGGGCAGATGGCTGATCATCTGCCCCCAGGGAAGGGGGCAACATTTTTTTGAAAAAAATTACGGAAAGCAACGGGGATGGGGGTAGGGGTGGGGTGGCCTGGGATTTGTTTGCCCCCTGAAATGTTGGTGGCCCTCGATCTCCGGCTTGAAATACAGCCGGAGATCGAGGGGGAGAAAGGTGAACACTCACCTTCTATTTTCACCGCAGCAGCCCGAAATGGCTGCTGCAGTGAATTTACTTTCAGTTTCACGCCGACGTGCTTTACGCACGCCGACGTGAAACTGAAGGTAATCCAGCCCCCTGGCAGTGAGGGGGGACCTCCCCCTCACATAGTCCAGGGGTTGGATTACAGGGATCACACAAAACAAGGTGCCAAAAAGGACGAGATATCTCGTCCTTGGCACTGCGTATGCAATTCCAAGGACGAGATACCTCGCCCTTGGCACTTAAGGGGTTAAAACAAGGTGTTGAAGAGCGACAATGTTGTAAAGAAAATTAAGAAAGGTTGAGAAAATAAAGTATCTATTTAGAGAAGTTGTCAGTACCGATTTAAAGGTAGATTAGGATTATTGGAAAACAAAGTGTTTGAGCGGCGATTTGTTTGAGCATGCTCATATTTGTTGTTTTTCTAAAAAGTGTTGTTTTTGTAAAACACTGGTAAGTATTGATAGTCAATTGAGATTTGTCACAATGGAAGATTGTACTCCTTTGATGCACCTTTGTAAAACATTGCCAAAACACATGCCCAAGCTCAAACAATATAGTGCGGAATGGGTTAAAGGCACGGCAGATAAGATGTTCATGCCATGGCCACAAGGGGGATCTTTTACAAGGCAGTATTGCAACACATGACTACATATTTGAACACTGCGTACACGGGAGAGATATTAGATAAGAGGTTAGCTATTTTAGAGCTTTGGAAGATGTACGAGGAAGAGAGAGAGGATCCACCACCTGAGGATTGGATGCTTAACCAGTGTAAGGAGGAAGGTGTCGAGCCTTCTGCTCCCCTTGCCTGGCGTGAAGTAAAAAGCGTTGGTACAGAAAGTAAAGGATTATACCCATTAAAAGAATTGAAAGCAGCGACAGGGTATAGCAATCCAATATACGAACCACCTGCTTATAGCAGTGATGATAGCCCAGAGGAGGCTAAGAGAAAAGAGGAGATCTTTAAGGTCTTACAAAACAGGGAAGAGAAAGGTGAGCGACCAACTATATCAACAGATATGGAACGGGAAATTAAGAGATGGAAAGGAGAAAAGGATAAAGCTGACGAGGTAACACTCGTACAGAACGAAGGGATGGGAGGGCAGATACTGTTTAAAATAGATGGGAAAAGCATCAAGGAACTTATCTAAATTGAAGATCGAGACAAACAAGATAAGAAAGACCCGGAACGAGAAAAGAGATTGAAAGAAGATGAGCAGAAAAGGAAGAGCAGACAGCAGAGAGAACAACTGTATCAGGAGGAACAACAAAAGAAAGAAGAAATGGCAGAGGAACAAAGGAAGTATGACAACAGGCACAGGGCAATGGAAGAACGAGACAGGCAGGAGAGAAAGAGAGAGGAAGAGGAAGCACAGAAATTAAGAGATAGAGGATACAAAGACGAAAGGAAGAGGAAGAATGAAGAGTGAGGGAAAGGAAAGAAGAAATGAGAAAGGAAGAAGAGAGAATTAGATGGGAAGCAAGAAAGCAAAGAGAGTTAGATGAAGAAATAGAACAAAAGAGGAGACAGCTATAATGCAAGATTGAGCGTATTCAGAATGAATTAATGGAACAGAGTCCAGTGATACGATGGAGCGATAACAAAGAGTTCCTCCCATTACAGGGAGCTTGCCAGGGCCATCTAAAATTACATTAGATGAGAACTTCGATATAGGGAGCATTGGAGATAGAATGAATAAAGCTTATCAGGATTTGAGAGCAAGATGTGAATCAGGAAGCCGAGGAAAAGAAGATTGATCTATAATCTCCCAATCACAAGGCAAAGAAGGAAACCCACTTGGTCTGTAGCATAGAGCTCTGTCTCTAAGCAGGTTAACTTTAGATAAAGGTGAAAGAGAAGAGAGCCATACTAGTTGGGGTCGGATGAAGAAAGGCAATCCTTCAGTGGGGAGGGAAGGAGTATGTGTGCCTCCAAGGATGGTTTACAAGCAGACAAAGAAGTAAGATGGTCTGATTTAGAACAACCTAAGGATAGGACGCCAGATCATATAGCATATCCAGAGCACCCTAAGGGATGATCTTATAGCGAGAGGGGGGAATCACCCAGGAAGAAGGCGATCGGGATCCATTGTTCCTACTATGGATATGCAGACGATGGGAGCAGATTGTGATATAGTATTTACGCAGTTTCCCCTATTGGAGAAGGGAGTGGGGAGACCACAGTATATTAAGTGGCCACAAATAGACAAGTATAATTTAAGGGGCAAACTCCCCAGTTTAACGGCGGGTGCAGGAAAATGGATTTATGAGTTAGAGAAAATGACCGGATGAAATACTGTCTTTTTACGGCAAGACGATGTGAACCTTTGACAAAACTTAGTTGTAACTGGCAATGGGGGACATTAAGGGTCTCCTAGCAGCTATTTTTGGGGAAAAAGCGGATGACATATGGATGAGAGCAGGCTATTCGACTGTCAAAAAACACGGTGCACAATGGAAAGCCATTTGATAACTGTAGGGCAGATGTGTGGAGAGCCCTTAGAGTACAATATCCTGACGTGTCAGATATGGGTGCGATTATGACACGAAAGATGAAAGAAGATGAAGATCCGCTTGCTTATATTCAAGACATTCAAGAGCACTAGTCTCCTGAAATTACCAAGCCGTGGAGTAAAACAGTGGCAGTATTTTACCACATTTTGTGTCAGGGATTGCCTGAACCGGTACAAAGGCAGCTTAAGAAATTAGTGGAAATGGAAGCAAAGCCATGGCCTGAAATACATTTGACTATAGTACATCACTGTCGGCTGTTGCATGAGAAAAATAAAAGAAAGACAATGCTAGAAAAATTGAGAAAGCTAAGTTAGTCCAGAAAAAACGTTCAAAATAGACCAAAAATGGATCGGTATTGGCAAGCGGAGAAGGGCTAGGAGTACAGCAACCAGGGGACACATCGCAGGCGAATAAGCAGATCCTGGTGAACCAAGGAGGAGGAAGTGGGTTTATACCACGAGGCAGAGGCATGGGTTACAGAGGAAAGGGTGGATTTCAAAACACTCAAGGTGGGTTTCAGAATGGACAGAATGAGAATGCACAAAGAGGATTTAATCAAGGAGGGCTAATTAGACAAACCCTCCTACATGTTGGACATGTGGGATGACAGGACATATTGCGCGTACATGTGGGAGCCAAGGGTATATACAGAATGGCCAATACTTAAGAGGGGGGAAAGCTTATCCTCCAGTATAAGGCTCACAGGCTAGGGATGGATTCTTCCAAGATCAGACAGTTTATCGGTTACAAGCATCACAAGCACAACAGGTACAGCAACTGCAGCAGTCACAGCAAACACCATTGTACCCACAACAAGGACAGTCGCAACATGCCCCTATGCAAACACAGGACGGCTATTGACACCTAGAATAGGGGTTGTCACTGTAGTAGTAGTAGGGAATCCTTTCACAGGTACGGGGGTATGTATGTACCCACTGCCAGCACTGTTTGGGAATATTCTCTTCTCTCATCAATCTCTACTGCCTCAGAATCGCTGACAGCACTGATTGGGAATATCCCCTGCTCTCATCTACCTCTACTGCCCCAGAGCAATGGGCAGCACTGATTGACTCTCCCCTGGTCTCATCTAGCTCCACTGCCCCAGTGTCGCTGCCAGCACTGATTGGGAATCTCCCCTGCTCTCATCTATCTCCACTGCAACAGAGTCACAACCATCCCTGATTGAGAATCTTCTGTGCTCTCATCTATCTCTACTGTCCCAGAGTCACTGCCAGCACTGGATGGAAATCTCCCCTCCTTTCATCTATTTCTACTGCCCCAGAGTCACGTCCAGCACAGATTGGGAACCTCCCCTGCTCTCACCCATCTCCACTGCCCAGAGTCACTGCTACCACTGATTGGGAATCTTCCCTGCTCTCATGTATCTGCACTGCCCGTAGTCACTGCCACCACTGATTGGGAATCTTCCCTGCTCTCATATATCTGCACTGCCCCAGAGTCGCTGCCAGCACTGATTGGGAATCTCCCCTGCTCTCATCTATCTCTACTGCCCAGAGTCATAGCCAGCACTGATTTGGAATCTCCCCTGCTCTCACCCATCTCCACTGCCCAGAGTCACTGCTACCACTGATTGGGAATATTCCCTGCTCTCATGTATCTGCACTGCCCGTAGTCACTGCCACCACTGATTGGGAATCTTCCCTGCTCTCATCTATCTCTACTTCCCAGAGTTATAGCCAGCACTGATTTGGAATCTTCCCTGCTCTCATCTATCTGCCAGCACTGATTGGTAATCTCCTCTGCTGTCATCTATCTGCACTGCCCAGAGTCACTGCCAGCACTGATTGGGAATCTCCCCAGCTCTCGTCTATCTACACTGCCCCAGAGTCACTGCCAGCACTGATTGGGAATCTCCCATGCTCTCGTCTATCTACACTGCCCCAGAGTCACTGCCAGCACTGATTGGGAATCTCCCATGATCTCATCTATCTCTACTTCCCAGAGTTATAGCCAGCACTGATTTGGAATCTTCCCTGCTCTCATCTATCTGCCAGCACTGATTGGTAATCTCCTCTGCTGTCATCTATCTGCACTGCCCAGAGTCACTGCCAGCACTGATTGGGAATCTCCCCAGCTCTCGTCTATCTACACTGCCCCAGAGTCACTGCCAGCACTGATTGGGAATCTCCCATGCTCTCATCTATCTCTACTGCCCAGTCACTGCCAGCACCGATTGGGAATATTTACTGCTCTCATCTATCTCCACTGCCCCAGAGTCACTGGGAATCTCACCTGCTCTCATCTATCTCTACTGCCCCAGAGTCACTGCCAGCACTGATTGGGACTCTCCCCTGATCTCATCTATCTCTACTGCCCCAGAGTCGCCACCAGCACTGATTAGGAATCTCCCCTGCTTCCATCTATCTCTACTGCCCCAGAATCATAGCCAGCACTGATTTGGAATCTCCCCTGCTCTCATCTATCTGCCAGCACTGATTGGAAATTCCTCCTGCACTCATCTATCTTCCTGCACTGATTGGGAATCTCCCCTGCTCCTATCTATATCCACTGCCCCAGATTCACTGCCAGCATTGATTGGGAATCTCCCCTGCTCTCATCCATCTCTACCGCCCCAGAGTCACTGCCAGTACTGATTGGTAATATACTCTGCTCTCATCTATCTGCACTGCCCCAGAATCATGGCCTGCACCGATTGTGAATCTGCCCTGCTCTCATCCATATCCACTACCCCAGAGTCACAGCCAGCACTGTTTGGGAATCTCTCCTGCTCTCATCTATCCCCACTGCCCCAGATTCACTGACTGCACTCATTGGGAATCGGCTATGTTCTCATCTATCTGCACTGCTCCAGAGTCATAGCCAGCACTGATTGGGAATCTCCCCTGCTCTCATCTATCTCCACTGCCCAAGATTCACTTCCAGCACTGATTAGGAGTCTCCACAGCTCTCATCTATCTCTACTGCCCCAAAGTCACAGGCAGCACTGACTGGGAATCTCCCCTGCTCTTATATCTGCCAGCACTGATTGGAGATCTCCCCTGCCCTCATCTATTTCTGCTGCCCCAGAGTCGCTGACAGCACTGATAGGGAATTTACCCTGCTCTCATCTATCTACACTGCCCCAGAGTCACTGCTAGCACTGCATGGAACCTCCCCTGCTCTCATCTATCTCCACTGCCAGAGTCACTGCCCGCACTGATTAGGAGTCTCCACAGCTCTCATCTATCTCTACTGCTCCAAAGTCATGGCCAGCACTGATTGGGAAACTCCCATGCTCTCGTCTAACTACCAGCACTGATTGGGAATCTCTCATGCTCTCATCTATCTCTACTGCCCCAGAGTCACTGCCAGCACTGATTGGAGATCGCCCCTGCTCTCATCTATCTGTCAGAACTGATTTGGCCAGGAAGCCCTGCCTGGCCCTAGCAGGCCTCCGTGAGTTGATTTGTGTCTTTCTTTAAAAAACGAATATTGCATCCGCGCTCCGAGCGCGTTGTTGTGCCTGCTCTCCCCTCCCCTCCCACTTCCTGGTCCTCCTCTCCCTCCCGCCTCCCTGCCCGCCCTCACCCCCTCCCCTTCCTCTCTCCTCCCTCTTCCTATAACCACCCACTCCTGGGCAGCCCTCTGCCCGGCAGCCCCCTGCGGCTAAGGGCCCCAAGGCCAAGGGTGACTCCTACAGTTGCGGCTCCCTGTGTGTCTGCAGGTGTCCGCAGGGGACGCAAGGCGCAAGTTCAATTTGCCTTCTCCGCCTTCTCCCTGCCCACCCCACCTACGCCTGGCCACTGCATTCACATGGTGTCTTCACCTCACTGTGTTCCATAGTTGTGGTTAACTAGGGTTTTTCTCCCCTCGCAGGATTCTCAAACTTAGGTGGCCTCTCCACTGTGTTCCTAAAACACACTACTGTTGTTCTGAAATGTGGTAACTAGGGTTTCTCTCCCCTCGCAGGATTCTCAAACTTAGGTGGCCTCTCCACTGTGTTCCTAAAACGCTTTACTGTTGTTATGAAATGTGGTAACTAGGGTTTTTCTCCCCTCGCAGGATTATCAAACTTAGGTGGCCTTTCCACTGTGTTCCTAAAACGCATTACTGTTGTTCTGAAATGTGGTAACTAGGGTTTTTCTCCCCTCGCAGGATTCTCAAACTTAGGTGGCCTCTCCACTGTGTTCCTAAAACGCATTACTGTTGTTCTAAAATGTGGTAACTAGGGTTTTTCTCCCCTCGCAGGATTCTCAAACTTAGGTGGCCTCTCCACTGTGTTCCTAAAACGCTAAAACGCATTACTGTTGTTCTGAAATGTGGTAACTAGGGTTTTTCTCCCCTCGCAGGATTCTCAAACTTAGGCGGCCTCTCCACTATGTTCCTAAAACGCTAAAACGCATTACTGTTCTGAAATGTGGTAACTAGGGTTTTTCTCCCCTCGCAGGATTCTCAAACTTAGGTGGCCTCTCCACTGTGTACTTAATACGCATTACTGTTGTTGTTCTGAAATGTGGTAAACCTGTGCTTGCAGCTCTCTTCCTGTCTGCGGGCTCTCGCATTGTCTGTCTTCCCCCCCCACTCCCTCCTACTCCATGGTGCTCTCTATCTCGCCTATCTTCTCTAACTGCTTCTCTATTGACTATCCTGCTCTCCTCACTAAATCTGGTAGGAAAAAGTTTAAAAAGGACATCCTTGTCTCCAACCCAGGCCTCCCTATCGCTGACACCTACACTAGTGCCTGCTCTAAGGAAACTCTAACTGACATCCTCTTTTTCGTGCCTTCATCTGACCTATGGACCCTTCATATGGTCTCTGTGCTCTCTCCTTTTTCCTCTTCTCCCATTAATGGTGGCACCCGTTGGGATGTCCTCTTGGCCCCCTTCCGGTCCTCTAAGGCCATCATTAATGTCTACGCTAATGGGACCGTCTTGGTCCAAGGCCCTCAGGCCAACCTTCACCCTTTGATAGACGCTTCCCTCGCCTCATCAACTTCCTCTCCTCTCCTGCTGTCCCCCCTCCTCTATCCTTGGCTACCTTGCCTCTACCCTCCCTCCCTGCCCCCTCTCGCACTCCTTCTTCACCTCCTTCTTCTACACCTCCGCAGGGCATACCACTGATCTGTACCCCTCCCCGGAAGTCCTTCAAGGATGGCAACCTTCTCCACATTGCCACTCTTAACTCTTGCTCTGCCATCAAGCATTCCTCTGATATCTGTCGCCTCCTTGAGGAACTGGACCTTGACGTCCTCGGTCTCACTGAGACATGGTTCACAGCCAGCTCTGTCACGAGCTTTGACACACTCCTACCTGACGGTTACAAGATCCTCTCTGTGCCCAGGCCCAACCGTGCAGGGGGGGGTGTTGCCCTTATCTTCCCTGAGTGGATTCCTGCCACTGTCACTCCTACGCAGACCTACTCCTCTTTTGAATGTCTTGTCTGCCGACTCTCTCTCTCTCCTAGCCATTCCCTTACCGTGGCTACTATCTATCGGCCACCTGGTCAAATTTCCTCCTTCCTCTCTGAGTGGGCTGACCTCTCCTCCTCACTCCTGTCCTCTACCACTCAACTCCTCTTTCTTGGTGACTTCAACATCCACCTAGATGCCTCCTGTCCCCCCACTGGACTCTTTCGTGACCTCTGCGACTCTCTCTCACTCTCTATTCTCCCGTCTGGGCCTACTCATTCTGCAGGGCACACTCTTGATGCTCTGATCTCTTCTGACCTTCCCCTCTCCGTCCCTCTCTCCACTCCTCTCTCCTGGAGTGATCACTTTCTCCTATCCTCCCACCTCACCCTCCCTACCCACAGGCAAAGCCACCCTCATCATTGCCACCCACCTTCTCGGTCATCCGACCCATGAAGCGCGTGTCAGTTGTGGCTTTCGTTGCCACCTTTTTGCCCCCCCCTCCCCCTTCGGCTGACTCCCACCCTGACACAGCCCTCTCCTTGCTCCACTCTGCTATATCTGATACTATCCTTGCCCCTATCATGAGAATCCGCCTGAAGCCCAAAGCCAAATGTAACTCCTGGTATGATTCGGATCTCGTCACCCTAAAACGCAAGTGCAGGGTGGCAGAGAGGAAATGGCTTGCTTCATGTTCATCCTCTGACAAACTGGCCTGCCGCCTGCTCCAAAGGCAATACCGTCTCTCCGTTCTCATCAAGAAGAGAGCCCTTATCCAAGCCGGCATCTCTGCGGCATCTAACAACTCGGCTGAACTCTTTAAAATCTGCAAGGAGCTTGCCAACCCTACTGCAGTCTCTACCTCTCCTGTCCCCTCCCAGGCCCTCTGCACTGCACTGGCCTCTCACTTCATCTCTAAAACTCAGGACATCCTGTCCTCGCTCTCCTCCTATCACTTCCCTCCCTCTCTTCCCAGCTCTTCCTCTGGCCCTTCTGCAGCCACCCCTCCTCCCTCCTTCTCTGCCTTTCCCCTTTTTTCTGCTGACGAGGTTTCCAGACAAGTCCGATCTTTGAAAGTCTCGTCTAAACAGATTCACCCCTATTCCTCCAAAATTATCAAGGACCACATCGACTCCCTGGCTCCTGCCCTGGCTGACTTTTGCAACCACTCCTTCGCCTCTGGAGTCTTCCCATCCCCCCTCAAGCACTCCCTTGTGCACCCTCTTCTTAAGAAACCCTCTGCCGACCCCTCCTGTCCGGCTAACTATCGCCCAATCTCCATCACTCCCTTCCTGGGCAAGCTCCTGGAGAAACTGCCCATCTCCCAGCTTAACCTCCATGCTGAAGCTGTTGGTAGTCTTCATGACCATCAATCTGGCTTCAGAGCGGCCAGAAGCACGGAAACTGCTCTCCTGAACATCCGTGATGACCTGCTCTTGAACCTCGACTCCAACACTCCGTGTGTTCTCATTCTGCTCGATCTCTCTTCTGCCTTTGACACTGTCAACCATGCCATCCTGCTCAACCGTCTCCGTGATAACCTGGGTATCACTGGCCAGGCTCTGGCGTGGCGGACCTCTTTCCTTTCCAATCGACCCTCCCAGGTCCAACTTGGGTCCTTCCTCTTCCGACATCTTTTTCTCCACCTGTGGTGTTCCCCAGGGATCTAATCTCTCTCCCTGGCTGTTCAACCAGTATCTGGCACTCCTTGCCCACCGCATAGCCGCACTCTGCCCCAACTTTCAGTGCTATGCGGACGATACCCAGCTCATTTTCAGGCTACCCTCAGCCTCCTCCTCTCCTTCCCTCATCTCTGACTGTCGGTCTGCTATCCAGGAATGGTGCGCTGCCAATGACCTCTGCCTTAATGCTAGTAAGACTGAGATTCTACTCATCGGCACACCCACTCCCTCCTTCCCTGCAGCTCTCTGGCCAGCCTCTCTTGGCCCTCTTCCTGCTCCTACCTGCAAGGCAAAAAACCTCGGGGTCATCTTCGACTCCACACTCTCCTTCTCTCCTCATATATCTGACGCACTCTAAGAAGTCACATTACCAGCTCCACCTCCTCAGAGGTATTCTTCCCTTCCTCTCCTTCCCCCAGAAGCTCACTGTCTCCCGAGCCCTGGTTCTCTCGAAGCTGCACTACTGTAACAGCCTCTATCTTAATCTGCCTGCCTCAACTCTCCACCCTCTGCAACTCATCCAGAACAGAACTGCGACACTTGTCCTTGGCCTCAAGCCCAGGGACCGTATCTCTCCAGGACTGAAATCTCTACACTGGCTCCCAGTGGCTGCGAGGATTAAGTTCAAAACCCTCTGCATTGTCCACAAGGCCTTCTGGGGCCTCAATACCTTCAACTCTCTCTTCCTAAATATCTTCTTTCCCGAGCCCTTCGCTCATCCGTCTCCAACTCCCTCAGGGTCAGCCGCTTCTCGAAGCAACGAGCTGGGGGTAGATCTCTCTCTGCGGCAGGGGCCTCCCTCTGGAACAGCCTTTCTGCCTCCCTGAAACTTGAGGAGAACCATCTCTGGTTCCGGAAGCACCTCAAAACCTACCTCTTCGCTTCTGCTTTCTCTCTCCCTCTCCCCTGCTAAATTCTTCACTAAAACTGCACTGAATCTGCAACTGGGCCACTCTCACTGACCTCGGTCCTGGGCCCAGCCACTCTCCACTTGCACTGCCTCCCTGGCAACCCCTGCACTGCGGGACTGTCTCTGTATCCCTACAGCCCCCCCCCCCTCCCAGCACTTGTCTGCACTTACCTTGCACTTGCCACCACTGGCCCTATTTATTATTTATTTATTTTTCTATTCTACTTACTTGTACTGCACTCCCCCCCCTCCCCTTCCCCTTGCACTTTTCCCTTCCCCCTACCCCTGCACTTGCACGGTCTGAATGTCACCTGGCCTAGTAGGATCGTTGTCTGTCTTCCCCTTGTTCCCCCTCCCTGCCTCGTCGCGCCTTGAAACACTTGTGTATAGGCGCGTTACAAATGCCATATCATATCATATCATATCATATCTCTACAGCCTCAGAATTGCTGCCAGCATGATTGGGAATCTCCCATGCTCTCATCTATCTCTACTGCCCAGAGTCACTGCCAGCACTGATTGGGAATCTCCCATGCTCTCATCTATCTGTACTGCCCAGTCACTGCCAGCACTGATTGGGAATCTCTCCTGCTCTCATCTATCTCTACTGCCCAGAGTCACTGGCAGCAGTGATTGGGAATCTTCCCTGCTCTCATCGATCTCCACTGCCCCAGAGTCGCTGCTAGCACTGATTGGGACTATCCCCTGATCTCATCTATCTCTACTGCCCCAGAGTCATAGCCAGCACTGATTTGGAATCTCCCCTGCTCTCATCTATCTTCCTGCACTGATTGGGAATCTCCCCTGCTCTCATCTATCTCTACCGCCCCAGAGTCACTGCCAGTACTGATTGGTAATATCCCCTGCTCTCATCTATCTCTACCGCCCCAGAGTCACTGCCAGTACTGATTGGGAATCTCCCCTGCTCTCATCTATCTCTACCGCCCCAGAGTCACTGCCAGTACTGATAGGGAATCTCCCCTGCTCTCATCCATATCCACTACCCCAGAATCACAGCCAGCACTGATTGGAAATCTCCCCTGCTTTCATCTATTTCTACTGCCCCAGAGTCATGGCCAGCACTGACTGGGAATCTCCCCTGCTCTTATATCTGTCAGCACTGATTGGAGATCTCCCCTGCCCTCATCTATTTCTACTGCCCCAGAGTCGCTGACAGCACTGATAGGGAATTTAGCCTGCTCTCATCTATCTACACTACCCCAGAGTCACTGCTAGCACTGCATGGAACCTCCCCTGCTCTCATCTATCTCCACTGCCAGAGTCACTGCCCACACTGATTAGGAGTCTCCACAGCTCTCATCTATCTCTACTGCTCCAAAGTCATGGCCAGCACTGATGGGGAATCTCCCATGCTCTCATCTAACTACCAGCACTGATTGGGAATCTCTCCTGCTCTCATCTATCTCTACTGCCCCAGAGTCACTGCCAGCACTGATTGGAGATCGCTCCTGCTATCATCTATCTGTCAGAACTGATTTGTAAATCTCCCCTGCTCTCATCTAACTACCAGCACTGATTGGGAATCTCTCCTGCTCTCATCTAACTACCAGCACTGATTGTAATCTCTCCTGCTCTCATCTATCTCCACTGCCCCCAAGTCACTGCCAGCACTGATTCGGAATCTCACCTGCTCTCATCCATCTACACTGCCCCAAGGTCGCTAACAGCACTGATAGGGAATTTACCCTGCTCTCATCTATCTACACTGCCCCAGAGTCACTGCTAGCACTGCATGGAAACTCACCTGCTCTCATCTATCTCCACTGCCAGAGTCACTGCCAGCACTGATTGGGACTCTCCCCTGCTCTAATCTATCTCTACTGCCCCAGAATCGATGCCAGCACTGATTAGGACTCTCCCCTGGTCTCATCTAGGTCCACTGCCCCAGAGTCACAACCATCACGGATTGTGAATCGAACCTGCTCTCATCTATCTCTACTGCCCCGTCACTGCCAGCACGGATTGGAAATCTCTCCTGTTCTCATCTATCTCCACTGCCCAGAGTCACTGTCACCACTGCTTGGGAATCTCTCCTGCTCTCATCTATTCTTACTGCCCCAGAGCCATGTCCCAAACGGATTGGGAATCTCCCCAGCTCTCATCTATCTGCACTGCCCAGAGTCACTGCCAGCACTGATTGGGAATCTTCTCTGCTCTCACCTATCTCTACAGCCCCAGAATTGCTGCCAGCATGTTTGGGAATCTCCCCTGCTCTCATCTATCTCTACTGCCCCAGAGTCCTAGCCAGCACTGATTTGGAATCTCCCCTGCTCTAATCTATCTCCACTGCACCAGATTCACTTCCTGCACGTATTGGGAATCTCCCCTGCTCCCATCTATCTGCCAGCACTGATTGGGAGTCTCCCCTGCTCTCATCTATCTCTACTGCCCCAGTCACGTCCAGCACTGATTGGGAATCTACCCTGCTCTCATCTATCCACACTGCCCCAGAGTCACTGCCAGCACTGTTTGGGAATCTCTCCTGCTCTCATCTATCTCTACTGCTCTAGAGTCACTGCCAGCATGATTGGGAATCTCCCATGCTCTCATCTATCTCTACTGGCCAGAGTCAGAGCCAGCACTGATTGGGACTCTCTCCTGCTCTCATTCATCTGCCAGCACTGATTGGGAATCTTCCCTGTTCTCATGTATCTGCACTGACCCAGAGTCGCTGCCAGCACTGATTTGGAATCTCCCCTGCTCTCATCTATCTGCCAGCACCGATTGGAAATCTCCCCTGCGCTCATTTATCTGCCAGCACTGATAGGGAATCTCCCCTGCTCTCATCCATCTGCACTGCCCAGAGTCACTGCCAGCACTGATTGGGAATCTCCCCTGCTCTCATCTATCTCTACTGCTCTAGAGTCACTGCCAGCACTGTTTGGGAATCTCCCCTGCTCTCATCTATCTCTACTGGCCAGAGTCAGAGCCAGCACTGATTGGGACTCTCCCCTGCTCTCATCCATCTGCCAGCACTGATTGGGAATCTTCCCTGTTCTCATGTATCTGCACTGACCCAGAGTCGCTGCCAGCACTGATTTGGAATCTCCCCTGCTCTCATCTATCTGCCAGCACCGATTGGAAATCTCCCCTGCTCTCATCCATCTGCACTGCCCAGAGTCACTGCCAGCACTGATTGGGAATCTCCCCTGCTCTCATCTATCTGCCAGCACTTATTGGGAATCTCCCCAACTCTCATCTATCTCTACAGCCCCAGAATCGCTGCCAGCACCGATTGGGAACTCCCATGCTCTCATCTATCTCTACTGCCCCAGGGTCACTGCCAGCACTGATTTGTAATC
Organism: Ambystoma mexicanum; assembly: GCF_040938575.1. Classification (NCBI taxonomy): domain Eukaryota; kingdom Metazoa; phylum Chordata; class Amphibia; order Caudata; family Ambystomatidae; genus Ambystoma; species Ambystoma mexicanum. The sequence goes on from NC_090933.1 coordinate 1,380,138,088, forward strand.
TCCCCTGCTCTCATCTATCTCTACTGACCAGTCACTGCCAGCACTGATTGGGAATCTTTACTGCTCTCATCTATCTCTACTGCCCCAGAGTCACTGCCAGCACTGATTGGTAATCTCCCCTGCTCTCATCTATCTCTACTGACCAGTCACTGCCAGCACTGATTGGGAATCTTTACTGCTCTCATCTATCTCCACTGCCCCAGGGTCGCCACCAGCACTGATTAGGAATCTCACCTAATTCCATCTATCTCTACTGCCCCAGAGTCACTGCCAGCACTGATTGGGAATCTCCCCTGATTTCATCTATCTCTACTGCCCCAGAGTCGCCACCAGCACTGATTAGGAATCTCACCTAATTCCATCTATCTCTACTGCCCCAGAGTCATAGCCAGCACTGATTTGGAATCTCCCCTGCTCTCATCTATCTGCCAGCTCTGATTGGAAATCTCTCCTGCGCTCATCTATTTCTACTGCCCCAGAGTCGCTGACAGCACTGATAGATGAGAGCAGGGTAAATTCCCTATCTACACTGCCTCAGAGTCACTGCTAGCACTGCATGGAACCTCCCCTGCTCTCATCTATCTCCACTGCAACAGAGTCACAACCATCAATGATTGGGAATATTCTCTGCTCTCATCTATCTCCACTGCCCCAGGGTCGCCACCAGCACTGATTAGGAATCTCACCTAATTCCATCTATCTCTACTGCCCCAGAGTCACGTACAGCACTGATTGGGAATCTATCCTACTCTCATCTATCTCCACTGCCCAGAGTCACTGAGTCATGTCCAGCACTGATTGGGAATCTACCCTGCTCTCATCTACCCACACTGCCCCAGAGTCACTGCCAGCACTGTTTGGGAATCTCTCCTGCTCTCATCTATCTCTACTGCCCAGAGTCATAGCCAGCACTGATTTGGAATCTCCCCTGCTCTCATCTATCTGCCAGCACTGATAGGGAATCTCCCCTGCTTTAATCTATTTCTACTGCCCCAGAGCCATGTCCCGCACGGATTGGGAATCTCCCCTGCTCTCATCTATCTCCACTGCCCAGAGTCACTGCCAGCACTGTTTGGGAATCTTCTTTGCTCTCATCGATCTCTACAGCCCCAGAATTGCTGCCAACATGATTGGGAATCTCACCAGCTCTCATCTATCTCTACTGCCCAGTCTCTGCCAGCACTGATTGGGAATCTCCCATGCTCTCATCTATCTCTACTGCCCAGTCACTGCCAGCACTGATTGGGAATCTATCCTGCTCTCATCTATCTGCCAGCACTTATTGGGAATCTCCCCAGCTCTCATCTATCGCCACTGCCCAGACTCACTGGCAGCAGTGATTGGAAATCTCCCCTGCTTTCATCTATTTCTACTGCCCCAGTCACGTCCAGCACAAATTGGGAATCTCCCCTGCTCTCATCTATCACCACTTCCCCAGAGTCACTACCAGCACGTATTGGGAATCTCCCCTGCTCTCATCTATCTCTACTGCCCCAGAGTCCCTGCCAGCACTGATTGGGAATCTCTCCTGCTCTCATCCATCTTCACTGCCCAGAGTCACTGCCAGCAGAGTTTGGGAATCTTCTCTGCTCTCATCTATCTCTTTTTAGAAAGAATCGCTGCCAGCACTGATTGGGAATCTCCCCAGCTCTCATCTATCTCTACTGCCCAGTCACTGCCAGCACTGATTGGGAATCTCTCTGGCTCTCATCTATCTCTACTGCCCAGAGTCATAGCTAGCACTGATTTGTAATCTGCCCTGCTCTCATATCTGCCAGCAGAGATTGGGAATCTCCCCTGCTCTCATCTATCTGCCTGCACTGATTGGGAATCCCCCCTGCTTTCATCTATCTCCACTGCCCAGAGTCACTGCCAGCACTGATTGGAAATCTCCCATGCTCTCATCTATCTCTACTGCCAGTCACTGCCAGCACTGATTGGAAATCTCCCCTGCTTTCATCTATTTCTACTACCCCAGAGTCATGGCCAGCACTGATTTGGATTCTCCCCTGCTCTCATCTATCTGCCAGCACTGATTTGGAATCTCCCCTGCTCTCATCTATCTGCCAGCACTTATTTGGAAATCGCCCCTGCTCTCATATATCTCCCAGCACTTATTTGGAAATCGCCCCTGCTCTCATCTATCTGCCAGCACTGATTGGAAATCTCCCCTGCTCTCATCTATCTGCCAGCACTGATTTAGAATCTCCCCTGTTATCTATCTGCACTGCCCATAGGCACTGCCAGCACTGATTGGGAATCTCCCCTGCTCTCATCTATCTCTACTGCTAAGAGTCACTGCCAGCACTATGTGGGAATCTTCTCTGCTCTCATCTATCTCTACAGCCCCAGAATCGCTGCCAGAATGATTGGGAATCTACCCTGCTCTCATCTATCTCAACTGGCCAGTCACTGCCAGCACTGATTGGCAATATCTCCTGCTCTCATCTATCTCTACTGCCCAGAGTCACTGGCAGCACTGTTACAAAAGATTTCATAATTGTATTTTCCCTCCATGTGTACACCCCAAACTTTTTACTGCTGTTTAGACCCCATTGACTGACTTTGTCAGAGAAGCACAGCCCTCAGCTGCACTCCTCTGGGCTTTCGTTCACTTTTTATGGGGGAAACTGACATGCCCTTAAGACAGTCAGTACTGGGAGATTGTTTCCCTTAGTTCTTTGTCCCATGTTGCAACTTTTGTGCAACATGTTAACAAGTGTGCAATGTATCTTACCATACAGCACACTTGGGTCTCTTAGTCATTTCCAAAGGCCCTAGAAACTCCCGATGGACTTTTTTGAACTGTGCAGATGTGTCATGGACAGGACTGGTGCCAGCTATCTTTAACCCTTTCCTGCCATGTTAACTGCATTAACCGCGTTTGGCACAAATAGGTGGCCTGGCTCAAAAATGGCCATGCCACGAGGTTCTTTGTCCTGTCCTTTGGCCATCTTGCCCCTTCACCCTCGCCAGGTCGAGCCGACCCAGGGCAGTCCTTATTTGGTCATGCATTTTCCCGCAAAACGCAACTCTTTCGTGGGCTTCTGCATGCCTTGTGTGTGTGCCTCCAGGATGTGGGCTGGAACGTCTGGTTTCAATCCACATCCTGGGTGCCAGAGAGTCTAGAGTGCCATGAATGACTAGAACCACTGTGGTCTGTGATTGGTCCACTTATGGAGTGTGTGTTTGTGAGCAGATCTCCCATTGGGTCCTCTTCGTTTTGCCGCGAAGGAAACTTTGGATAAGAGGAGGCCAAAAACACCCATACCATGTCGATCTCCTGAGTTCTCACTGAACGAAGAAAGGGATCCAAGTATCCTGAAACTACGAAGCTGAGTCGAGGAACCGCTGGTGACCCGCTGGAAGGTTTGGCACCCTAAGCCCGCTGTCATCCCATGGGACCCCTCTGCATCTGATCGTCCTAGAAGGTCTGCGAAGAAGCTTCGACCCAAAGGAATAGTGGGATCAACTATTCCCGGCACCTTCACCAAGACCTGCAAGTAAGCTTTCTCTGAAATGTTCCTGGGCCATCCAGTGGACTGACCAGCTTACCCAGGTGCATTGCTCTGTCACCGGCGCCGTTTTGAGGAGACCCTCGAAACTTGGTTTACTGCTAGCTCTTTTTCCACGGCACCCTCACACCGAATTTTGTACACTTGGCATTCCCAGGTCTGAAGTGAGATGAGTGCGCCAGGACCAGAGTAAACGCGGTTACCGTGTTGCCCTGCCGCGGCAATGTCTTTTGCAAGTAGGCTGCATTTGTGACCCTCTTGCCCCTGAAGCCTGCTGCTTCAGGGGCAAGAGGATTGGTGAAATCACCACTGTCCCGTTTGGGAATAATCGCTGTATCTCAGGAACTGAAAGCCACATAGACGTCCTTTTTGCCGCAGTCGAACCTGCAAGTGAAGTGGACTGAACTGGCGAAGTTTTGGTCCACTTGCGTCGAGGACCGGTGAGTACTCTCTACCCTAAGCAGTGGCCCCTGGTGCAAGGACCCCTTTTTACGCACGAGAGGCCCCTGGGGCTCCTCTCCTTTCCACTGCTAGTAGGAACTAGTGACTCCATCCCAAACTCTGGAACTGCCTCTGCCTTCAAGTGGAGGTCCTTCTTGAATAGTGGGAACTTATTCTTCATCGCCTCATCCACCTTCCCGAGCTGCTAAAGACCCATGAAGAGACCCTGTTTTGCCCATTTGACCAACCGTGTGCGCTTGCATTGCATGTACTATTGAGCACAAGGCTCCTCTCTTCTTAGGGCTTGGACTGCCTCTTAGTTAGGTGTGTTGTCAATGCTGAAGGGGCCTAAAGACTTTCTGCACTGCCTGTTTTCATCCCATCTAGGTTGTGGACATATTTCATGCATTTAACCCTTTAGACTCCAATGGTCTTTTATATACATTGTATTGATAGTGTTGTGTTGGTTTACTTTGTGTTACTGTGATTCTTTTGCTATGGTCTATGTTACAAAGGCCTTGTAATAAAAGTGTCTATATTTTTGATATAACACCTGTCTGGGAGTAATTTGTAAGTGTCCTTACTTTGTGTGCTCATTGAGGTCCTTCAGTCACCCTCACCCCTCCTAAGACTTAGTCTTGACCGCCTGCCATAGCTACCTTGATTGGTCTGGCTTGTCCAGAGGTTACCCTGTTCCAAGAAACTAGGCTGGCCCTCTGAACATCTGCCCACCAGGTCAGAGTTCAGAAATCCATCTTAACAAATTGGTGTACAGCGGTGGGATAGGACTGAAGGTATCCAGTGTTGCACACTAGTGAAGGCATTTCTAGTTATTCCTACCAGGACACACAGTGAATTGTTGCAGTATAACTGAAAAAGGCCATAGTCCTATCTAACAATATGGAAACAAGTACCGTGTTAACCTTATATGCTTCTAAGTCTGAAACATTGTGAAAGATGTGTGCTGAGAGAGGCATCTCTGCTCAAGGCACAAAAATGGAAATGATCCAAAGAATCATGGACTGGAAAGAAGCTCAGCTTAGTGCCAGAGCTTCTGATGACAGTGCAGAAGGAGGTTGGGCTGCTCCCACTGGCAGAACCGGAAGTTCTGCCGATGCACTGGTTCATAGAGACCATCAAGATACAGATGATGTAATGTCCAGTGTTTCCTCTGCCGGTGCTGATGGGGAGGCTATGCTTGAATTCAAGAAGCAAGAGCTGCTGTTTAGGCAGAAGTAGTTTGAATTTAACATGGCCAAGCTGAAGATAGAGCAGGCAGAAAATCAGAAGGACAGGGATCACCAGTTGGAACTGGCCAAGCTTCAGGTTTCAAATGGATCCAAGGGATCTGGACATGGGTCTGGGTCCTCCTCTGATCCAAGGTTTCCTAAAGATCTGCTCAGTGTGTATGAGGATAAGAATGACATTATGGACTGGCTGAATGCTTTTGAATATGCATGTGAAGACCAAGAGGTTGACAATGCTGATTACTTAGCAGACTGTCCCATTCTGGCTGCAGTGCTATTATGGAAATGTCAACAGCTGAGAGAGCAGATTTTGCAATGTTAAAGCAAACTCTCATCTTAAAGTTTGTAAATACTCCTGCCCAATACTCAAAAAGATTCAGAGAGTACAAAAAGAAAGAAGGAAGTACTTGGGTCTTATGTAACTGATTCCATAAAAAAACTTGACTGTTTGGGTTGAAGGTTATAAGGTCTCCACCTTTGAAGGTATGCTATGTCTTGTCATGCTTGAACATATTTTTGCATCTTGTTCCCCTGAGCTTAAGCATCATTTGGCAGATTCAAAGGAGTTAGGTCCGAAGAGGCTTGCCATAGCAGCAGATTAGTGGCTGTCACACAGAGTGGCCCATAAGGACAAGACTCATACTGGTAAGCAGGAGGAGGGGAAAAAGCCCAAAGATGAGGAGGGTGGGGGATCTGATAACACTTCCTCCCAGAAGGGCCACAAAAAGAAACATAAGGGTAAGTCACATGGGAACTCACAGGGTAGTGGAGGTCAGCCTCCAGCACAGACATCTGGTTATACTAAGCCTCCCTATGTAAACAGACCCAGTGGATCTTGTTTTGCTTGTGGAGCAAATTACCATGTGAAGGGGGACCCCAGATGTAAGGTCAAAACCTTGGGGGTCCACTCTGCTAATCTGGCCTTCTCCTCCTACGAGGAAGAAGAGATTACAGGGGCACCCTTCTCCTCAGATTCCTTCCCCAGTGGGATAGATTCTAAGGTAGTTTTAGTTTCCCTGGGTTCCTGGGAGCCTAAAGTCTCAGAGGTTTATGCCAGGATTCCAGATAATACCAAGCACTACTTTAAGGACAGTGTGCTGATCAATGGAGTAGATACTCCAGCTCTTAGGGATAGTGGGTGTAGTCAAGCTGTAGTGGATTCTACCTTGGTAGACCCAGAGGAAGTTGCAAGAGCTACTCTGTTACCCACTAAATTGGCTCATGGCCCACCTCTCATGTTCCCAGTAATACCTGTAACTCTTACTATAAATGGTACAGCAGTGAGGATTCCAGTGAGCATCCAAGAGAAAGTACCAGGAAAGGTCTTGCTGGGAAATTATCTCAGAGCTTTAGGGCTTGTGGGAGATACAGCTGAAAGACCCTGCACAATGTCTCAAACAAGGGCAGCATTGGCCAAGACCACTGCAGTGCCCCAGCCAAAGGCTAAAGATGGAAGACAAAACAAAAGAGGGAAAGAAAATATTCCCCCTAACTCACCTACCACTGAGGTGGAGGTAGTTGGTCAATCACCAGGACCTGACGAGGAGGTTGTGATACCTGAAGTATTTGACCCAAATGACCATCCTGAACTAAAAGATCTGTTAGTAGAAGGTGGTCCTGACAGGGAAGAATTTAGTAAGGGCCAACGTGAGTGCCCATCTCTGGAAGGCCTAAGAAGACAGGCCTTCTTCCAGCTTGAGGATGCACCTCCTGTGAAGCACAGGATTTATTGGGAAGGTGGGCTCCTGTACAGTGAGCCTACAGAGTCTACAGAAGGAGACCATAGGAGGTTGGTGGTTCCCCTTGCTGTAAGACCGTTCCTCCTGCAGCTGGCGCATGAAGTGCCCCTTGCTGGTCACATTGGAATCAAGAGAACCAAGCAAAGTTTATCCATGCACTTCTACTGTCCCAAGATGGGGTTGCAAGTAGAAGGTCACTGCAGGAGTTGTGCCTCCTGCCAGTTATCTGGTAAGAGTGGCTCAACAATCCAAGCACCATTGGTACCACTCCCAGTTGTGGGGGTACCATTTGAGAGGATAGGGATCGACATTGTTGGTCCCCTTGACCCCCAAACATCCTCAGGCAATAGGTTTATCCTGGTGCTGGTCGACCATGCCACCAGGTATCCGGATGCCATCCTATTGAAATCTCTGACTGCCAAGTCAGTTGCAAAAGCTTCACCTGGCATATTTACTAGGGTTGGCTTCCCTAAAGAAGTTGTGTCTGATAGGGGCAGCAACTTTATGTCGAAGTATATGCAGGCCATGTGGAAGGAATGGAGTGTCACCTATAAGTTTTCATCCGCATACCGCTTACAAACTAATGGTCTGGTTGAAAGGTTTAACAGGACCTTGAAAAGTATGATTGGGGCTCTGGAAGAACCCCAAAGAAGAAAATGGGATCTTCTGTTACCATGCTTACTGTTTACCTACAGAGAGGTACCACAAGAGGGTGTTGGCTTCAGCCCCTTTGAACTTCTGTTTGGTCACCCTGTAAGGAGACCCTTAGCTATAGTCAAGGAGGGATGGGAGATGCCCACTCCCCCCATTACTACAAATGTAGTGGACTATGTGCTAGGGCTCAGAAAAAGGATGGTACTCCTGATGGGTCTGGCTAGTGAAAAGTTGAAGGCAGGGCAAGTTCTGGTGAAACATTGGTATGACCAGAAGGCTTCCCTCATCAATTTTACACCTGGTCAGCAAGTCATGATCATGAATCCTATAAGGCCTAGAGCTTTACAGGACACATGGTCAAGCCCTTACACAGTCGTGGAGTCACTGGGTGAGGTCAACTATTTAGTGGACCATGGAAGGGCTGGACAGGCTCCAAAAGTGTTCCATGTGAATAGACTGAAGGCTTTCATCCCAAGAGTTGAAATCGCTGCACTGCTGCTGGCTTCAGATGTTGAGGAGTAGGAGTCAGAACCTCTTCCTGACCTGTTCCAAAGCAGTCCTTCAGACAGCTCTATTGAGGATGTCCAAGTGGCCTCTCACCTGACTTCTGCTAAACAAGCTGAGGTGAAACGTTTGCTTAGGCAGTTTTCCACCTTGTTCTCACAGTCCCCTGGTTTGACAACTTGGTGCAAACATGACATTGACACAGGAGACAGTGTACCTACCAAAAGTAGGGGATACGGAATGTCAGACAACGTAAGGTCTTACATTAAGACAGAGGTCAACAAAATGTTGGATCTTGGGGTGATTGAACCCTCCATTAGTCCTTGTTACAGCCCTGTGGTTTTGGTTCCAAAAGCAGGTACTTCTGAATTGAGGTTCTGTGTGGATTACAGGGCTCTGAATGCTGTCACCAAGACAGATGCACACCCCTTGCCTAGAACAGTTGAGCTGGTGGATACTTTGGGTGCAACCAAGTACCTCAGCACATTTGACCTCACTGCAGGCTATTGGCAAATGGCTCTTGCAGAACATGCCAAGCAGAAGACTGCTTTCTCAACACCAGGGGGTCTTTACCAGTTCAGGGTAATGTTTTTTGGGTTGAAGAATGCACCTGCCACTTTCCAGAGGCTTGTAAATCATGTGTTGAATGGGTTGGATGAATTCTGTCTTGCATATCTGGATGATATAGCAGTTTTCAGTGCCACCTGGGAAGACCATGTGAAACACCTTGGGATTGTGAAAAGGGCTCTTCAGAAGGCCCACTTGACCATAAAGGCAGTAAGTGCCAGATTGGACAAAGATCAGTGGTCTACCTTGGACATGAAGTAGGTGGAGGGAGGATACAGCCTCTACCCAGTAAAGTACAAGCAGTACAAGACTGGCCTACCCCCACTACTCAGACCCAGGTGAGAGACTTCCTAGGACTCACTGGGTATTACAGAAATTTCATGGCAGACTATGGCACCATAGCTGCCCCTCTGACTGCTCTCACAACTCCTAAGAAACCCAAGAAGGTAACTTGGTCTGAAGAGTGCGAGAAGGCCTTCAATGGCTTAAAAGACTCCTTGTGCTAATCCCCTGTTCTCCGGGCCCCTGACTACAAAATACCTTTTATTGTGCATAGAGATGCCTCTGACACTGGAATAGGAGCTGTACTATCACAAGTAGATGAGAAGGGTAAGGAACACCCTATTGGATTCATTAGTCGCCAGCTTAGGGACAGATAGCTCAGATGGTCCACAGTAGAGAAAGAGCGTTTCTCTGTTGTGTGCGCCCTAAGGAAGCAGAGGCCCTACCTCTATGGGACCCACTTCACTGTGCAAACTGACCATAAGCCCTTAAAGTGGCTAATGAACATGAAGGGAGAGAATCCAAAGTTGCTTAGGTGGTCCATAAGTCTGCAAGGCTTTGACTTCACTATTGAGCATAGGCCAGGTGTCCAACATAGCAATGCTGATGGGTTGTCCAGAATGTTTAAAGGAATGGTTCGGTCAGAAAATATTATTGACCAAAAAGATGGGCAATAATAAAACAAATACCTAAAATATATATATTTTTTAAGTCCCTATGCAAAGTTTCGAGCAAATGAAGCTCAAACTTTAAAATTGCAAGCACTAGGGGGCATCCATTTTGTGATTTCAGGCAGCCTCCTCGGCTCTGCCTTTGCAGCACTAAACAAGCAGCAAAAGCCCCCTATTGGGAGCTTTTGCTTACTGCAGCTTAAGCAGACCTGCAGAGGCTGCCTTCACTTTCATTTTACGTTTTCTGTGCTCCCCAAGCCCAAGGAAGCACAGAAAACATAAAATGAAGGCAAAAAGCCGAGGCGCACCAATTAAAAATATAACGTTGTTGTATTTGTGATTGCCATGGTTGGAAAACCACGGCAATCACAAATACAACAACGTTGTTATTCTGAATGCTGCAGACCCAAAGTGAAAGCCAAGGCAGGCAGAAACACAACGCGGTTGTGTTTCCATGCCACGGTGTTTCTGCCTACAGCAGCTTTCACTTTGGAGCTCTCGGGGTGTTTAAAAATACAACGTTTTTGTATTTGTAAATGCTACAGTATTTACAAATCCAACAACGTTGTTATTCTGAATGCTGCAGCTTTCGCTGGGAGTCTCCTGGGCTCCCCGAACCCTGAGGGAGTCCAGGAGACTCTCAGCGAAAGCTGCAGCATTCAGAATAACAAGGTTTTTGGATTTGTAAATACTGTAGCATTTACAAATACAAAAACGTTGTATTTTTAAACACCCCGAGAGCTCCAAAGTGAAAGCTGCTGTAGGCAGAAACACCGTGGCATGGAAACACAACCGCGTTGTGTTTCTGCCTGCCTTGGCTTTCACTTTGGGTCTCCAGGGCTTTTAAAGTTTGAGCTTTATTTGCTCGAAACTTTGCATAGGTACTTAAAAAATATATATATTTTAGGTATTTGTTTTATTATTGCCCATCTTTTTGGCCAATAATATTTTCTGAACGAACCATTCCTTTAACCGACCTGAACATGAGACTCATCCAGGGGTGGATTAGTTCCCCCTGTCCTTAGTCTGGGAGGGGCGACTGTTAGGAAACATTTCATAATTGTATGTAATTTTCCCTCCATGTGTCAACCCCCAAACATTTTGCTGCTGTTTAGACACCATTGACTGACTTTGCCAGAGAAGCACAGCCTTCAGATGCACTCCTCTGGGCTTTCGCTCACTTTTTATGGGGAAACTGACATGCCCTTAAGACAGTCAGTACTGGGAGACTTTGTTTCCCTTAGTCCTTTCCTCATGTTGCAACATTTGTGCAACATGAAATAAGTGTGCAATGTATCTTACCATACAGAACACTTGGGTCTCTTAGTCATTTCCAAAGGCCCTAGAAACTCCCGATGGACTTTTTATGAACTGTGCAGATGTGTCATGGACAGGACTGGTGGCAGCTATGTTTTCGCATTATTTGTAACCCTTTCCTGCCATGTTAACCGTGTTAACCGCGTTTGGCACGATTAGGTGGCCTGGCTCCAAAATGGCCATGTCATGAGGTTCTTTGTCCTGTCCTTTGGACATCTTACCCCTTCACCCTCCCCAGGTCGAGATGACCGGGGGCAGTCCTTATTTGGTCATGCATTTTCCCACAAAACGCAACGCTTACGCAGGCTTCTGCATGCCTTGTGTGTGTGCATCCAGGATATGGGCTGGAACGTCTGGTTTCAATCCACATCCTGGGTGCCAGAGAGTCTGGAGTGCCATGAATGAATGGGACCACCGTGGTCTGTGATTTGTCCACATATGGAGTGTGTGTTTGTGAGCAGATCTCCCATTGGATCCTCTTCGTTTTGGCGTGAAGGGAACTTTGTATAAGAGGAGGCCAAAAACACCCATACCATGTCGATCTCCTGAGTTCTCACTGAACGAAGGAAGGGTTCCAAGTATCCTGAAACTACGAAGCTGAGTCGAGGAACCGCTGGTGACCCGCTGGAAGGTTTGGCACCCTGAGCCTGCTGTCGTCCCGTGGGACCCCTCTGCATCTGATCATCCTAGAAGGTCTGCAAAGACGCTTCGACCCATTGGAATAGTGGGACCAACTATTCTCGGCACCTTCAGCAAGACCTGCAAGTAAGCTTTCTAGGAAGTGTCCCTGGGGCGTTCCAGTGGACTGACCAGCTTACCCAGGTGCATGGCTCTGACACTGCCGCTGTTCTGAGGAGACCCTCGAAACTTGGTATACTGCTAGCTCTGTATCCACGGCACCCTCACACTGGATTACGTATACCTGGCTTTCCCAGGTCTGAAGTGAGACGAGTGTGCCAGGACCGGAGTAAACCTGGTTACCGTGTTGCCCTGCCGCGCAATGTCTTTTGCAAGTACGCTGAATTTGTGACCCTCTTGCCCCTGAGCCTGCTACAGTGAAACTGGGTCGATTCTTCCACCCAGAGCGGTGAAATCGCCACTGTCCCGTTTGGGAATCATCGCTGTTTCTCAGGAACTGAAAGCGGCGGAGACGTCCTTTTTGCAGCAGTCGAACCTGTAAGCTAAGTGGACTGATCTGGCGGAGTTTGGGTCTGCTTGCGTCTGGGACCGGTGAGTACTCCCTACCCTAACCAGTGGCCCCTGGCGCAAGGGCCCCTTTTTATGCACAAGTGGCCCCTGGGGGCCCCTCTCCTTTCCACTGCTAGTGCGAACTAGCGACTCCATCCCAAACTCTGAAACTGCCTCTGCCTTCAAGTGGAGGTCCTTCTTGAATAGTGGGAACGTATTCTTCATTGCCTCATCCACCTTCACGAACTGCTAAAGACCCCTGAAGAGACCCCATTTTTCCCATTGGAACAACGGCGTGCGCATGCATTGCATGTACTATTGAGCACAAGGCTCCTCTCTTCTTAGGGCTTGGACTGCCTCTTAGTTAGGTGTGTTGTCGATGCTGAAGGGGCCTAAAGAATATCTGCACTGCCTGTTTTCTTCCCATCTAGGTTGTGTACATATTTCGCGCATTTAACCCTTTAGACCCCAATGGTCTTGTATATACATTGTATTGATAGTGTTGTGTTGGTTTACTTAGTGTTACTGTGATTCTTTTGCTATGGTCTATGTTGCAAAGGCCTTGTAATAAATGTGTCTATATTTTTGATATACCACCTGTCTGGGAGTAATTTGTAAGTGTCCTTGCTTTGTGTGCTCATTGAGGTCCTTAAGTCAACCTCACCCCTCTTGAGATTTAGGGCCTCATTACGAGTTTGGTGGTAACCCTTAAATGAGGCGGTAGCGCTATTACCGCCGCATTTAAGGGTCTTCCAGATCATGGCTTTGGCGGATTTCCCCCCCAGCTCTGAGCTGGGGGGAAATCCGTGGCAAATGTGCCGATTTTTGGTGCGATTAACGCCGGCGGGAAATCCGCCAGCAGTAATAGCGCAAATTTTCCCCATTGGGCCCAATGGGGAATGAGGAATTCCCGAATGGGCCCAATGGGGAATGGGCACTAACCGTTCCGCAAAACCCGTGATCCGGCGCTAATAGCACCGGGGGGTTTGGCGGTAGGGCTATTAGCGCCGGCGCTAATAGCGCCTGCATTACCACCAAACTCGTGATGAGGCCCTTACTCTTGACCGCCTGCCATAACTACCGTGATTGGTCTGGCTTGTCCAGAGGTTACCCTGTTCCAAGAAACTAGGCTGGCCTTCTGAACATCTGCCCACCAGGTCAGAGTTCAGAAATCCATCTTAACAAGCACTGATTGGAAATCTTCCCTGCTCTCATCTATCTCCACTGCCCCAGAGTCACAGCCAGCACTGATTTGGAATCTCCCCTGGTCTCATCTAGCTCCACTGCCCCAGAGTCATAGCCAGCACTGATTTGGAATCTCCCCTGCTCTCATCTAGCTGCACTGCCCCAAAGTAATGTCCAGCACTGATTGGGAATATCCCCTGCTCTCAACTATCTCCACTGCCCCAGATTCACTTCCAGCACTGATTGGGAATCTCCCCTGCTCTCATATCTGCCAGTACTGATTGGCGATCTCCCCTGCTCTCATCTATCCACCAGCACTGATAGGGAATTTCCCCTGCTCTCATCTATCTCTACTGCCCCAGAGTCACTGTCAGCACTGATTGGGAATCTCCCCAGCTCTCATCTATCTCTACTGCCCCAGAGTCGCTGCCAGCACTGATTCGGAATCTCCCCTGCTCGCATCTATCTCCAATGCCCCAGTCACTGTCAGAAGTGATTGGCGATCTCCCCTGCTCTCATCTATCCACCTGCACTGATAGGGAATCTCACCTGCTCTCATCTATCCACCAGCACTGATAGGGAATCTCCCCTGCTCTCATCTATCTCTACTGCCCCAGAGTCACTGTCAGCACTGATTGGGAATCTCCCCAGCTCTCATCTATCTCTACTGCCCCAGAGTCGCTGCCAGCACTGATTCGGAATCTCCCCTGCTCGCATCCAACTCCAATGCCCCAGTCACTGTCAGAACTGATTGGGACTCTCCCCTGCTCTCATCTATCTCTACTGTCGAGTCACTGCCAGCACTGATTGGAAATCTCCCCTGCTCTCATCTATCTGACAGCACTGATTGGAAATCTCCCCTGCTCTCATCTATCTGACAGCACTGATTGGAAATCTCCCCTGCTCTCATCTATCTGCCAGCACTGACAGTGAATCTCCCCTGCTCTCATCTATCCACACTGCCCCAGATTCATTGCCAGCACTGAATGGCAATCTCCCTTCTTTCATCTATTTCTACTGCCCCAGAGTCGCTGCCAGCACTGATTCGGAATCTCCCCTGCTCTCATCTATCTCCACTGCCCCAGAGTCACAGCCATCACTGATTGGGAATCTCTCCTGCTCTCATCTATCTCTACTGCCCCAGAGTCACAGCAAGCATTGATTGGAAATCTCCCCTGCTCTCATCTATCTACACTCCCCCAGATTCATTACCAGCACTGAATGGCAATCTCCCCTTCTTTCATCTATCTCTACTACCCCAGAGACATGGCCAGCATGGGAGTGAATAGACGTGTGTGGCGTGTCAGTGTGTAAACTGACTTTGAGGTAGTCTTTCCTCTGTTTTCACCGACCCCGGCTCACCCCGTAGCGGCGGAGTCGGTGCAGAGTCTTGGGAGTCTTTGGAGGCTTTGCGTAATTTGCCTCAAGGAATATGTAGCTGCGTGCAGTTAGAGGAACGAACAGGGGACAAAAACAGCAGTTCCGATTCATGTCTGATTGTGGCAGTGAGTGCAGCGCAGAAGTGTTGTGGCCCAAGTCATGTTTGGGAGAAGGGTGGGCATGGTGATAAACTGCCTCACTCTGCCATTGCGGTGGTGTGACTGTAGCATAGCTTTGCATTTTGCCATAACACCGTGAATGATGCGAGGCCAATATCCCTACAACGGGGATGCACCAGTAGGATGTTCTGATTGTCTTGAACAATGTGTATTTGATATTCAGAAAATGAAGTAAAATATCAAAAGTCCCAGTAACACAGGAGACGACACAGTATGTGCAAATCAGACTACAAAAGAAAGAAGACATTCCCATAGCTCTCAACCATTTGTCTCGCAAAGGCGGGTGAAATCACCCGATTTTCTTTTTGGCGGGTGAGACGCCCATTGGAATGAATGGGCGTGCAGGAGGCTTGGCGGGTGAGTCAGCCCTTTGCAAGGCGGGTGACACCCGCCAAAAGCGGGTGAGTTGAGAGCTATGAATTCTCTAGCGATAGTGGATAAACTGTTGAGAGATATAACACAAATGAATACTGCTATAAATAATAAAAAGTGAAATGCCTCATCAGAAAATCTAAATGCCGAGTCCCTAAGATGCACAACAGAACCAATGGTAACATCACATGCTAACACGGGGACAGAGGGCACGTGGCATGGAGGAGCACACAAACGAAGAAGAATTGATTCAAGTTTGTCACAACGCTGAACTGTTCTCAACAAAGAAACAAGATGTTTCAAAAACAAATTAAGCAGCATTCTTCGAGTGCTAAGCCGAAACACAACACCAAAACATCAAAGGAACAATACACGGATGCAGGTGGAGTAGAGCTATGTCAAGCAGAAGAGAGCTCCAATGAGTCATTTACTAATGAGCCATCCTCAGACTCCTCATTTATTGAACGAGAATTTCCAAAGATAAGACGCTCCTTAATCAAAGGAAATAGGAGAAAATATAAGAAAGGCGCAGACGTGAGGGAGCTGTCAAAACAAGTTCTGCAAGAACTACAGCCCAATATCATGTCGGCCTTGACCATAGCTGTTGCTCCATTTTTTTAAATGTACGAGCAAATCAGTGAAAATGTTGAAGACCTGACCACGCTAACAGCTAGGATAATCTCTAAATGAGTGAATATCAAACTTGAGAGTAATATGAGCAAATTGAAAACAGTGGATGAAAACAAGAGAATTGACTCCTCGCTCAAAGCTTTAATGGACCAAAGTAAACTCCTCGCGTAAGTTGCCAGGGAAGCTCTATGCTTGCTGAAAGATAACCAGAGAGTGCCTGCCCGGAAAGTTGTGAAAGCACCCATGGAAAGTGGTCCTCTTAGCCAAAAGAGATCTATGAGAATCTAACTCGAAAAAACAAGGAATGAAAAAGGCTTGAACACAGATATGCACAATACAGAAGAGAACAGAGGGCAGAGGAAGTGCGGGGTATCCTGTGGAGGCAGTAAATATCAATTCAAATGAAACTCAAGAATCCCAAGTGGTAGGTAATGAAATGAGGCAGTCTGTGACGGAAGCGATAAGTACAGTTATGCAAGATAATTGCCTCGAGGAGGCCGGATCTCCGAAACCATCCACCTCAGCAAATGGTGAGGGGATAATTGGTAATCCTGAAAACTCTGTGATGGGGTGTTTGTTTGTTTGATATTTATTAAGCGCGCCAGACTCACAGGTCTCAGGGCGCAAGCAATAAGAAGTCATACAGCTTAGTACACAGGATACAATGGTTACAAGTAATGGCAGAACATCTCTTCTAGTAATTATTAGTGTTTCATACGTAGGCAGTGGTAGGAAGAATATAAACAAACAATATGCAGAAAGAATATACAATTATTTACACGTGTGGTTGAGATCTACAGGTTCATTTGTCAGTATTCTCCAGGAGCCAGGTATTCATATTTTGTCTAAATTTGGCAAAGGTTTGGTCCATTCTGAGTGTGGTGGGTAATGAGTTCCAAAGTTGGGCCGCTTTAACTTGGAAACTGGTACCCCCAATTTAAGCGAGGCACTAGTCTTGTGGGTCTAGTAGAGGTTTTTCTGGAGAATCTTTCTGTTAGGTAACGTGGTGCATTGTTGTTGAGGCTTTTATGGATCAGGGAGGAAGTTTTCAGGTTGATTTTCTCCAGTGTGGATAGCCACTTGTATTTTCTTCTAGTTTCAGAAATATGTTCTTTCCTAGAGATATTAGGTGCAGCTCTAAGGGCATTATTTTGGAGTATCTGAATCTTGTTGGTAATATATTTATTTGCTCCGATGTATAGTGCATTACAGTCGTCTAGTCTAGATAAGATGAGGGCTCTAGCTAAGGTCATACAGCTGTTGGATGAGAGGAAGTGTTTGCCCGCTCTAATTAGTTTGCATGTGTATGCTGTCGAAGAGGCTAGGGAATTTACCTGTTTTGTGAATGTTAAGGTGGAGTCTGAGTAAAAACCTAATGTTTTTTTACTTCTTTGGCGACCTTGATAAGGTTTCCACCAATGGTGAATGATGAGTAGCTTGTGCCAAGTCTAGCAAGGAGAGTGTTACGTTTATACATTAGGTATGTATATAGTTAAGCATGCATTGGACAATGAATGATATGTAACATAGTTAAAGATGGGGATGTAGAACAATCACAGTGTTCCATTCACTTGCTTGATGACTTTGGTTCCACTGTGATGTATATGTGTTCTTCGAGTGTTATGGTTCGTGTATGTTCTTTAAGCTTCAGTTGAGTTCTGCCTGGAAAGGCAGTGCCTGCTGTTGCCATGATCTCAGCTTGAATAAAAGATCTTGAAGTACTTATGCTGTCTGGATCCCTTAACTTCACATTGGCGACGAGGATTGTGCCGTACGGACCCGCCCTGGTGCCTTGTTTGGCTCCCTCAATACAGCTGCTCGTTCCTGCATGGCGACAGCAGGCGGCTCACTGGAGGCAGGACGGTAGCAGAAGGGAGCGCCCAGCAGAACTGTCAGGCAAGTGGAATTTGGAAAGGGGGAGAGGGGCTGGGGATGCCTGGGAGAGCCGCGTGTACAGGCAGGAGAACGCGCGACGGTCAAAACAGCTTACTGTGCGCGAGCACGCTACGCTCACTACAGCTGACTATGTGCGAGCTTCAACGCGCGCCCCAGCCGTCTCCACCCCGCACGCCGGCATATGCAGTGACGCGTGCACTGTTGGAGGCGTGTCAGCCTCCGTGAGCTCCGGTTCTCCTTTGTGACATTCGTTGCCCAGCAACCGTGTTTCCACGCCTAGTAGCGGCGTAGGAGTGCTGAAACGACATTGATCAGCTGCTCCTGGAGAGCTTTCAGCAAAAGCAGCGAATTTGCTTACACAAGCAAAATTTTAAGGACACAAGTTTTCATTTCTTTTTGTCATCTCACAGTTAGAGTGCACGCAGGGCTGAACAGTACAATTGAAGGAACTCTGCATTTACTCCCGCATCATATTACGAATTGTGAGAAATCCCTAACAACATGCAGAAGCTCGAGTAGAGGGATAACAGTAAAGGAACATTACTGTGTCTATCCTCTTCAGTGTTTGCCATGGCTACGTCAATTCCTCCGCCTTTGTCATTTTTGAATGAACCAGGTCGTCCTCTCATCAGATGGGACAGATGGAAGGATACTTTTGAAATCTACCTCGTAGCAATGGGGGGAGACAGATTTTCCTCTATTAGGAAGAAAGCCCTATTACTACACAACCTGGGCGTAGAAGGACGCAGAATCTTCGATGTGCTAGCTGGGGACCAGGTGTTGGAGGCTGGTGATGCGGATGAGTATGCGTTTGCCCTCAAGAAACTACAGGACCATTTTGAACCCAGAAAAAACGTCAGCTTTGAAAGGCACAAATTCTTCCAGCGAGTACAAGAACAGTCAGAGTCTTTTGAATCCTATGTTGCCTGTTTGAGGTCGCTGAGTTACTATTGTAAATTTGAGCACCTGACCGACTCGCTAATCAGGGATCAATTGCTCAGGTGCACCAATAATGCCAGGATCCAAGAGAAGTTACTGGCCAAAGATATGAAGTTGGATGAGGCGCTTGAATTGGCCAGGAGCATTGAACAGACATCTCAATACGTCAAGGAGCTCAAGATTGACAAACAAAACTTGCCAGCCATGTCAGTCTGTACCATAGATCAGAGGAAGAGCGCAAACATTCACACAGGAAGGAAAGGAAATGGGACTGCGAGGAATGCATGTGCTAGATGTGGTAACCCCAGACATGGTGCCAACTTTCCGTCGTGCCCTGCCAGATTCGCTGAGTGTTTTAAGTGCAAGAGTAGAGGGAATTTTGCTAATGTGTGTAAAGCCGCTTCTATCAATCTTCTTGAACCCAGAGTGGAGAACAGGCCCAGCAATGAAGAATCGGTCAGGAGCAATTACAATATTCAAGAAGTATCGAGTACCCAGGAACCAGGACCCAAGTTTGTGTTTGAAATTTCAGCCATTTCGGGTGAGGCAAAGGGATCGGCAGACACTTTCTGTATCAATGGGCGTAATTTGGTCATGAAAGTTGACACTTGTTCATCTTGGACCATTGTGTCACTCGACACATTAGTGAACATATTGAAGAAGAGCAATGCCTTAATCAGCCCCACTGATGTTAGAGCCTGTGGATATGGAGAATCCACTATAGAGATTTTAGGAGAATTTTCCGCAAATGTACGGTACAAAGGAAAAGAATGCCAGGCTAACATTCTAGTAGCAAAAAAGGGAGCCTCTCTATTAGGTTGGGAGGAACAAAAGAACTTGGGTGTAAGAATACAAGCGAATGCCCCTGATCCAGTAACCATTGCTGAAGTAGAAGATGTCTGGACCAGAGAGTTTCCTGAGGTATTTTCTGAGAAATTAGGGAAGCTCAGAGATTTCGAACACCACATTAAGCTTAACAATAGTGTGCAACCGGTTGTACACAAGGTGAGGCAAGTACCATTGAAGATGAGAAGTAAGCTTCGTGATGAACTGAATGATTTGGTGGACAAAGGAGTAATTGAGCCAGTAACAGTAACTGAATGGCTATCGCCTATTGTACTAGTAGTCAAAGCAAATGGGAATCTGAGACTATGGGCCTCATTACACGGTAGGCGGTAACCATGGCGCTATTAGCGCCATGGTTGCCGCCGGTACCGTACCGAGTCCGCCTTGGTGGATGGCGGAATTACCGCCCTACTCCAAGGTGAGCGGGGGCGGTAATTCCCCAATCCCCATTTACCCTTCCCCATTCCCATTTTTGCCCCATAGGGCATAATGGGAATGGGGAAGGTGCTAATTACGGTACCGCAAATTGCGGTACCGTAATTAGCTCTGATGTCCCTTTGCGGGTCCCGTCCTTAACGCCTGGAAAAACCAGGCGTTAAGGGAGGACCCGCAAAGGGACCTCGTAGTAAGGCGGTAAGGGTTTACCGGTACCGGTGCCCTTACCGGTACCGGTAAACCCTTACCGCCTACCGTGTAATGAGGCCCTATGTGTTGACTTGCGCAGCCTAAATCAGAACATTGTTGTGGAGAGACATCCTCTTCCCAACATATCCGAGACTCTTTCTACCCTGGGGGAGCCGAAGATATTTTCCATCATTGATTTGTCAGCAGCATATCATCAAGTTCCTTTGTCCAAGGATTGTCAGCATCTTACTGCATTTATCACTCCTGAGGGGGTGTTTAAATACAGTCGCATGCCATTCGGATTAGCTTCCGCTGCATCTGTTTTTCAAAGTGTAATGGAGGAAGTGCTTAGGGGTTTAAGGAAAGTGACGGTATTCCAGGATGACATATTAGTGTTTGCTGAAAATGAAGTAGAACACAATGAGATTTTGAGGGCTGTTTTAGTCAGGCTTAGGGAAGCTGGTTTAACTGTACAAAGAAAAAAATGCAAAATTGCTGTTAGAGAAGTAGACTATTTAGGTCATAGAATTTCTGGTGTTGGCATTGCTCCTAAGAAGTCTCTTATTGATAGCATTAGCAGTGCTCCCCAGCCACAAGACAAAGATCAGTTACGTTCATTTATGGGGCTGGCGGAGTACTATCACAAATTCGTAAATGGCTTTGCCACCATTTCCACTCCATTGAGGGAATTATTGAAGAAGAATGTGAAGTTTGTGTGGTCGAGTGAGTGCCAAGGAGCCTTTGAAAAAATAAATGAATGTATAGTACGAGCACCCTCCTTGGGCGGGTTTGTAGCAGGAAGGAAAACCATTTTGTCTGTTGAAGCAAGCAATATGGGCCTAGGTGCTGCTTTGTCTCAGGTTGATTCTGTTAAAACTGAACATATAATTGCTTTTGCCTCTAGACCATTGAAGGGAGCAGAAGAAAACTACTCTGTTATTGAGAGTGAGGCACTGGCAGTTTCATGGGCTGTGGCACATTTTAAGTTCTATCTATTCTATCTGCAACCTTTTACGGTAAAAACTGATCACAAGCCTTTGGTTCAACTACTACTAGTGTGGAATGGGCCAAAGGATCACCTAGAATATCGAGATGGATGATTGAACTTCTAGCCTATGATTTCAGGGTAGTATACATAGCAGGTAAATACAATGTAGTAGCAGACTGTTTGTCTAGGCTACCGGTTAAGGGTAAAGATGCTGAGGAAGTACCTCTAGAACAAGGTTTGAGTATTTCTGAAATTGAATACGATGCCATAAGTAAGGATGAGTGGGAGATTGCTGATGGTGAGGATCTTGTATTAAAGCAGGTCAAAGTATGGACCAGGACAGGGTGTCCTCACAAAGATGTTGTGGAAAAGAAGTTTGACTGCTTCTATGGTATAAAGGACGAGCTGAGTTTATCAGAAGACGGTCTAAAACTCAGAAAGGGTACCAAAGTGGTTCCACCCAGTAACATTAGATCCAAATTGGTGGCTATAGCTCATCAAGGCCATCTAGGGATGGGAGGAACCAAGAGATACATCAGGGAATCCTTTTGGTGGCCGGCAGTTGACAGTGAAGTAGAGAAGTGTGTTAAGAACTGCAGAGAGTGCGAGAGGAGTGACAAAAGTAAAGTGGTCAGGGAAGCACCCATGAGACCTGTGAGTGTTCCAGATGAGCCCTGGAAAAAGGTGGCTGTGGATCTGATGGGTCCATTGCAGAATTTGGGGGAGAATCTCAAATACTTGATTGTGCTAGTAGATTACCACTCAAAGTGGATAGAGTGGAAGGCGATTGGTGAAGCTAACACGGCCCAAATTATATCATTTTTTGAGGAAACATTTTACAGGGAAGTTTTCCCCACAGAACTAGTCTCAGATAATGGTGTCCAATTTTGTTCTGACAAGATGGTGGAATTCTTCAGGAAATTTGGCATAAGGCATTACAGAACGGCACTTTATCAACCCAGGGCAAATGGGCTGGTAGAGAGGGCCAATAGATTTGTGAAGGGAGGTTTGCAGTTAGCAATGGCAGCAGGGTTGGATTGGCAAAAGGTGTTGAGAGAGATGGTTGGGAACTATTGCACGACACCTCACACAGTTACCAAAGTTTCACCTTTTATGTCTCTCAAGGGCAGACAGCCGGGCACCAAACTCTGTCCAGGGTGGCTTGATTTGGCCAAGAGTGTGAATGTTGACAGGAATAAGATTATGACACTTATCAAAGAAGCCCAAAATGAATACAAGGAAAGGTTTTACATGGAAAAGAAATCCAAGAGTTTAGTATGGAAAGAAGGTGAACTTGTATATGTAAAAAAAACCAGGTTGTCCCCTAAATGCATTGAAAGCAAGTTCATTGGACCCAAGAAAATAGCTGTGATAAGAGGAAATGTGGTCATAATGGAAGGTGGAGAATGCTGGTCCATGTCCAGATTAGTAAAATGTAATAACAATGGTCAAGCAGAAGAGGACGAGGAAAAGGTTAATGGTAATGACAATGAGAGGTTAGATGGCTCCGGAGGAGTTGATAAAAGTGTACAACAAGACAAAGATGTCAATATCAGTGCAGAAAGGAGAAGAGGAAAACCTCTTTGGTTGAGAGATTATGTCTTAGAGTAACACTATGTCATTGTAAGGGAGGAGATGTGTTAAGTTTATACATTTGTATTTATATAGTTAAGCATGCATTGGACAATGAATGATATGTAACATAGTTAAAGATGGGGATGTAGAACAATCACAGTGTTCCATTCACTTGCTTGATGACTTTGGTTCCACTGTGATGTATATGTGTTCTTGGAGTGTTATGGTTCGTGTATGTTCTTTAAGCTTCAGTTGAGTTCTGCCTGGAAAGGCAGTGCCTGCTGTTGCCATGATCTCAGCTTGAATAAAAGATCTTGAAGTACTTATGCTGTCTGGATCCCTTAACTTCACAGAGAGATGCGGATCCCAGGATGAGAAGCTCTGTTTTGTCATCGTTCAGACAGAGGCCGTGAGTGGCCATCCATGTCTGAACGATGCTATAAATTCTATTCACAAGTGCTGAATCCTTGCAGTAGTCACCGGTGAGTGGTACGAGGATCTGGGTATCATCTGCGTAGGTAGTGTAGGTGATACCCAGACGGTCCAACTCATCAAACAGGGTCTTGTTGAATATATTATACAGGGTTGGGGAGACACATGAGCCCTGGGGCACCAGACAAGTGATGGGGATGGGGTTTGCGGCTGAAGAGAGTGAGAAGACCCTCATGGCTCAGTCACTAAGGAAGGATTGTATCCACGTTATGGCCTCACTGGAGAAGTGGGCGGCTGAGTCCAGGTGGCTACATAGGACGTTGTGGTCCAACAAGTCAAAATCCGTTGACAGGTCCAGGAGGAGGAGTAGTGAAAGCTTACCAGTGTCTCTTAGATTGTCTATTTGGGCTTTAAGATCAATAAGAGCAGTTTCTGTGCCGTGTAATGGCCGGAAACCAGATTGGCGGGAGCCTACGAGTTGGTTGAGTTCTAGGAAGTTCTGGATTTGGATGTATGCTACCTTGTCTAAGATCTTGAGTAGGAAAGGCACTGTGGTGATGGGCCTGTAGTTGGTCGGTATGGCGGGGTCTAGCGTTTGTTTTTTAAGAAGTGGGAGTACCCAAAATTGCTTAAGATTGCTAGGTATCGTGCCGGATGTGAAGGAAGCATAAGTTTGGTAATGAAAGGTGCTAGATCCCTCGCAGCGTCCTTGATAAATTGTGCTGGGCATTGGTCACGTTTGCAGTTAGATGGTTTGAGACCCAAAATAACTTTCTCAACCTCTATAATAGAGACTTTGGAGAAGTGAAATTGGGTGACATGCTTAGTGTTAGGAGGAGTTGGTTTGATGGGTGGTGGTGCAGTTACAGTTAGTGTAGCTTTTTTTAGTGCAATTTTGTTTTGCAGGTTAGCCACTTTGTTGGCTAGCGTGTGCTGAATTTCAGTGCACCATGTTTTATCTTTGACACAGTTGTCTTGGGCTGTGATAGGATTTCCTAATTCTTTTAGAATCGTGAAAAGTTCCTTCATGCTAGAGCTTGCTTATGTGATTCTAGTATTGTAGGCCAGCAGTATTTCCTTCTTGTATTGGGATGAGATTTTTGTTAACTTTAGTTTTTTTTCTAAAGTGGAGTGAAGTTTCCATGCGGTTTCGCATTTTCTTTTGTCTAGTCTTAAGTTTTTCAGATGGGGAGCAAACCAATTGTTGAGGTGGCTTTTAGGCTAACTAATTCTAAGTTTTAGTGGGACGATATTGTCAAGAGTGATGTTCATAACTTTATTGTATTCTTCAACTAGGATGCTAGGATCCGTATTGTCAGGTAGGGAGTTGAGGGTGGGCAGGATATAAGGGAGTATTTAATATTTGTCTTGTTTCTCGTGATTGTGGGAAGGGCAAGCGGTGCCTGTAGGGTGAGTCTTTTAGTTTCTATTCTAAACGATATAAGGTGGTGGTCAGTCCAAATTTGGGGTGCGATAGAGGTGATGGAGACATTACAGTTGTGATCAGCAACCCAGTCGAGGCTTCTCCCTTTGTTATGAGTAGGTTTGTTCACTCTCTGGGTGAATCCAAGCTCAGTCAGGGTGTTGGCCGCAGCAGCGGCATGTTGGTCATTAACATCATTAAAGCCTATATTCAGGTCTCCTAGCAGAAGCGTTTGGGATGTATCCTTTAGATTTTCCCATAAAATCGTGGATAGGTCTTCAATGAAAGTATTAATGGGGGCAGGTGGTCTGTATATAAGGTGGATGTTGAGCGTTTGCGAGTTTGCAGTAGGTATTTTGATTGACATAAGTTCACAAGAGTTGATGTTGTGCGAGGGTGAGGTTCTCATGGAAAGATTATCTTTGGCGATAATAGCTACACCCCCACCTCAGGCTTCCCCTCTGTCAGCTCTGAGGATGGTGTGGTTATTTGGTAAAGCGAGGGATAAAGCTGGGCCTGCTGCCTCGAGAAGCCAGGTTTCTGTGACTGAAATAAAGTCATAGTCTTCTGTTAGGATGACTTCAGCTATGTCTAAGGCATGAGCGACTAACGATCTAGCGTTTATCAGAGCTCCTTTAAGGTTAGGGGTAGTTTTTCTGGTGTTATGTGGATGGTGCTGTCTAGGGCGGCTAGTCTAGTATGGGACCTAGTTTTTTGAGTGTGGGGCTTGTTAATGGTGCTATTGGTAATGTGACTGGGCTTTGATAGGTGTTTGTGGGGTGCTTTACTTTGTAGGTTAGAGATGACCTCATATTTGATGAGTGAGTCAAATATTCTAGGTAGCCGTGCTCGGAGTCTAGAATTTCTGAGCACAGTATTACAGGGGATCATTAGGAAGGGTACCTTGGGCTTATGCATAGGTAGTTTAGGAGGCACAGTATGGTTGTCCAACATATCTGCTATCCTGGTTGGTGTCGACATTGTGTATAGTGCCATTAGCATGAGAGTGGAACCCAAGTAGGCTAGGTTAGGTTGTGGGTGCATAATGTCTTAATAAGGCGTGCGCTTTTAAGGTATGGTCGCTTGATAATAGCAGAGATGTCTTTGCGTAGAGTAAGGTTAGGTACTATGGGTGAGCTGTGGCATTCGCTAGTGAGCTAGATATAGGATCTGGTTAGTGTGGATTAGCAAAGTGTAACAAAGACAACAAGGAAAATGATGGAAATTACTCCATATTTTCTCAACAAAGGTAAATGGAAAGAAGACAACGACGAGCAAATCCTTACAGATTAAAAAGAAAAAAAAGAAATAATATTTTCTTTTTAAAAGAATCGTATTACCAACAACTCACGCAAATTCTTAAGGAACAACAAAACTGTGAACGTTACTCTCAACTCTGAGCATCTAATTAGTACATCTGAAAGTTCCAAAGCAGCCACGACCGCTGTCAAAATAATTGAGAAGGTGAATGATGCTGAGGATAATGAAGAGGTGATAGAGTTGATAAATTTATCGACGCACTATAAGGAAGAAGAATATGAAGAGAAGCAACCTCGGAATAAAGATCAGGATTTAAGAGACTCACCGGCTCGCTTGGAAGAGGATCAATCTGACAGACTGGTGTACGGAAGATCTCCAGAACAAAACTCACTACGTCATGTAGACTCATTCCTCCGAAGGAGGTGCTGAAGGTTAAGACAGCAGAAGATCTGGAATCAAGATTCTACACACTGGAGGAGAAAAGGCAAAGACTTGTAGAGCAACGACACAAAGTAAAAGTGAAAAAAGAGCATGTGGGTGGTGTGCAACCACACAGGCTTGATTAATATCGTGAGATCTTGGCCACAGAACAAAATCACTTAACAGGATGGGCTTATAAATCCACGTCGTCAAGACCAAGAGAATATAACGTGGAAAACGAGTAAACAGCTGAAAGCAAATAACCTTGAAACATTGCACAAAATTCATTGCAAATATATGTTAATTCTGGAACGGATTGTGTCCATTAAAGATGGCCTAACTTTAAATAGAAATAATGTGCTACGGTTGCTACATCAAGTGCCGTCGTTGAAAAGCACTGAGTCGAACGACATCAAGACAGTTGAATTTATGGATGAACCGCAGAACGATAGGGTGCGATTACACATTGATTCAAGATTAATCTGTGACCTGTTCTTGGGTGCTGTATCAGTGCTGTATCTGTGCTGTATCTGTGCTGTATCTGTGCTGTATCTGTGCTGTTGCCGCTTGGCTTTGACATGTATGAAACCAAAGCCGATTACGACAATTGTAGTGGAAAAAAAAAATAACATAGAAGAATCTCGAGATTATCCACAAAACACAAGGTAAAAGAAAGACACACACAGTTCTCGACGGCATCTGCAGATGGCCGGTGGAGTGGGAGTGTTAAAATGACTACTAAACCCAGTGTGGCCGATAATCCCCTACGCGAAGCTCAAGTAGGAGAACAGATGAAAATTACTGTGGAGCGTAATAACAGAGTGACTGATGCAGCAACAAACAACATGGATGCCATAAACAAAACATCAAAAGCGAACAATTGTAATTGGCTAGCCAAAGCCCTAGGTGGCTGCAATTATAGTTAATGCCAAGAACCTGAAGAAAAAACTGAGCACTGCATTGGCACATGGAACACTAGGGGGTTTATGCATTTATTTAACAACACATCAAACAGGTTAGACTGTCTTGATGTACTTTGTCTGCAAGAAACATGGCCCGAGGTATGTCCGATCGCTGACGAGTTTGAAATTGCAATAAACCCTGCATTTAAAAAACCAGAAGGTCGACTAATATCTGGCGTATTAACATTTGTAAGAAAGAGCTCAGGATATCAAATCATTGGCACCAAGAACATCTCCCCATATATTCAAATAATGGTGATCGAATTAAGAGGAACATCTAAAGAGTAAAATTGCTGAACTTACATAGTCAACTTATATTGACAGCACAAAGCTGCTGGGACAACAATGTTCATTGATAAGATGACGGAACTGATTGATGAAATAAATTCAGATGATCTATGGGCAAATATAATTGTGTGTGGTGACCTAAACATAAATTGCACAAACATCAGGCAAGATGGTAAGAATGTGGCAAATAGCCATCAGCATTTGGCCTTACAATGGTGTGAAGAGATGGAATTAAGAAATATGACTATCCTTAATGGGAACATAACAGGGGACATACCCCCTCAAGCCACCTGGAGGAGAAATACACAAGAGTCCATCCTTGATTACTTCTTTGTGTCCGGAAAACTGGCCCAACGTGCTGTAACCTTGCAAGTGGTCTGCAAGTGATCACAACATGGTGAAATTAACACTTGTGGAGCCTAAAAGATCCAGAGTGCATGCATGGAAACACGGGGTGTCAGTGGACTCTAGCAGGAACCGACTTAGATTACAAGACAATGGGCCTCACTATGACTCTGGCGGTAGCCAGCCGGCAATGGGGACTTACCGGGGCATTCCAGCCCCGGCGGACCCAGTAATTCCCCTTTGCAGGGTGCCGGTAAAAATCACTCCCCATTCCCATTGAGTCCCTCAGGACTCAATGGGAATGGGGAGGACGGTAGCACCGGCGCCATTCAGAATGGTGCCGGTGCTACCGTCAGTGTCTGCGGGTGGTCGCCGGTCCGTCCGCCAGGTCAGACCTGGTGGGCGGGCTAGAGGGCACTAGAGGGCCAACCAAGATGGCCGCCTGGGTCTAAGCTCCCGCTCAGCCCCGCGTCAATCCTGAGAAATCTTGCGGTTCCCGGTGGCTTGGTGAGCTCTACCCCTGATTCCTGACTTTCTGGTCTCCCCAGCTACAACCCCCCAAAAACTGGAGCAAAATCGGCCTTTCTCTGCCAATAAACGGCCCACGCGGCCTCATCACCAAGCTCCGTATAGCTGGCCTGTGGGGCGCCAACTCACTCGAGGCTGGCCCCATCCCCAAAGGAAACCTGAACGCTCCTGATGCCGTGACATGGAGAGGGCGCCCTGTGTGTTGGCAGAGAAGCAGGCGTGGTGCGAGAGGCGTCCACCGACCGTCAACGGGCCAGCGGAGGATCCTGACTCCATCCCCCCGTTCGGAGCCGGCGGTCAAGAAGGGGCCGCAGCAGCACAGCTACCTGGCAGACAGCACCGCCGACAGTTGAGACAGCTCGGCGAAGGACGGGCTGTCTCTCCCCCCCGTCCCCACCCACGTCCACCGCACCTACTCTGGCATCCAGCGTCCCAGCTACAGGCCCGAAGGCGGGAGCTCCCCACAGGACCCAGGGGCACCGCATCGTCCAGAGCGGCCCCCTCCGCCTTGAGGAGGAGAAGAAGCCAGCCACACGCAGAGGTAAGGAGAGGGAGGGAGGTCGCGCTGCTCCCCGAACGCAGCCAGCCGTGCCTCTGGCCGCCCCCCCTTCCCCGCGCATACATAAATTAACGCTGCGAAGCCGCCATGGACTCAGCTGAAGGGAAGGCCCACCCGCATACTAAGCGGCACAGAGCCCCCAATACCGCCGGTGCTGGCGGGGAGGCAGTCAGCTCAACACGAACTTCCCCCTGCAGAGCCATAAACACGGCTGCAGCTACGCGCACATAACGCGCCTTCAGAACCTGAGCGTTCCGAGACTTTCCACACTCCATTGGACAACATCATCCTAATAAGGGAAGTCAGCCACATCACAAAGGGAAACCCCCCCCCGATTACCACAGGACCCACCCCTACTACACACTAACAATAGCTGGGTGCCCTCAATCCTTTTCCTACACAAAAAGCTACCACTGAGACACCCCCCCATCCCTGAAGGAGCGAGAAGTCATCAGTCTTTTACCCACTCCAGACACGCTCTGAAACGCACTCCAAGTAAAGAAAGAACAAAACTGACGGAGAGTCCATTAACCACAATACAAGAAGACCGCCCCACTGCACGGCCACAAGTCCGCCAGTCCCATCAATCAGGGAGCCAACAAACCTCAGGCACGATGGGGAAAACCGATAAATCTCAAAGGAAATTAAACTTCGAGAGTGGCCCAACTCCAAAAGCACCTCTCCAACAAGATGACCAGGCCCCAGGGTCCGACTGTCCACACCCGGTGGAAACAAATGATAACCCATCCGAGATCAAAGAAATACTCCGACTTAAAAGTGGGCATCGGCAGTTTGAACAATAAAATGGATGGTCTAGCCTCTAAAGTCGACCTCCTGCAACACCGCATGGACACCCAATCTGAACGCATGAATGAGGTCGAGCAAAGAGTATCTAACAACCCTATCAAACAAAGTCTCACAATTAGAATCCCAAATGAAAACAACTATAGCCAAGTGCAAGGATCTCGAAGGCCGCTCAAGAAGAAATAATTTCCGGATCGTCGGAGTGCGAGAACACCAAACGCAAGGAAAAATGGGAGGACTATGTGGAATCCCTCTGATAGCCCTTTTTGGCCGAGATGCGTTGTCTCAACTCTTCATAATAGAGAGAGCGCACAGGATACCCTCAACCAGACCTGCTCCTGGCACGCCACCCAGGCCAATCATCGCGAGGCTGCTCAACTACAGGGATCGAGACACCATCCTTCGACTGGCCAGGTAGAAAGGAGACCTTCTCCACAAAGGAGACAAAATACATTTCTTCCCCGACTTCTCCCGCGCAGTACAATCACAGAGGAAAACGTTTGACAAGATCAAGCAGAGGCTCCGAAACAACCAAATAGCCTACTCAATGCTCTTCCCAGCGAGGCTTAGAATACAACACGACGGGAGAGTCCCCTTCTTTCAAACTCCGGACGAAGCAAATATGTTTCTGGACCAAATAGGCTGCCCCGAACAAAACCAGATTCGCCCCAGACCTCAAAGAGACAGAAACCACAGGAATCCACCATAACCAGAAGCGATCAGAACCACGCAATTTGTTAATTCACCTCACCGATAGTACCGGAACAACCACAATGAATCCAAGGCGGGTCTGGGATACTTGGGAGGCCCCAAGTGCCCCTAGCACAGCAACTGTTTGGTTCACAAGTTGACTTAATGGGTTGGGATACACCCAGCGGCATGGCAACTCCGTGGACCGCCATTTGTTCCTTTTTGTTGACAAGGGACCTCTCTGTGGGCCAGTTGGGGGTTGCCCACCCTAGGGAGGGAAATGATACGGGCCAGTTGGGGGGTTGCCCGTGAACAGTACTCACCAAGGGAACTAGGAAAGTTTTGCGCCACCCGTTCCACACCGCCCTCTGACCATCCACCCCCCAGCTCACCAGCAACGCTGCTGCACCATCCAGCTAATGAACCTCCAGGCACCGACCATAATGCTAGGCCAAACCTAGCTATAACACCATTGATCACAGAAAACAAAAAGCGGATCAACATAGTCTTTAACTCGTTCCATTCAAGGTCATAACCTGGAACATAAGAGGAGGCAATATCCCATCTAAAACCAGGAAAATCCTTCAGTACCTAAGAAGACATGAAGTGGACATAGCCATGCTCCAAGAAACACCCCTACTCCCAGGGAAAGATCACCAGTGGGCTAAGAGCTGGGGATGCCACAGATAGTTCTCTTCTTACTCATCCTTCTCCAGAGGAGTCGCAATCCTTATACACAGGAGGACCAGCTTCCGGCTTGTTCACACGGCAAAAGACACCGAGGGGAGAGCAGTCCTAGGTAGTGGCATCATAGCGGGCCAGAAAATTACCCTCGTCAACTCCTATGCACCAAACGTAGATGGCCCCGACAACTTCAGCTGGGAATTATCCCATCTCTCATCCCGAGACCCCGCAACCATAATTTGGGGGGGGGGGGAGAGACATGAACACAGTGCTAGACCCAGCGAGGGACAGATCTCGGTCTACCCCACAGCCCCTATCCAAAGCCTGCCTTCAAATAAAAGAAATCTGCAGAGCATTCGACCTGAAAGACGCATGGAGAGCATCCAAAGGGGAGCTGCGAGAATACATCTTTCACTCTGCGGTACACAACACGAGCTCCAGGATCGACTATCTCTTCACCTCAGCGAATGGCCCATGGACAAGTGGCCCGTGCGACATCCAACCAAGAACTCTCTCCGACCACTCCCCAATAATCCTCAGTCTCAATCCATCCGACCCCAAATTCCACTACAGCGGTGGTGTTTCAAGACCGGCTCGATGCGAGACGAGGTATTTGCCTCCGAACTGAGAGAGGAGATCTCCGTGTTCCTCGAAGCCAACACGGGGTCAGTTCCCTCCGCCAGCACACTCTGGGAAACACTAAAGTGCTTTATTAGAGGGGTCTGCCACGCCAAAGAAAACGGCATACTCAAACTCATTAGGCGCGAGCTGGCAACCAGCGAAGAGAAGCTAAAACAGCTAGAACTCCAGCACACAAACACGGCCGACCCAAGAATACCAGCCGCTATGAAAGAGGAACTACAAAAATTCAGCACCGCAGCAGATCGCGAAATCAAATTTTTAAACCGCAGCAGTCAGGTCAGACAGTATGGCGAAGGCCAAAAACCCGGCGCCCTCCTAGCAAACCTGATCAAGGCCAATAGCAAGCTGTCTCCAATAGAAGGGATTCGAACCAAGCAGGGAGAGTTAGTTCATACCGACGAAGGAATAGCAGAAGAATTCAGGCTCTTCTATCAAGATCTCTACAGTGCCAAACACAACGGAGACCCAAACACTCCACTGGAGTACCTTGAAGACACAGAGTTGTACTGGGTCGAACACCCCCTGCGTGAACCACTGAATGAACTGATCACACAAGAAGAGATCATGGAGGCCATCAAGACCCTCCCTAACTCCAAAGCTCCTGGCCCGGATGGCTTAACGGGAGAATTCTACAAAGCATTCGCAAACACCCTTGCCCCTCTCCTGGCGGCAGTATACGAAGAGGCACTGGAAAAAGGGAACCTTCCCCAATCCTCCTGCGAAGCCAACGTAATCCTTTTACACAAACCCGGCAAGCCACCAGAGGACTGCGCATCCTATCGACCCATCTCCCTGCTTAACCTTGATAACAAAATACTTGCAAAGGTGCTCACTAACAGGTTGATGCCCGCCCTGGTGCTGGCAGACCAAGCAGGTTTCATACCAGGCCGCAACACGACCTTCAGAATCAGGAGGCTGTTCAGCATCATCGAAGCACTAGACCCCTCAAAACAAGAAATCCCTGTCCTTCTTGATGCGGAAAAGGCATTCGACTCGGTGGAATGGCCGTTCCTGTTCGCTGTACTCACCAGGATGGGTCTAGGTGCCCGCTTTATCAAACTCGTATCTCTATTGTACAACAAGCCACGAGCTAACATCATTGTAGGTACAGAAAAATCGGCCCCCATAGAGCTCCAACGAGGCACCAGACAAGGCTGCCCGCTATCGGCACTGATCTTCGCCTTGGTAATGTAATCACTGTCCTCCAACCTAAGAGAACAACGACAACAAAGGACTCATCATAGGACCACACAAGCTCATCATATCCCTATACGCAGACGACATAGTATTGTTCATAGCAACCCCGAAGACAATCTGAACCCAGTCATGAGGGAAGTTATTAAATTCGGAGCGGCCTCCGGACTGAAAATCAACCAATCAAAATCCATCATATTCCCACTGACCCCAGCTACCAAGCCGTTTGCAGACGACTTCCAGTTCACATGGAAAACGTCCAAAGTCAGATACCTGGGGATTCAAATGTCGCTGAACTACCATGAGGTGTTCCGAAACAACTACGAAGAGGTGGTCATGTCCCTACAGGAAAAAGTGACACATCGGAAGACCCTACCACTAACGCTCTGGGGAAGAACCTCCCTGGTCAAGATGGTGATCCTACCAAAACTGCTATACCTATTCACCAACATTCCTATACTGCCACCTCAAACCTTCCTGAAAAGACTGAAAAGCATGGTCCTCGAGCTACTATGGGCAGGCAAACCGGCTAGAGTGGCACTCGCAACACTAACACTCCCAGTAACAAGTTGTCACGATGCCCGCTCCCGGGGAGCCGGCTCAGGCCCTGCGTCCCCGAAAGCGGACATCAAGTCCCCGGGGAAGGTCCCAGCAACCCCTTATAGGGGCCCTTTGGACAGTGTCCTGGCGCCTATGGCGCCAGGCTCATAGAAAACGTCAGTCCTGGCGCCATAGGCGCCAGGCTCATTATGAAAGTGTTTGGGTGCACTTACCTGATGCAGACCATGCTGCAGAACCCCGGCCTCCTTGAGGCCTGAAAGGAACTACTTTACCTGTGGGACTCATTTACCACCCGGCGTGGTCGGGGAAGGATACATACCTGATTGGAGGAAGGACACATTCTAGGAACGTCTTCCAAGGCTATTTAAACCACACCCGATCAGCCACACGTGCTTCGCATTGTTCTGCATCTAGCAGCTGGACGCTCACCGTGTCTGCTCCTGCATCTTGACTTCTGCCACACCTGCCAGCATCCTGAATCACCTGCAAAGGAAGAGAACAAGAGAACAGAAGAAGGAAAAGGCGGCCTCACCTGCTAAATCTGCATCCCAGAGACATTTCGCCGACAATCCTGAAAAGGAAGACATTTATTTTTAAAAGCACATCGCATCGATCGCTGCAGCGCTGCATTCTACTCACCTTTACAGGGTGCCTCCATGTTCAGCAGCGACCATCCGGATTCGCAGTCGCGCCCCCGCGCCTAGGGAGAAAAAGACAAGAACAAAGTTGAGAGAAAGAAGGGAAAAGGGAAGCTAAAACTCCATGTCAAGACTTACCTGTTGGGTCATTCCCTTTTCATTTCGGAACCACGCCGCATCCAGGCATTTTCGGACCCCGGCCCCTAAGGGGGAAAAAGACATCAGCGTTAATGAGTGAATGAAAAGACATTACCAAAACACTCATTAAAGACTTACCTGATTTCCACAAGGATTTCACCGCTCACCTCGGGTCGGTGCCTGTTCCCCGGCATTCCATACCCCGGCCCCTATGGGGAAAAAGACACTAGCATTAGAACATTAATGCATGGACACAAGGGGAACCACTTATAGAAAAACTTACCTGGAAGCCAAGCAAGTTTGGTTCTCACCCATCCGAAAATCCAGTGACATAACTGGATACCAAAGCGCCCCTGCATCAGAAGCAGGATGGAGAGCTTGTCCTTCCAGACCCTAAGAAGGATACTTCTGCGAGTCAGACAAGCCAGATCTGGGGCCCGGTCCAGTCCGTCTTCCGAACCCTGCGCATCACCTTAGACGAGGTCTCCAGCAGCGCGAACCAGGCCAGCGCCCCCGTGGGAGTCAGGTGAGCGTTACAGAACGCGAAGCCTTCCTACAAATTCCCACCCAGGCGCTATGGAAACTTCTGAGACTGATCAGTTGGCCCAATTACTGGGGGAATTACGGGCCGAAGTACATGCCGCTCGTCAAGAGACTAATGCCCTCAAGAGGGAATTAATAATATCAAAGGAAAGAACTGATGACCTGGCCAGACAGCTTTTGCAAGGTCAAGCTGGACAAACTCCTCTACCCTGTTCCGGAGGGAACCCCGCTCCTGTGGTTCTCAGTAACCCTGTGCAGATTAATCTACCTGGAAACCGGCCGCTGGCCCCACCTGAACGCTTTGCTGGGGACCCCAAACGATTTGCCGTATTCATGAATCAGTGTCGTTTGCACTTCCTATGCAGACCTGGGGCCTTCCCTAATGATCAGACCAAAATAGCCTTTGTATTGTCATATCTCAGCGGCTGCGCTGCCGATTGGTCAGTTCCACTGGTTACTCAAGATGACCCGATTCTCCGCGATTTTCAAGGATTTCAAGCAAGCATGGAAAGGTTATTTGTTCGACACTCTTAGGGGCAGGCTCTGGATGACGAACTTCTATCCCTGCGACAGGGCAATCAGGGCCTCCTATCCTATATTGCAACCTTTAATAGACTAATAGTGGAAACGGGATGGCCAGAGGATAAAAGAGTCACGTTATTTTATCGAGGTCTACGCGGAGAACTTAAAGATGTCTTGGCCCAAGTTGTTAATCCGCCCCAAGAATGCACAGAATAAATAGACTTAGTGGTCCAATTGGATCACAGACTTCAAAACAGAAAAACAGATCGGTCCAGGTTTGAGACCCGGGTGTTGGTCAAGACCCACGCTAACCCCAAGGGAGTTGATGTCCCTGAGCCTATGCAAATTGGAGGGGTTAAAGAACCCTTAACTAAAAAGGAACGTGAAAGGAGGCGGCAGTTAAAATTATTTCTTTATTGTGGGAACTCTGGACACTTTCTACGAGATTGCCTGGCAAAACCGCCCCGAAAAGCGGTAGGAGCCGCTGATAAAAACCATGAAGACTCCGTTTCGGGAAACGACTCAGCCCGACAAGCGTAGGGGTCCGCTTGCCGAGCTTGAAAACTAACTCTCAGACCTCGCATTTCATTGTGCCAATGGTTCTCGTAGATCCAGAAAAGCCTAAGCGGTTGCATGCAATAAAGGCATACATCGATAGTGGGGCTATTGGAAACTATGTGGATCGTGAATTGGCCTCTAGGATTAACCTCCCTCTCCGTCCTAAAACCAGCAAAGATGTCATCACCACAGTCGATGGAACTGAAATTGCCTCTGGACCGGTAACACATTCCACTACTGGGGTGAATCTTATTGGTCCTGACGGCCATCGGGAGGCAGTTGTGTTTGAGGTAATCAAGGCTCCACAGTTTCAGGTTATTCTTGGAATTCCTTGGTTAGAGACACATAATCCTCGAATTGATTGGCGAGCTAAGAGAATAACCTTCCCGGATTGTGCACAAACATGCTACCCAGAAAACCTGAAGATTAATCTAGCATCTGTAACCTCAGCCTCCATGCAATTACCTCCGGAATACCAGGACTTTCAGGACGTCTTCCAAAAGGAACAGGCCAACACGTTACCTCCTCACCAATCGTACGATTGCCAAATCGATCTGGTGCCCGGTGCACAACCCCCTTGTAGCAGGATTTATGCCCTTACCAAACCTGAGAACCTGCATTTGAGACAATATTTGGATCAATACCTCGCCAATGGTTTTATTCGCCCGTCAAAGTCCCCGGCATCCTCGGCTTTGTTCTTCGTGCCTAAAAAAGAAGGCGACCTTAGAACTTGTATTGATTACCGCGCATTGAACCAGATAACGGTTAAAAACCGTTATCCTCTGCCTCTGATTCCTGAACTCCTTGACCAGGTGAAGGACGCTTGCATATACACCAAGTTAGATCTCCGGGGGGCATATCATCTGGTGCGAGTAAAAGAAGGCGACAAATGGAAAACAGCCTTCCGTACAAAATATGGATTATTCGAATACCAGGTAATGCCTTTCGGGTTGTGCAATGCGCCTGCTGCCTTCCAATTCTTCATGAATGATGTCCTTCGGGAACTCATCGATGTTTGTGTTGTCGTCTATATCGATGACATTCTAGTGTACTCCTCTTCGGAATCTGATCACAGAAAACACGTTAGGGCAGTTCTGGAAAAACTGCGCCAACACAAACTATTTGCTAAACTGGAGAAATGTGTTTTCCATACCACAGAAGTTGAGTTTCTCGGTTTCATCCTGACACCCAAAGGAGTCCGAATGGACTCAAGAAAAGTGGATGCCATCCTCAAATGGCCATCACCTAGCTCTGTAAAAGGGGTTCAAAGCATGCTCGGCTTTGCCAATTTCTATCGCAGGTTTATCCCGGAATTTTCACGCATAGTACAACCCATTACTGCACTCTTGAGGAAAAATAAACGTTTTGAATGGTCTGAAGAAGCCGAGCAGGCCTTCCAGGATTTAAAAGCTAAGTTTACCTCTGCACCTATATTCAAACACCCACGTCCAGATCTCCCGTATGTCGTCGAAACTGACGCATCCAGCCTAGCCATGGGAGCAGTTCTATCTCAAAGGGATCCTGAAACCAACCAACTGCATCCCGTAGCATTTTGGTCTAGAAAATTCTCGGCACCAGAGATTAATTACGCAATCACTGACAAAGAACTGTTAGCCATAAAGTCTGCTTTTAAAGCCTGGCAGCATTACGTGCTTGGCGCCGACATACCATCACGGTGATCATTGATCACCGGAATTTACAGTATTTGAAAACCGCCAAGGCTCAGTCATCACGGCAGCTCCGATGGGCTGTGTTTTTCGCTGAATTTGATTTCGTGATTACCTATCGACCTGGCTGCAAGAACGGCAAATCAGACGCCTTATCCCGAATTGGAATGGGAGAATCTGATACAAACTCAGAACCAGTACCATTAATTCCCGAACAGAGAATTCTAGGCATGACTTTGTTACAGACGCTTGAAGACATTCAAGTCAGAGTGAAACAACTCCTGGACCCTACAGTCCTACAGGATTGGATACAAAAGGGATCAGACTTTACCATAGATAATGGTTTACCTTATTACCAAGGACGCTTATTCCTGCCGCACAAGGATTTACACAAACTAGTTATTTCAGGTTATCATGATACATTAATAGAGGGACACCCCGGTATTGCCAAGACAATGGAAAAGGTGAAACGACAATTCTGGTGGCCCTCTTGGCGAAAAGATGTTAAATCTTTTGTGATGTCCTGTGGTGTTTGTGCCCAAAATAAAGGTCAAAAGAAAAGACCAGCCGGTCGCCTTCAACCTCTAGACATACCGCCAGCACCCTGGCACACCCGATCAATGGATTTTATTACGGACTTGCCTCCTTGTTCGGGATACAATACCATTCTGGTAATTGTGGATTTGTTTTCCAAAATGGCCCACTTCATTCCTTTGAAAGGTTTACCTTCAGCTTCTGTCCTAGCCAAAGAATTCCTCGAAAATATTGTTCGGCTGCATGGATTCCCATCTATACTAATCTCTGACCGGGGAAGCCAATTCATTTCCCACTTCTGGCGCAAATGTTGTCAAATGGCACAAATCGACGTAAGATTATCGACCAGTCACCACCTTCAGACCGATGGTCAGACCGAGAGGACAAATCAGACCCTTGAGCAGTACTTACGCTGTATGATACAGCAATCTGAAAGCAACTGGAAAGACATTCTTTGGATAGCCGAATACGCATATAATAATTCGGTACACTCTGGAACTGGCCATAGTCCTTTTTATACCTTGTTTGGACATCACCCTCGAACCTCAAACCTCGACTCACCTCAGAACCTCGGCGTGCCCGCAGTAGAACATCTGCATTCTACCATTACCCGAGCCTTCAAAGAGGCAACCACGCATTTACAACAAGCCAAGAGAAAATACAAGGAGAATGCTGACCTACATCAGAGTGAAGCACCTCCGTATCAGATTGGGGATCAAGTGTGGTTAGCTACCAGACATTTACCGCTCAAAGGGCCTCGAACTTTTAACCCAAAATATCTGGGACCTTATTCTATTACGGCAATAATTAACCCAGTAGCGGTTAAACTTGATTTACCAGCTAATATGCGAATTCACCCTGTTTTTCATGTGTCACTTCTGAAACCAGTGGTACCCGGAACCCGACTACTCAAACCTCCAGAACCTATTCAAATAAATGGGGAACCCGAATTTGAAGTGAAGAACATTTTAGATTCAAAAATGTTTAGGTCAAAGCTTTTCTACCTAATTGATTGGAAGGGGTACGGACCTCAGGAGAGGTCGTGGAAACCCAGTGACCATGTGCATGCACCTCGATTAGTCAGGAAATTCCACCGACTCTTCCCAAACAAACCAAAACCCCCGGAGGGAACA
Source organism: Ambystoma mexicanum (assembly GCF_040938575.1). Classification (NCBI taxonomy): domain Eukaryota; kingdom Metazoa; phylum Chordata; class Amphibia; order Caudata; family Ambystomatidae; genus Ambystoma; species Ambystoma mexicanum. Next base: position 1,380,177,352 of record NC_090933.1, read on the forward strand.
ACCTTGGGAGGGAGTGCTGTCACGATGCCCGCTCCCGGGGAGCCGGCTCAGGCCCTGCGTCCCCGAAAGCGGACATCAAGTCCCCGGGGAAGGTCCCAGCAACCCCTTATAGGGGCCCTTTGGACAGCGTCCTGGCGCTTATGGCGCCAGGCTCATAGAAAACGTCAGTCCTGGCGCCATAGGCGCCAGGCTCATTATGAAAGTGTTTGGGTGCACTTACCTGATGCAGACCATGCTGCAGAACCCCGGCCTCCTTGAGACCTGAAAGGAACTACTTTACCTGTGGGACTCATTTACCACCCGGGTGTGGTCGGGGAATGATACATACCTGATTGGAGGAAGGACACATTCTAGGAACTTCTTCCAAGGCTATTTAAACCACACCCGATCAGCCACACGTGCTTCGCGTTGTTCTGCATCTAGCAGCTGGACGCTCACCGTGTCTGCTCCTGCATCATGACTTCTGCCACACCTGCCAGCATCCTGAATCACCTGCAAAGGAAGGGAACAAGAGAACAGAAGAAGGAAAAGGCCTCACCTGCTAAATCTGCATCCCAGAGACATTTCGCCGACAATCCTGAAAAGGAAGACATTTATTTTTAAAAGCACATCGCATCGATCGCTGCAGCGCCGCATTCTACTCACCTTTACAGGGCGCCTCCATGTTCAGCAGCGACCATCTGGATTCGCAGTCGCGCCCCCGCGCCTAGGGAGAAAAAGACAAGAACAAAGGTGAGAGAAAGAAGGGAAAAGGGAAGCTAAAACTCCATGTCAAGACTTACCTGTTGGGTCATTCCCTTTTCATTTCGGGTCCGCGCCACATCCAGGCATTTTCGGACCCCGGCCCCTAAGGGGAAAAAGACATCAGCGTTAATGAGTGAATGAAAAGACATTACCAAAACACTCATTAAAGACTTACCTGATTTCCACAAGGATTTCACCGCTCACCTCGGGTCGGTGCCTGTTCCCCGGCATTCCATACCCCGGCCCCTATGGGGAAAAAGACACTAGCATTAGAACATTAATGCATGGACACAAGGGGAACCACTTATAGAAAAACTTACCTGGAAGCCAAGCAAGTTTGGTTCTCACCCATCTGAAAATCCAGTGACGTAACTGGATACCAACGCGCCCCTGCATCAGAAGCAGGATGGAGAGCTCGTCCTTCCAGACCCTAAGAAGGATACTTCTGCGAGTCAGACAAGCCAGATCTGGGGCCCTGTCCAGTCCGTGTTCCGAACCCTGCGCATCACCTTAGACGAGGTCTCCAGCAGCGCGAACCAGGCCAGTGCCCCCATGGGAGTCAGGTGAGCGTTACACAAGTGGAGATCTAGCCCTTCCAGATCTAGAGAAATATTTTTGGGCGGCGCAGGCACAATTCCTCAGTCACTGGTACGCCACTCAAACAATCAGACCTCACGTGCAATTGGAACAAGCCCTGGCAACACCTAACCTGTTAACTGCCGTCATCTTCAGCCAAACCCCCGTCCCCAACACCACCATGAATGTAATGCTTTCGACGTACAAAGTCTGGAAGAAGCTAGCTCAAAGGTACGGGGTACAAACGCGATACTCTCCCCTTCTGCCCGTCAAGTTCATACCAGGGGTTCCACTGACGGCAGAGAAAGTATTCCACCAATGGATCGAAAAGCTGCACATAGAGACCCTAGGAGACCTCTTCACCGAGTACGGCTTTATAACTCCTCAACAAGCAAAATTGAAACGCGGTAACACTGCACTCGACGTATTCCTCTACTTCAGAACCCGGTACACCCTGCAAGCACTCCTACCAGACTTCCCATGTCAGCCACCAACCTGGCAACTGCTGCACAACACAATACAGGCACAAGGCGAAGGCAGGCTGGTGTCGCAAATTTACAAATCTATTATCACCGACACAACCCCCAACATCACTCGCGCAAAAGCCAGATGGGAAAAGTCCCTGCACATGACCATATCAGAAGGGGACTGGACCTACATCCTGAAACAAACACAAAAAATCACCCTCAACTCACGCTTTAAACTAATCCACTTCAACTTCCTTCACCAAACCTATTACACACCAGCAAAAGCTAACAAACATCACCCTGACACATCTGCAAAATGCGAAAGATGTGGGACACATTCAGCAGACTTCGTCCATCTCGCATGGGACTGCCCGAACTAACCCCGTTCTGGAACCAAGTCCTAGAGACAACGGCTGCAATTGTGGGAGAGTCGATACAACCGAGCCAAAGAGCAGCCCTACTTGGTATGACAAAACTACTCTCTGCTCCAATACGGAAACTGGCAGGACTTCTGCTGACAATAGCTCGTAGGAGAGTTGCCATGGCCTGGGGCCGAGGCCCCCCCCAAACAATTGCTGGCTGGCGCAAGGACATTCTCTACTGCCAGGGTGTAGAAACAGACTTTGTTAAACTACTACCCTTACATGCCCGTCCACCAGACATCTGGGGCCCTCTGGTACTATTCTTGATGAATGAAGCAGAGGAAGCTCCTTCCACCCCAGCAGACACTTCAGAAACAGAGGATATGCTCCAGTGAAGACACAGACCTGGTACCTCTGCCTCCATGAAGCAATGGACTGGAATGGGGCAGCACATACAAATGAGGACATAGAACAAAAAGGGGAAGCGGAGGGGGGGAGAGGGGGAGGGAGGGAGAATGGGATTCGGCGCAGAGTTTAAGTCCACCCTAATGTGGGTGTGAAGTTGTATTTTGTTTTAAAAACCAAAAATAAAGGTTTTAAAAAAAGATTTAAAAAAAGACCTGGTGGGCGGGAGGTCACCCGCCGCAGAACTTGGAGTCTGCCGGTCCGGTAAAAAAGGTGCTGGTAGCTTACCGGCACCGTTGTTACCGCACCGGCAGCCTCATAAGGCGGCCCAATGATGTAAAAACCATCACAGAAGCCTATCGTAGGGGTTTGCCGGGAGAAGCAAACAGCACAGTAGAATATGGGCACTTACAGAAACAATATGTGGAGTGCAATCAGGGTCTTCGAAAATATGCTTTTAAACGTAAGCATGCATATGACATCCAAATTGCGAAGAAGAAACAAGAGCTACGCCACGAATTCAGATACTGCACAAAAATGAATAATAACTCATATGTGGTTGAAAAAAGAACAATCAGACAAAAATAATAATAATTGGTTGATTTCACATAGAGGAGCAGTGGAACAGCACGATGCAGAAGCTATGATGATCTGTTTAACAAATAAAAAAATCATCAACGACGAGAGTTGCCCACAACATGCAACACAAGATAATATGGTCACTGAAACCCAATGGGTCTTGGACTATCGTGAGCTCTATAAAAAGAAAGGTCAGACAAAAAAGCCTTCAATTCCACCAATAGATCGGTTGGAGATTACATTTGACAAAGGCAACATTTTGAATAACATCAAATGGATTCGCTCATCAAGAGCTCCCGGCCCCGACGGCCTGACTAATTACATCCTGAAAAAAGAATCAGAGGAATGGGCGAAATTCTGTGCCCTCCTGTTTTCGAAGATAGTAATAGAGTGTTCCTACCCCGGCATCCTGGAAGTGCGTGATAGTGGTACCGATTATTTAAGAAGGTAATAGAGCGGACCAAAGGATTATCGCCCGATCTCCCTCCTGGATGTCGTGGGGAAGATCTACGCCACCCAACTTCAACAGCAGCTGTCCGCTTGGATTACATCAAGTTGCCACTGCGATCTAAGACAAGCAGGTTTTGTCAAGGGTGTGGGTTGTAGATTGAATCTGTTGATCATTAATTTGACGAAAATAGAAGCAATAAGGAAAGGAACGAAAGTGTACCTTGCATTCATAGATCTATCACACGCTTTTGACAGTGTAGATTGAGAAATCCTCTGCACGAAGTTGAAAAAATGGGAGTGCCCACTGAGCCTGTTAATGGCACTAAAAGATCTACACACGAACACTGAAGTAAAAAAATCAGACTTGACTGGGCTGGAAATCTATGTGCCCCAATAAAAACATTCTGTGGGGTGAACCAGGGATGTCCATTAGCTTCAATCCACTTCAACCTGTTCTTGTCAGATATCGGTATTACTCTCGAAAGCATTCCCACATTTCCACCTAAAATTCATGGGAGTCATCTGAGTTGGATCCTATACGCGGATGACCCAGTTATTCTTGATGTGACACCTATTGGGCTGCAACGAAAACTGCATGCCTTCGAAGAGTACGTTAATGTGAATGGCCAGTGTATCAACCCCAATAAATCAAGATGTGAGGAAGAATAAAGCCCGGACCAGCAAGAAGTTCCACTGGCATCTGGGGAAAGAGACCCTTAGGAGCGCAATGCACACCAGATACCTTGCAATGTCAAACAGCTGAAGTCTGAATGATGCTCCTTGGGTTGAGAAAACCAAAGCCAAATGTCAGCAATTGGCTGTGCAAGCAGCTGTATTAAACAAGCGACGATGGAGATCATCTTTTGGATAAAGGTTTTATGGCTGCCGAAGGGAGTACCAACCTCATGTCTTCGTTATGAACTAGTCTTGCCATCAATAAATGCCAGAATCACTTGGAACATGCTTACCTTGTATCGTAAAATGATCACGAAGAACGGTCTACCTCAATTCGAAATTTTACATGATCCTAGTAGTGGAGATAACAGAAACATCTTTTCTCTGTGGGATGAACGCTGTGAGAGAATTCTGGAGGCTCTTGGTATTGATAACAACACCTTGCAGATGAATCCCGATTTAGCCAAGAGGAAGCTCTGGCGCCAGGATTGGATTGACACAGGAGACCAGAGAGTCAATTACAAAGTAATGCAACATGTACCCTGTGAAGCCAAAGCCCTGAACAAGATCCCGGAATACCTGGACAAGTTCCATGATGAATTTCGTAGAACACTGTATATGAAATTCCGCCTCAACCAATTTAGAACGAAAAGGTATTGAGTCCATGGACTAACAAGGTAGTTAAGTTTGTTTATTTATAGAGCGCACTGAACCCTTGGGCAACTGGGCGCTGAGCTTGCATGTTACAGATAATACAGACATGAAATAAAAAACACTGAGATACAAATGTTACAAGTATACATTATATGAAAGTAGAATGGTACAGATTTAAGTATATACATAAAAATTACAGAATACAGGAATTTACATTGAGGTGTGCATGTCAGGTCATAGTTAAACAACCGGATTGGGGTCTTGCTCATGGAGCCAAGCTTTGGTCTTTTTCCGGAATAGGTGGTAGGAAGGTTCCTCTCTTAGGGAAAGAGGGGGGGCATACCATTTTCTAGCCACGAGGACAGGGAAACTAACCCCGCCTGCCCGTTGTTTCTTAAATCGAGGTATGTTGACGCAATGCCTCATAGCAGATCTGGTAGGCCGTGTTGTGGTATGGCGTGAGATGGTGTTTGACAGGTATATGGGAGCCTGGTTCGATAGGCACTTATGAGTGAGGCACAGGGTTTTGTATGCTATTCTTTGCTTAATGGTAAGCCATGTGTGTCTGGTTTCCAAGATATGAAGATTCCTTGGGATATTTAAGGCTGCTCGAATGGCGTTGATTTGCATAACTTGCATTTTGTTGAGGTTCTGTTGTGAAGTGCCAAGATAGAGTGCATTACAACACTGGAGCTTAGAGAGGACTAATGCTCTAGCTATTGTGATGCAGTTGCCTGTAGTCGGGTGGGGTTGACAGGCTGTGATAAGTATAGGCGGAGGAGGAAACCATGGCGTTAGTTTGTCTAGTTAGGGTCAGTGCTGAGTCGATGTAGATTCCTAGTGTTTTCACCAATTTCGAGACTCTAATTATATTGCTGTCAATATTGAATGAGGTGACTAACACGTTCAATTTTTTCAAGTTGGCAGGCGAGCCCAGGAGGAGCAGCTCTGTCTTATCGTCGTTAAGACAGAGCCCATGCTTCACCATCCAGGCTTGTATAATAAGGTAAATGTCATTGAGAGACCTGCTGTCCACAGTGTAATCACCAGTGATGGAGATGAATATCTGGGTGTCATCCGAGTAGCTGGTATAGGTGACACCCAGATAGTCAAGCTTGTCAAAAAATGGCTTGCTGAATACATTGGAGAGAGTAGGAGACACACAGTATTCTTGGGGAACCCCACAGGTAACTGGGGTAGGAGTAGCATAGGCTGAGGCTGCAAAGACCCTCATGGATCTGTTATTGAGGAAGAACTCAATCCAAGCATTCACTTGGGCAGAGAAGCGCGCAGCTGATGAAAGGTGTTTACATAATATTTTGTGGTTCACCAGATCAAATGCCGCTGATAGTTCAAGTAAGAGATCAAGGCCAGTCTGCCCTTGTCTTTCAAAGTCTGGATTTGAGTCTTAAGGTCAATAAGAGCAGTTTCAGTTCCATGTCTAGGTCTGAATCTTGATTGTCTCAGACCTAGTAGGTTGTTGGATTCAAGGTATTGCTGTATCTGCAGATAAGCAGCTCGGTCAAGTATTTTTTGCAGAAATTGAACTGTCGTGATAGGTCTGTAGTTAGCTGGGTTGTTGGGGTCTAAGGAGGAATTTTTCAAAAGCAGGAGTACCCAAGCGTCCTTCAGGTTGTTAGGTACCATGCTAGATTTGAAGGACGCGTTAATAACTGAAGTGATGAAGAGGGCCAATTCCTTCGCAGCCTCCTTAATACGAGGGGCGGGACATGTGTCTCCCTGAGAGTTTGAAGGTTTAAGTTTCAGGATGATGGTTTCAACCTCTTTGATGGTGAGTGGTGTAAAATTAAATTGGGGCTGTGCGTTCCTGGTCGGGACGGTGGTTTCAGGATGGCGTCAACATTAATAATAAGACTTTGTTTCTATTTTGTTTTGGAGCATGGTGATTTTGTCTTGGAGTGCATTCTGAATATTGGTGCATCATAGGGCATCTTTGATGCAAGTATCAGGGAGTGGGGCAAGAGTTCCTTGGTATTGGACTCTGCTTTGGAAATGCGGTTGTTGTAGTTATCTTTTTTTGCTTGAATTATGGCTATCTTGTAGTTAAAGGAGGCTACAGTGAAGTTGTCCTTATTTTCTAGTGAAGGGGTGCTCTTCCATAATGCCTCAGAGGATCTTTTGATTTTCCTAAAAGCCTTAATGTGTGGAGTGTACCAGGTGTTGAGGTGGGCACGCGGTTTGGCTTTGCGTAGTTTCAGGGGCACTAGTAGATTGATAGCCTTGAGAATGGTGTGATTGTATAAATCGACTAAGGCTGTGGGGTCTGAGGTGGTCGTGGTGGGGTTAGTGATTGGTTGAAGTAATGGAATGAGTGTTTCTATGGTTAGGTTACGTTTGTTCCTAGTCATCATGGCTGGTGCCTGAATTTGTGAGGTGGGTGTTGCAGATTCTTTGATATTGAGCAAGATGAGGTGATGGTCAGTCCAGACGCAAGGAGTATTAGAAAGGATGTCAATATTGCAATTTAGGTCAGCTATCCAATCTAGGGTTCAGCCTTTATTATGAGTGGGTTCAGATATGTGGTGAGTGAACCCTAGTTCCATCATAGTGTCCTTGAGATCGCACACTTTCTGGTCTTTGGAGTCATGGATGCCTAGGTTAAAATCTCCCAGGATGATGGCTTGTGAGTTGTTTTTAGTATTTGTAGATAGCAGGTGTGAAATATCATTTTCAAAAGTGGTGGTAGAACCTGGTGGTCGATAAACAAGATGGATTGTGATAGTGGATGTGGGTGAAGTGGGTAGTTTGACAGGTAGAAGTTCTGCTGAAGACGGGGGTAAGTTATTGACATTTCTGAAACCTAGTGATGTTTTGTATATAAATGCAATGTCTCCTCCTTTGGAGATGTTGGAATCTCTATCCGTTCGGATGATACAGTAGTTGGGAAGGGCAAGAGAAGGACCTGATGATGTGTGAAGCCAAGTCTCTGTAATAGCAATGAAATCGAGGTTGTGTAATGTTATAAGGTCTGCGATATCTAATGTGTGTGCCAGTAAGGATCTGGCATTGATGAGGCCAGCTTTTATGGAAGGTGAGTATTGTTCTGTTTGCCGTTGGGTAATCCCTGACTATGTTCAGATGCATGTGAGGCAGTTGGGTTTGCTATGATATTTACTGCGGTAGTATCATGGATGATGGGTGCGAGGTGTTGTTGTAGAAATCTAGAGCTGAGTCTGTGGTTTCTGTATAATGTAGAGCATGGCAAGGTGGATAATGAAGTCGTTGTGGATACTTGGTGGAGTCGGTTGCTAGCAAAGCAGGGGGGGTCGATAGCATGTGTGGGTGTTGTGCTTTTGAGAGGAGAGGCCTTGGTAAATACAAAGCTTTGGGTTTAGTGCGTAATCCTGGTGGTGGTATGCTTTGTAGGTGGGAGGATGCATAGTGAAGACATGGTGGTAAGAAACTTGATGGTGGTATAAGGGCTGAAGGTGCAAGGCTGGATGTCATCGACAGGCGAATGATGGACACACTAGGATTGGTAGAAGTGTCCATGGGCATCAAAGGGAGGCTGGCTGAAGTGAGTACTAGTGGAAGTAGGTTCAGACAGGCAAGGCAATTAAAGAGGATGCTCAGTGCTTGGTGTGGTGCCGGCATGGCTAAATCAACTAGTGGTGAGCAGCGTTTGGTAAGGCAGAGAACACCTTGTGTCGATAGATGCCCAAGTTAGTGTGGAATGCCTGTAAGCTCAGGATACAGGTGGGTGGTATCGAGAAGTGTAATCTGAGTGATATGAGCAGATTCTCGATACAATGTGGGTGTGGCACTGGGGACAGCACGGTGAATCAATGCAATACAGGTGAGGCACTAGGAGCAGCAAGGTAGGCCAATAGGGCCCTATGAGCAACAGTAAACCAATGCAAAGCAGGTGTGGCATTGGGAGCAGCCCCATAAATCAATACAGTGCCGGTGTAGCACTGTGAACAATACAGTAATCCAATATCCGATGCAAAGGGATGGTGGTAAGGGTGGGATAGCCGCTGCGGCATTGCTAAATGCAAGTTAGTAGCACGTTTAGCAATGTGCACGTTGGGTAAGGTGTGTATCATGGAAGGTACGGAGTAGAGGTTCGGAGAATGGCAGATCGGAAGCACAACGAGCAAAAGATCAGCAGTCAAGGCCCACCGGTGAAGTTAAAGTTAGGTGCCGAACGTAACCGTAGACAGTAAAGTTGCTGTTTAGAGTCGTAATACAATCGTTTTCAAAGCAAATGCACACGGTCTTACTGCACGTGTAGATGGTTTACTTTTCTGAAGTTAGAGGCCCGCGAGGTTCAGCGGGTTGTGAACAAATCAGATGTGGGGAAGGGATGAGGGGTGCGGGGAAGTGAACCTAGGCAGCCCTCTGGCTCTCCCGGCTCAGACAGGCTCAGGAAAGGAGCCTGCCTTGGGTCGTGTGCCTTAGGTAGTGGGCCAGCGCTCGCCTGCCGGCGATGCGGGATAGGCTAAAGGCACTGGAACAGCCAATCTGTATGCAGCCTCCAGCTACTAGTTACTGGTAGGTGGTGGAAGTTAAATCTCGTGGCGGCCATTTTAGCCTCTGTTCCTCCTCGTGGTTTGCAATAGAGGAGATGCGGAATGCGGATAAAAGTGATAAAATACATATGTTTCTCCGTGAATGGCAGAATTATTTTGTTTCTTTTGAGTTATGTCGGTTGATAAAGGAAAGGAGTGCGGCTTCTCGGAATACCAAAAAGAATGCACAAGGTAGCCTGCAAAGATGCCTAGGAATTGAGTTGCAGGTTCTGCAATAAACACGTGACCCTTTTCTGCCCAGCTTTTAGACATGAAGGAACAAAATATTTGGGCTTGTTCATAGTAGAAAATCGATCCATGAGTGCTGCCGATCTGTGGCAAGTATGCTTTGATGAGACAAATAAGAAATTCGTTTTTTGCATTTACATTTTTCATGGAAGAAATATCAAAGCGACTATCATCAGAGCCTGTGTAAATCTGGAAACAAGTAAATTTGAACTGCAAATGTAATTGAGCAATTATTGATTTTATGATGCATATTTAAAAGGTTTGTAACAAACCATATAAAATAAAAATAAAGGAACTGCCCTGCTCTCACTCATCTATCTTACCTGCCCAGTCACTGCCAGCACTGACTAGGAATCATCCCTGCTCTCATCTATCTCCACTGCCAGAGTCACTGTCAGCACTGATTGGGAATCTCCCCTGCTCTCATCTATCTCTACTGCACCGGAGTCACTCCCAGCACTAATTGGAAATCTCCCCAGCTCTCATCTATCTCACTGCCCCAGAGTCACTGCCAGCACCGATTGGGAACTCCCCAGCTCTCATCTATCTCCACTGCCCCAGAGTCACTGCCAGCACCGATTGGGAATCTCCCCTGCTCTCATCTATCTCTACTGCCCCAGAATCACTGCCAGCACTGATTGGGAATCTCCACAGGTCTCATCCATCTCCACTGCCCCAGAGTCACTGCCAGCTCTGATTGGGAATCTCCCCAGCTCTCATCTATCTCCACTGCCCCAGAGTTACTGCCAGCACTGATTGGGAATCTCCCCTGCTCTCATCTATCTCTACTGCCCAGTCACTGCCAGCACTGATTGGGAATCTCTCCTTCTCCGATCTATCTCTACTGCCCAGTCACTCCCAGCACTGACTAGGAATCTACTTGCTCTCATCTATCTCCACTGCCCCAGTCACTGCCAGCTCTGATTGGGAATCTCCCAAGCTCTCATCTATCTCCACTGCCCCAGAGTCACTGCCAGCACTGATTGGGAATCTCCCCTGCTCTCATCTATCACTACTGCCCTGTCACTGCCAGCACTGATTGGGGATCTCCCCTGCTCCCATGTATCTCTACTGCCCAGTCACTGCCAGCACTGACTAGGAATCTACTTGCTCTCATCTATCTCCACTGCCCAGAGTCACGGCCAGCACTGATTGGAGATCTCCCCTGCTCTCATCTATCTGCCAGCACTGATTGGAAATATCCCCTGCTCTCATCTATCTCTACTGCCCCAGAGTCACTGCCAGCACTGGTTGGGAATCTCCCCAGCTCTCATCTATCTCTACTGCCCCAGAGTCACAGCCAGCACTGATTGGGAATCTCCCCAGCTCTCATCTATCTCCACTGCCCAGAGTCACAGCCAGCACTGATTGGGAATCGTCCCAGCTCTCATCTATCTCCACTGCCCCAGAGTCACTGCCAGCTCTGATTGGGAATCTCCCCTGCTCTCATCTATCTGCCAGCACTGATTGGAAATATCCCCTGCTCTCATCTATCTCTACTGCCCCAGAGTCACTGCCAGCACTGGTTGGGAATCTCCCCAGCTCTCATCTATCTCTACTGCCCCAGAGTCACAGCCAGCACTGATTGGGAATCTCCCCAGCTCTCATCTATCTCCACTGCCCAGAGTCACAGCCAGCACTGATTGGGAATCGTCCCAGCTCTCATCTATCTCCACTACCCCAGAGTCACTGTCAGCACTGATTGGGAATCTCCCCAGCTCTCATCTATCTCCACTGCCCAGAGTCACAGCCAGCACTGATTGGGAATCGTCCCAGCTCTCATCTATCTCTACTGCCCCAGAGTCGCTGCCAGCACTGGTTGGGAATCTCCCCTGCTCTCATCTATCTCTACTGACCCAGAGTCACTGCCAGCACTGATTTGGAATCTCTCCAGCTCTCATCTATCTCTACTGTCCCAGAGTCACTGCCAGCACTGGTTGGGATTCTCCCCTGCTCTCATCTATCTCTACTGCCCCAGAGTCACTGCCAGCACTGTCTGGGAATCGCCAACTGTCATTCAGCAATGGAGAAGCAAATCTAAAAAGAAAATGAAGCTATGCTGAAATGGTGACAAAAGATCCCAAGCACGCCAGACCTGGAATCCTGTCTAGAGTCATGCTGCATACACTCAACTACTGCACCCACTTCCAAGACTCCCTGAAGGCACACTGGCCCTTATTACATGTCTGGTAGATTTTAAATATTGCTGGGAAACTACCCGATTATTTGTTTTCTGCTGTTTTAGTGGTAACGGCTGCAGCTTTCCAGAAACACTGGAGGCAGTACTTCTAGAAATCGGCTGCATACATGTTTATAACTTTATTCATTAATTTCTACCCTCATTTAAGATAGTATCAGTTGATATAGCGCATGCATTGTTTTACATCATCGCCTTGAAACACTTGTGTATAGGCGCGTCACAAATGCCATATCATATCACAAAAGGAAACAGATTCTTTAATACAGTCACTTGCGGAGTCCCACAAGGATCGTGCGTGTCTCCAACGTTATACAATGTGTTCAGGAAGCCTCCTTTTGATGACTTTGACTATCTGGGTGTCACCTACAGTAATTACGCCGATGACACCCAGATACTCATCCCCATCACTGGACACCACAAAACTGATACTAAATCACTCAATGACATCTACACGAGCATACAGGCCTGGATTGCTAAGCACAGACTCTGTCTCAATGCTGATAAGACAGAGTTACTCCTCCTAGGCTCCCAACCAAAACTCAATAGATTAGACAAACAGTTTGACTCCTTCAATATAGATGGTAACACTATCAGGGTATCCAAGGATGTGAAAACTCTTGCCAATTATATTGACTCCACTCTCACCCCATCAAGACAAATCATCCACGGCTCACACCTATAAATTAATCACGGCCTGCCGACCGTTCCTCTCCACACCCAATTGCATCTCCACAGCCAGAGTTCTAGTACTATCAAAACTAGACTATTGCAAAGCTCTCTATCTAGGAACTAACCAACAGATCCTAAAAAAAAAAATCAAGTTATTCAAAACAATGCTAATAGGTCAGTGTTGAACATCCCCAGATCACAACACTTCACTTCAAGGACAGTGGCAAAGGTTGAAACCTGCTTGCATGTTGCCCTTCAAAACACCTTGTGGAGTCCTAGTCCATGCCTCAGGTGAAGGGCAGTGGCAAAGGTTGACACCTGCTTGCATGTTGCCCTACAAAGCCCCTTGTGGAGTCCTAGTCCATGCCTCAGGTGAAGGGCAGTGGCAAAGGTTGACACCTGCTTGCATGTTGCCCTACACTGCCCCTTGTGGAGTCCTAGTCCAGGCATCATGGGAAGGACAGTGGCAAAGGATGACACCTGCTTGCATGTTGCCCTACACTGCCCCTTGCGGAGTCCTAGTCCATGCCTCAGGTGAAGGGCAGTGGCAAAGGTTGACACCTGCTTGCATGTTGCCCTACACTGCCCCTTGTGGAGTCCTAGTCCAAGTATCAAGTGAAGGACAATGGCAAAGGATGACACCTGCCTGCATGTTTCCCTACACTGCCCCTTGTGGAGTCCTACACCAGGCATCAAGTGAAGGGCAGTGGCAAAGGATGACACCTGCTGCATGGTGCTCTACACTGCCCCTTGTGGAGTCCTAGTCCAGGCATCAGGGGAAGGACAGTGGCAAAGGATGACATCTGCTTGCATATTGCCCTATACTGCACCTTGTGGAATCCTAGTTCAGGCATCTGGGGAGGACAGTGGCAAAGGATGACATCTGCTTGTATATTGCCCTACACTGCCCCTTATGGAGTGCTAGTCCAGGCTTTTAATGAAGGACAGAGGCAAAGGTTGACACCTGCTCGTATGTTGCCCTACACTGCCCCTTGTAGCGTCCTATTCCAGGCATCAGGGGGAAGGACGGTGGCAAAGGTTGACACCTGCTTGCATGTTGCCCTACACTGCCCCTTGTGGCTCCCTAGTACAGGCATCATGGAAAGACAGTGGCAAAGGATGACATCTGCTTGTGTATTGCCCTACACTGCCCCTTATAGAGTCCTAGTCCAGGCTTCTAATGAAGGACAGAGACAAAGGTTGAAACCTGCTTGCATGTTGCCCTACACTGCCACTACTCCTGGCTTCTAGACACCACCTTCTCAAGAAGCAGGTAATCAAAACCACCCTCAAGGATCACGCCACACCGGTATCACCCATGAAGTATTGTAATAATAGACTTTTTAGTGAATTGTGCTCTTTCGTGAGGAGCACAGTGATATATTTGCCTGTCATTCACATTGTGATATTTGCTGCCTATTGAAGTTCAATTTGAGTTTTGTTCTCTGCTATCTGCATTTCAACCTACTGACTTATTTTAGTCTCCCAATACACCTTACATCACATCTCACCACACCCCTTAACACTTTATACCAAACACAATGACAAGAACCACCACAAAGCATAGGCATGACATACACGAAAGGATGAGGATCACCAATCAAACCCATCTTAGAAGCAAATACACTAAAGCACAGACAAAGATGCACAACCTGCATGCCCCCCTCAGGGTACAACCAGGCAACATCCCAATGGTCTATGTGCCAAAGAAGCCTAGAGGCTGAACGTCACAAACATCCAATGCCCCTAAAATCATCTGTACATGACACAGCAGCAGAGCAATCTGGCACTGCTCCCTGCACTCCTGCTAAGCAAACTCCACCCCTGCATGTCCGAGACAGCATCAAGATGACAATACATGTTATGTTATTTTTTTTTTTTTAATTATTTTTATTGAATTGTATTCAGGCAGTCCTGAATTTTATCAACATTTTCAAATCACCTTTGTTTCCATTTTTGGCGCCCTGTCTACTGATGATTGTCCCAGAAGTTCCCTCTTCACTCGGCTGTGGACAAGACGACATTGATTCCTGATTGATCGGCTGGAACGCTAGTTCTATTAATTTTACCATGGCCACCGTCCATCTGGTCGTTTCTCCTGAGATCAATCTGTTCCACAGATCATCTTCTTGTATCATCCAAGGGTTTGTTACCAGCGGTAGCAGATATCTAGTTCATTTTTTTTTTGGTTTTGGGGCAGTCTATCACCAGATGTTTCAGCGTTTCAATCTCTGCTGTCTTTTTGCATAGACAACACCCATTTTCCCTCTTCAATCCCCGAATAGTTGTTATTTCCTGTGTTAGTAATAGATTGGGGGTCATTCCGAGGTTGGAGGTAAGGGATTACCGGCGCCTGTAAGGCCACCGATGGCGGTAATCCCTTACCTCCGTATTCCGAGTTCCCTTTGCGGGTCCCTCTTTACCTCCTGCTTTTAGCAGGAGTAAATTACGGGACCCGCAAAGTGACCTTGGAGTAAATTACGGCACCGTAATTTACGGTGCCGTAATTACCTCCTTCCCCATTCCCATTGAGCCCTATGGGGCTGAAATGGGAATGGGGAAGGGCAAAAGGTGAATGGGGAATTACCGGTCCCTCCAACCTTGGAATGGACCGGTAATTACTCCATTCACCATGCCGGATTTCCATGGAGTAAATAGCTCCATGGTTGCCAACCATGGAGCTATTTACTCCATGGTTACCTCCAACCTCGGAATGAGGCCATTGAGTCTAGCTTTCATGAAGAGATTTCTTTTCTTCTTTTCAGGAAATTTGACACAATAGTTTATGGGACTTATCATCTTGTCTGAGGAAGATGATTTAAGAGTGTGTTCCCTGACGCTTTCTCAATCGTATGGATCCAGTCCATTTCTTCAAATTTTTGTTTAATTCTATCTGGGTTTTCCTTTAGGTCCTTTTCTGAGCATGCTATTTCTATTGGCTTCACTTTTCTGTTGTGTACCCATTTTTTTAGGGCGGCACATTTTCCAATCTCGATTTGCAGGTAGCGTATCGGCCATGCTGATTTTCCTGTATAGTCTCATAGCACTTTGGTCGACCATAGAGGCGAGCGATACTAGGCCCAGTTCCCGTCTAATGGCCAACAAACTAAAACAAATAGGTCTTTAAACACCTCATAAAAGACAGATGGCACACGTGAAACCAGGGCCAAGCAGGCCTGGGTAGGGTGCAATGCCCAAGCAGGAGAAAATATTCTGCACCTATACAATAAAACGTGCACTGAACCAGGCAAAGAGATTTAAAATGAATGCGCTTGGCCACAGGGAGCCAGTGAAGGGGGCACAGAACTGGAGTGATGCAAGTGTTTATAGGACCTGACATGGCCAATCTGGCAGCAGAGTTCTGTAAGACTTGAAGATGCCGGATGAGGGAGTTGGGTTGCACCAAATAAAGAGCATTTTAGTAATTCAAAGAGGATAGAGCAAGAGAGGCATCCACCGGCACTCTGAATTGAGCAGGAATAAACAGAAGAACCATACACAGAATTCTAAGCTGTAAATAGCCTTTCTGACACACAGCACTGATTACCAGTAGAAGGGTGGACAAGATGTTAACCTCCAGATCCTTCACCACAGCAACAGGAGTAGGGAAAGGACCAAGAGAGGAGGGCCAAAAAGAGGGGGTCCAAAGAACAGTGGCAGAAGGGCGGCCCAACACTAACACCTCCTCAATCTTGTCAACATTCTGCCTAAGCCAATTGTTGCACATCCATTGCCCCATGGCAGCCAAACATGCTCTCAGCCTGGGCACAGTCTTGTCCAATGAGAGATCAAGGCAAACAATGATTTGAGTATCATTGGCATACGAATAATAACATTCTATGGGAGAGGATGAGCTTGATCCCAGGCCGAATTTAGATAAACAATACCGGGAAGATGGCAGACCCTTGAGGGACATCGCGGGTCAGAGAAGTAGAAGCAGAGAGGAGAGGAAGAGAGAGAGAGAGAGAGAGGAAGAGAGAGCAAGAGGAAGAGAGAGAGAGAGAGAGAGAGAGAGAGAGAGAGAGAGAGAGAGAGAGAGAGGAAGAGAGAGCAAGAGGGAGAGAGAGAGAGAGAGAGAGAGAGAGAGAGAGAGAGAGAGAGAGAGAGAGAGAGAGAGAGAGAGAGAGAGAAAAATAGAGAGAGAGAGAGACTGAGTCTGGTCAAATAAAAAGGAAATAAACCAAGATAGAACAGCAGTAGAGAGGCCAGCCCCAATGAGGCGATCAAGCAGGACGGCATGGGCATGATTGATGGTATCAAAGGCGACGGTGAGGTTGAGAAGAATCAGCACTCCCACGCCACCCTGGTCCCGCAGCAATGCAAGATCGCCCACCACTGAGAACAGCACTCTCTCTGTGCTGCTCCCTGGACGAAAACCAGACTGGGAGGGGTCAACAAAAATGGAATCCTCCCAAAAAAAAACTAAGGCAGAGAACCACTACAAACTCCAGATGTTTTGTCAAGAATGGAACTAGAAAAATAGGGTGGAAATTAGCCAGAATAGATCCAGAGAAGGTTTCTTAAGAAGAGGAATAACTAAGGCGTAGATCAAAATGGAAGGTATATGACCAGAACTATTCATAGCCTGCGTGATCAAGCGTGCTATTAAAGGCATCGTTCTTTCCAACACGGGAAGAGGAATCAGAGCATTGGTGGAAGCAGATTTAACCTTTGCCCTAGCTGCAATATTTTCCTATGGAGTAACAACAGGAAAAGAGGAGCACACATGAAGTCATTTGGGAGTAGAGGCCGCATAAGGTGGCCCAGACGTCTGTAGCCCAGAAGAGCGAATCATGGTCCGAAGATTCTCAAGTTCTTCTGTGAAACGAAAGGACAGAGAATCCTACAAAGACTGAGAAGGTACAATGGCCTCCGGCGGGAAAGAGGAAAGAGTAAGCGAGCAGTAAACAACCCCATAATAGAGGCAAAGCATTCCTGGACAGGAGGGAAGCACTTGCACTTCAGTGCAGAAAACAGGAATACAAACCTCTGGAGAGTTTTAATAATCATTGCCGCCATCGCCTATCGACTGTAGTGCTAAATTGAGTTAAGAAAAATCAACATAACTTTGGCATCTAGTCCTATATTCTGAAAAGTTTGCTTCTTTAGACAGTTGACAAATGGTTTTAATGTGAGATATGTTTTTACAGGACAGAGGGCAGCTCCCTGGGATCTGCTCATACTCACTAGATATAAAAGGACTGTGATGAGTGAGGGATGGTAAGTTTTGGCAGGAAAGTTTGATAGCACTCTGTCATCTAGTTCATGGTGCCATGGAGCCGGAGGATGCTACACTGTCTATTTGGATGAGATTTGTGTTTGTCCAGGTGGATAGTTCATGTATTAAGTGCTAGTCTCTGACCCAAGGGCAGTTTGCGATTCACAGGTTTGAGTCCAGAGGCAGGGCCTTCTTAGCCTTTCATCTTTCAGGGGTTGACAAATTAAGCAATACACATAATGGCCAGTTCTAAAAATGTTTATTAATCAGAAAAAAGATCCTAGTCTAATAAGAATTTATCAGTGATTACAAACAAGTCATGATTGGTGACAGACTAAAGCAGAACCAAGCATACATGTGCACGTTTTGCACCTTCAGTGCTTCTCGTGGTGTCAGTGTATGAAACTGCAAAATAAATTAGTATCCAATAATACAAATTGGGCCCACAATAATTTGATATGTGACTGGAGACCCCAATAAATGCACCCAAAAAATCTTTTATTTTATGACAAAGAGGTGAACAGCCACTAGTAGGAATCACACTTCACATGGTGCCTGTCCTATAATAAAGTTTTTGAAAGCCTGATCACATTGTGGACATGCATATGGTTTCTCTCCAGTGTGATTTCTTTCATGTATCAACAGGTGACCATTTTCCTTGAAAGCCTTATCACTGAGATGACATGAATATGGTTTCCCCGATGTCTGACAAGCTCACAGAACATGTATATGGTGTTAGCACAGTGTCATGTCTCGATATTGCAATAGATGACTCTTTAAATCGAAAGCCTTATCAAACTGAGAACACGTGTATGGTTTCCCTCTAGTCTAATTTATCTGATGTATGAATAGTTCACACTTTTGCTTGAACGTTGTATCACATTGAGAATATGTATATGGCGTCCCTCCACAGTGATTTCTCTCATGTATCAAAAATTGACCCTTTTGCTTGCAAGTCTTATCACAGAGATTACATGAATATGGTTTCTACCCAGTGTGATTTCTCTGATGGTACAATAGAGCACCCTTTTGCTTGAAAGCCTTATCACATTCAGAACATGCATATGGCTTCTCCCCAGTATGAATTCTTTGGTGTACCAATAGCTGGCCCTTTTGCTTGAAAGCCTTATCACATTGTGGGCATGCATATGGTTTCTCCCCAGTGTGAATTCTGTGGTGTACCAATAGTGGGCCCTTTTGATTGAACGTCTTATCACATTCAGAGCAGGCATATGGTTTCACCCCAGTATGATTTCTTTGATGTATCAATAGGTTACCCTTTTGATTGAAAGCCTTACCACAGTGGTCACATGCATAAGGTTTCCCCCCAGTGTGATTTCTCTGATGCATCAATAGGCTACCCTTATGCTTGAAAGCCTTATCACATTCAGAGCATGCATATGGTTTCTCCCCAGTGTGATTTCTTTGATGCACCAATAGGTTACTCTTATGCTTGAAAGCCTCATCACATTCAGAGCATGCATATGGTGTCACCCCAGTGTGATTTCTCTGATGTATCAATAGATGACCCTTATGCTTGAAAGCCTCGTCACATTCAGAGCATGCATATGGTCTCTCCCCAGTGTGAATTCTCTGATGCACCAATAGGTTACCCTTTTGCTTGAAAGCCTTATCAGACTGAGGACATTCATATGGTTTCCCTCTAGTGTGATTTCTCTGATGTATCAATAGTTGACCCCTTTGCTTGAAAGCCTCGTCACATTCAGAACATGCATATGGTTTCTCCCCAGTGTGAATTCTCTGGTGTATCAATAATGGGCCTTTTTGACTGAAAGCCTCATCACATTTAGAGCATGTATATGGTTTCTCCTCAGTGTGATTTCTCTGATGCATCGATAGGCTATCCTTATACTTGAAAGCCATACCACATTCACAGCATGCATATGGTTTCACCCCAGTGTGATTTCTCTGATGCACCAATAGGTTACCCTTATGATTGAAAGCCTTATCACATTCAGAACATGCATATGGTTTCTCCCCAGTGTGAATTCTCTGGTGTATCAATAACGGGCCCTTTTGACTGAAAGCCTTATCACATTCAGAACATGGATATGGTTTCCTCCTAGTGTGATTTCTCCGATGCATCAATAGGTGACCCTTTTGATTGAAAGCCTTATCACATTCAGAACATGCATATGGTTTCTCCCCAGTGTGAATTCTCTGATGGTACAATAAAGCAGCCTTTTGCTTGAAAGCCTTATCACATTCAGAACATGCATATGGTTTCTCTCCAGTGTGATTTCTCTGATGTATCAATAGGCTACTCTTATGCTTGAAAGCCTTATTACATTCAGAGCATGCATATGGTTTCTGCCCAGTGTGATTTCTCTGATGCACCAATAGGTTACCCTTATGATTGAAAGCCTTATCACAGTGATGACATGCATATGGTTTCTCCCCAGTGTGAATTCTCTGGTGTATCAATAGCGGGCCCTTTTGATTGAAAACCTTATCACATTCAGAGCATGCATACGGTTTCCCCCTAGTGTGATTTCTCTGATGTTTCAATAGGTGACCCTTTTGATTGAAAGCCTTATCACATTCAGAACATGCATATGGTTTCCCCCCAGTGTGAATTCTCTGGTGTATCAATAATGGGCCTTTTTGACTGAAAGCCTCATCACATTCAGAGCATGTATATGGTTTCCCCTCAGTGTGATTTCTCTGATGCATCAATAGGCTATCCTTATACTTGAAAGCCATACCACATTCACAGCATGCATATGGTTTCACCCCAGTGTGATTTCTCTGATGCACCAATAGGTTACCCTTATGATTGAAAGCCTTATCACATTCAGAACATGCATAGGGTTTCTCCCCAGTGTGAATTCTCTGGTGTATCAATAACGGGCCCTTTTGACTGAAAGCCTTATCACATTCAGAGCATGCATATGGTTTCCCCCTAGTGTGATTTCTCCGATGCATCAATAGGTGACCCTTTTGATTGAAAGCCTTATCACATTCAGAACATGCATATGGTTTCTCTCCAGTGTGATTTCTCTGATGCATCAATAGGCTACCCTTATCCTTGAAAGCCTTATCACATTCAGAGCATGCATATGGTTTCCCCCTAGTGTGATGTCTCTGATGTATCAATAGATGACCCTTTTGATTGAAAGCCTTATCACATTCAGAGCATGCATATGGTTTCTCCCCAGAGTGATTTCTCTGATGCACCAATAGGTTACCCTTTTGATTGAAAGCCTTATCACATTCAGAACATGCATATGGTTTCTCCCCAGTATGAATTCTCTGGTGTATCAATAGCAGGCCCTTTTGCTTGAAAGCCTTATCACACTGAGGACATGGATATGGTTTCTTCCCAGTGTGATATCTCTGATGTATAAATAGATTACTTGTTTCTTTAAAAGTAGTATCACATTCAGAGTCTTTACATTCTTTTTCTTCGGTGTGAAATAGCTGCTGTTGCCATATATGGCCTGTTTCATTAATAGTCGCTTCACATTCAGATAACTCCAAAAGTGCCTCCATTGGGCCAATGTTATTTTTAAATATTGATTTATTTATAAGGAGCACCTTGTCAAATCCTCTCTCCTATATAGATTCAGTTGTTTAGCATTAGATGGCCCTATGTCCTGAAATAGTTGTCACAGCCAGAGCACCTGTAGTCATACTCCTTTGCAGCACATAAGAAGCGTCATTAGATATCCATTTGTATTGAATGTGTTGGCATGTCAGTTCTTTTGCCATGTGCCTCTTGTTAGCCTCTCAATGTATTCTTTGAAGTCTTGTGTTATCCTTTTCAGAGGAGGATGTGTCCCATTCAGTACTTTAACGTAGACTCTCTTGGGGTTAGTACCTCCTGTGTGGATATTCCCATATGCAGTAACTTATCTATACAGCACAGAATGCTGCATATGTTCATAGCCCAATGGCTCAAACACCCCCTTTAGTGGTACAGTGTTGCATATGGGTTGGACACAGATGACCTCCTTATCGATTGGTATTTATGAGAAATAGGAACTGGATGTATCTTCAAAAATTGTTAATAATTTTAGTCCTTTTTTTAGTTCATTGTCTTCAGAGTATGTAATATATTTGTCCCACGGTAAGAGGCCCAACATTGGGAGTGACCGACCTGAAATCTCTCCCGAGACCCACCGGTCATAGGAGGCCTATTTTACAAACAAAATCTTTTAAAAACATTTCACTGGTTTCCATGCCCTGTTTGAAGGAAAAGGAAAAACAGGATTAGTGTTACATAAGCAACAAATACATATTTCTTGTTTTAAAGAGCATATGTGAAAAGCAAAAAGACATGTTTGTTTTTTAGTAAACTGGTTTAATGGAATTCTGAAATACTATTGAAATGTATATAGGACACCGAGCAGAGGGCCATTGTGTTGGATCAGCATTGTAAACACATGTCCCCAATAGTGAAGCAGAAGAGAAAAGAGCTAAAGACAGCGATCAGGGGAAATGGAGTCATAAAAAGCAGACTAATACCTCGAGAATGTAGTTCAAGCAAAACAAAATCAGGGATTTCGGTCACCTGGCATAGAAGGTGTCTCCACTTGGATTCCGATACGAAACTAGAAACTCAGATGGGATTGACACTTATTATGAAGCTTTTGGATGCTCTGGATATAGAGATACATTTCACAGTGGCAAAGTTAAAGACAATATGCAGATAGGCAGATTCAAAATTCCATACATGTGAGTAAAAACACAGTTTGGTAAGAGGAAATTGTAAGGTGCGTACAGTACATGGTGAAAAGTCAAAGGCAATGCCTCAGTGAGGAAGGAGAAGGCACTGTGAGTGAAGGTGAGGAGCAGGTTAAAGGCCTGTGTGGATGTCACTGCCAAAGATAGAATCTATCAAGAGCGAGGGTGCAGAAAGTCAATGAGGGAGGTGGACCAGTCCCAAATGCAGGGGCCAGAAAGTGGGGGACCGTGAGGAAAGCACGAGGAGTGAGGGAGATGAATATGAGATGGGGAGGACGGCAAGATTGTTAGTAAGGTTACACAGGAGCGGTCTCACCAGTAGAGCATCTGCATAGGAGGCCACAAGGTGCTGCAGGGCCAAGTGAGGAGACCCGGAGGGAGGAATTGCTTACCAGTTTAGTTTCTCCCCCCGCCCCGGGCCCTCCAGGACCCAGACAGGGCCAGACAAGGCAAGTTCAAGCCCTTTGAAGGAGGCCCTTCCATGGGGGCCGGCGTTCGCCTGCTGGCTCCCAGGTCTGCCTCAGATAGGAAGGAGCCTGCAGCCAATCAGGCGGCTCGTGGGAGGATAGTTGTATGCCTCAGGAAGAAGCAGTGAGCCTGGCAGCCATCTTTCAAAATGCCCGGGCAGCTGGATTAGATGCTGCAATTGAGGCCACCGGGGGCTGCTCCACAAGGTTTCTGCCTGGATGCTGGCACAGAGTGAGGCAGAGACAGGGCAGCCCAAGCACTTTGAAGGATGCCCTTCGATGGTGGGTGGTGGTCGCCTGCCCGCTCCTGGGCCTGCCTCAGATAGGAAGGAGCTGTAGCCAATCAGGCAGCTTGTGGGAGGATAGTTGTATGCCTCCAGAAGAAAAAGAGAGTCCTACGGCCATCTTTCAAAAGGCCTGGGAAGCTGGATTAGATGAGGGCCTTGAGGCCACTGGGTCCTCTTCCACAAGATATTTGCCTGGATGCTGGCACAGAGTGAGGCAGAGACATGGCAGTCCAACCCCTTTGAAGGAGGCCCTTCGATGGTGGCCGGCGGTCGCCTACCAGCTCCCGGGTCTGCCTCGGATAGGAAGGCGCCTGCAGCCAAACAGGCGGCTCATGGGAGGCGAGTTGTACGATATGATATGGCATTTATAACGCGCCTGTACAAAAGTGTTTCTAGGCGCGACAAGACAAGGAGGAGTACACAGGGGGAGGACAAGACAACGATCTTACTAGGCCTTGTGTCATTCAGATCGCGGAAGTGCAGGGGAGTGGAAGGGGAGAAGTGCCAAAGGGGAGGGGGAGGAGGTAGAAGTGTAGGTAGTCAAAAGTACAGCCGCGGGTGGCTCAGTGCATGTAAGAAAGTGCAGCCAACGGGAGGCACATACGTGCAGGGAGAGCGGGCTGTAGGGTTACAGATACAGACCACAAGTGCTGGGGGAGCCAAGAGGCAGTGCGAGGTGCAACTGGACATGCAGGGATCTGGTCCCAAGTTCAGAGGGTGGCCAGCTGACCAGTGTGTGGAACAAACAGGTCCTCAACAGGGGAGAGGAAGGTCTTGAGTTGCTTCCGGAACCGGAGGTGGTTCTGCCCAAGTTTGAGGGAGACAGGGAGGCTGTTCCAGAGTGAGGCCCCAGCCGAAGATAGAGATCAGCCCCCAACTCTCTGCTTGGAAAAGCGACTGACCCTCAAGAGAGTTGGAGGTGGATAAGCAGAGAGTGTGGAAAACTCCATTTTATCTGCTCATCAGCTCATACCATATGGCTTTCATGGGAGTTTGCTATCATAATATAATATCATAATATAAACTGCTAGGGGCCATTTATAAAAGCTGAAAAGATTAGGCCTCACATTGGGCCTCGCTGCTCAAATACATGATGCATGAAGAAAACTGCTTGCTCCCGCTGAAATTTATGAAAAGCAGACCTCTCACCGAAATGTGTATGTGTTAAAAGTACATCAGATCATCCCAGATGTGAAATAAAATTCTGCTTACGTTGGTCAAACTATACCGTAAACTGCAAGAAAGGAATGTATTAATAAACGAGATCAGTTGAACACTTCCCTTTTCTGCTCGTGGTTTTACTGTATTTATACACAGTAAACACACGCACAGTCGCGTTGCTCTCCTCCTTTTTCCTTTTTATTAAACATGACCCTGTGATGTCTTATGACGCGACTGCCCTTTTCAGAAATACATATACTGTCCTGACATATAGGATAATTTTGCAGAAGTGACGGAGAGGTGATTAATCAGCCATGAGATGCCAAGGCACGTAATGTCTGAGATTGCTGTCTGATATCTGCATATATAATCGTGAATATTGTGTATTGAATTTGTCAGTCAGTAGGCTTCAATGGCTCTCTTTCTGTCATTGCGCCTTTGGCTTTCCCACTTAAGTGTTTTTGAATAAATGCAAGCTTTTGTGAAACCTCTGTGTTGGAGTCTGTATACCTGATTTAAAAAAGTGTTGTCTTCTATTATTTTCAGACGGGGCGAATCCAATCACATGGTATTGTAAATGCCCTTGTTTACAATTGGCAACCCAGATGGGCATTGTTAACAGACGGATCCAGCTTGGACCTTTTCCCAACGGTTGATCAGTGCGGGATTGTCGGCTCAGATGAATTCGTGGAGGCCACTGCTAAGACAGGAAGCCCTTGTTCCAGCAGCCACGGAAACCTCAGACCACATCCGCAACTACTGCTCAACAAGGTGATTCACCTGTGACCGAAGGCTCTCCCCTCTGAGACCAGTGCGACGTTCACTGAAGAGGCTCCGACACAGACGTGTGTGTGTGTGCTGATGAGATAAACGACATCTAAAATCCGGTGAGAGGGTTTCTTGTTGTTGAAGTTACAATTTGAAATGCAAGTCATGTACATTTTTTCCCCCTTCTCAACCGCCTCTACCCCGTCTCGCATTCCAGACTGTCCGCAGAGGCGGCTGAGGGGAGCCTGAAAAAGAGCTGGGTGTCATTCACATAACACTGAATGTTGGAGCAAAGAACAGCGATGTGGTGGGCAAGAGGTGCTAGTTATTGGTTGAACAGCAGGGGAGAAAGTTTAGACCCCTGGGGAATACCACAGGCAGAGAGATAGAAGAGACAGAAGGGATATTAGAGTCAAGATTGGAGAGGAGGGCTTCACGGGTGTTCAGGAGAGCAGTTGCCATGCTTCTGGCAGCTCTGAATTCAACTGGTGGTCGTGAAGGCAACTAACAGATTCAGAATGCAGATTAAGCCAGAAGATGGCTAGGTTTTCCAAGAGTTTGCCCAGGAAAGGAGTGATGGAAATAGAGCGATAGTTAGCCGGAGAGGAAGGATCGGCTGAGGTCTTCTTTAGAAGAGGGTGCACAAGGGAGTGCTTAAGGGGGAGAGGAAAGTTCCAGTGGCAAAGGAGTGATTGCAGAAGTCAGCCAAGGCTGGAGCAAGGATGTCGATGTGGTCCTTGATGGTTCTGGTAGAGCAGGGGAGAACCTTCTTTGACAAGACTTTCATAGATTGGACTTGTCTAGAAACATTGTCAGGGGTAAACAGGGGAAAGGAGGAGGAGAGCTGGCCTCAGATGGTCCAGAAGTGGTAGAGGAGGATGGACAGGATGTCCTGAGTTTTAGTAGTGAAATGAGAAGCCATGGCTGTGCAGAGGGGACAGGAGAGGTAGAGACTGCAGCAGGATTGGCCAGCTCCTTGCAGATTTTGACAAGTTCGGCTGAATTGCTTTGATGCCACAAAGTCACAGCTTTGGATGTAGGCTCTCTTCTTAGAGAGGACAGAGAGTCTGTACTTCCTTTGGAGCAGGTGGCAGGCCAGTTTGTCAGGGGGTGCGCCTGATACCCTCCACTTCCTCTCAGCCGCCCTACATATGCGTTTAAGGGTGGTGAGGTCGGAATCATACCAAGAGTTGCACTTGGATTTGGGCTTCAAGCGGATCCTTAGCAACCCCAGATTATGACCGGGAATTTTATCTATTTTCCCATTATAATGGAACATTGATGACAGCTGTGCCGAACAGAAAACTTCTTTGGGCCACAAACCATTAGCATATTACAGCGGCACTCTTGATGCAGTAATGCAAGGACACTTCACCTGCCAACAAGCTCTCGCAGCCGCAGCGTTTGCCATTGAAAAAAGCACCACAATTGTGATGGGGTGCTCCGTGACTCTGTTCGTGGAGCACTCACTATTCGCGATACTTGAGAGATCAAAATGCACATTGACAACACAGAGAGCCACTGCTTATGAGATCATCTTGTCCAGTGCAAACATAAAGACAGTGAACCGAGCCACATTCCTCACAGAAGCCTGCACAGTGGAAGACATGCAGAATCATGATTGTGCTACATACAGGGGGGGGGAGAATGGTGACATGCCTACAGCAAGTATAAATACACTCACAGAAGGAGAGATATACTTTGTGGATGGGTCAGCATCAATAAATTGTGATACAGGAGAAAAGCATGTAGGGGCTGCAGTGGTACGACTGGAGGAGAGAGAGTATGAGGTAATTGTACAAAAAAGATTGCCAGCACACTTCTCGGCACAAGCAGCGGAATTGGTGGAGTTAATTGAAGCTCTACATGCA
Source organism: Ambystoma mexicanum (assembly GCF_040938575.1). Classification (NCBI taxonomy): domain Eukaryota; kingdom Metazoa; phylum Chordata; class Amphibia; order Caudata; family Ambystomatidae; genus Ambystoma; species Ambystoma mexicanum. The sequence continues at coordinate 1,380,204,393 of NC_090933.1, forward strand.
GCCAAAGGAAGTTCAGTAACCATATACACAGACTCAGCATACATGACAACAGTGCATGGGGACTAGCACAGTGGGGGAGAAGAGGATTTAGGAGGGCAGACGGGTCCCCAGTACAACATGCTCAACTACTCATGGAATTAATTGAAGCTCTAAAAGAACCCACAGTGGCAGCCCTAGTTAAGTGCCAAGCCCACACAAACAACAGTGACTTCATCTCATTAGGGAACGCGGCAGCGGATGCTGCCGCGAAAGAAACAGCATATTTTACAAAAGAAATGCCTGGTGAGTTTGTGTTACAAGAGCATGTAGAGGAGTGGCAAGGTGAGGGGTATAATTCAATGCCAATCTCCCAAATAATTGAACTGCAACAGGAAGCCCCACCAGAGGAAAAAGAGGTATGGGGAAAAGGGGGTGCAGTCAGTCATCCACAGACCTCCTCTGGCAACAAAACAATACAGGTAAAGTAGTGAAAAACTGTTAGAGATAGTGTTCCAACAGCTTCATTTTTGCGCCCACAATGCAAAACAGCATATCGCTGCAGACATACAAGAAGATTGGTTCGTGCCAGGGCTAACCGAGCATGTGTATAAAATGGTAATAGAATGCACGTGTCAAACATATAACTCAGGAATGACTCTAAGAACACTGAGAGGAACACTGCCCCGGCCCATTGGACCATTCCGTGAACTGCATATTGATTACGCAGACATGGGAGAGAGGTGTAACAGATCAGGATATCTGATAGTGGTTGTATGCCTCTTTTCCTGCTGGGTGGAAGCAGGACCCTGCGCCAACCCAGATACAAAATATGCGGCAAAGTTTTTGGTGAGGGAAGTTTTTCCCCATTGGGGCTATGCGACGTAATACGCTCAAACAATGGGATGCATTTCGTCAATGATTTGTTCAAAGCAGTGACGACAATGTTGGGTATCACCCACAAACTATGCTCCATTTATCACCCGCAAGCGAACGGCATTGTGGAAAAAATAAACAGCCTTTTGAAAAGCAGACTGTCCAAATTATGTCACACCCTAAAGAAAAATTGGGTGTACTGCTTGCCGTTGGCACTATCTATTTGAAATGAGGAACCAGCCTAGCAAAGACCACCACTTGTCCCCACATGAAATAGTGACAGGAAGACATATACACACAGCACTATCACCTCTGCGGTCCAGTCAGACGTGCATAGAAGTGCTGTGGTTCTGGGGGAGGAGTTTCAAGGTTATTTGAGAAAACTGACCAGAGCAGCAAGAATAATAGCAAAACAAATAGCTGCACCCTTCACACAGAAAAATGAGAGTGACACAATGACACCGGCCACAGACAGCCCAAATTGCCAATTGATGCCAGGGGAGATGGTATATGTACGCAGCTTTGTGAGACGATGGAATGCACCCAGGTTCCATGGCCCTTGCGAGGCAATATACTGTACACCCACTGCGGTGAAAGTGAAGGGCCTAAGATACTGGATCCATTTATCGGATGTGCATAAAGCTTATGACAGTGTGACACCAGAGCAGGAACAGAAGGGGGTAGAGGGAACAACACAGACATAAGGTGATGGAAAAAGAGCACAATACAGGCCAAACTGTTATAACCAAAGAAAATAGATGTACATAAGAGTGAAATGAGCAAAACTAAAAAATATGTGTATAAAGGTGTATATAACGTAATGATGGGAGTAAAACACACACTGCTACATTATGTGAAGTGTCTGCTAGCCTCGCTGCTACTCTCGCTCTTTTTCTCTCCCTCTCCTTCTTTCTTTATTAACTAAAAGTGCTCATGAAGGAGAATCAGAAAAAGTACAGTAATGATACATGTGTAGATAAAGAAATAATTAATGGATACAAAGTGTGCACTTAACCCATTTATATCTCACTCTGTAGGACTAGCCATGGCAACACTGCCCCCCCCAACGCCAACAATGCAACAATAGATAGTAATAGGAGAGAAATAAAGGGACTATATGCGTTTGAGTGCGGTCTGTGCTGTATTGCAATTATTTTCTCGTCAATGATGTTTGGCCTTGTCCTGTATTGGGCAATATCATTTATATCAATAGATATAAAGGAGGGGGAGGAGGTGTGCAGCTAGTAAAAGAAGGGTCCCATCTACTATGGGACGGGTTTAAATTGATCTGGGCCCATGGTACCCATAAAAATGCCACTTCCCATGTAGGGGTGTCACGGTATTGATTTTCCGATGGTATGATAACGTTTTAATTAAATGATGGCATACTATGGTTATTGCGGTATGGACCACATGTTTTTAAACCATTGCTTTCAATAAAACTTTGCTAGCAAGAGTCACAATTTCTCACCAAGAATTGCACCTCAAACAAGACAGCGGCAAGAGGTTTTCTTTCTACATAGATTTGTTTTGGTCTAACTAACCTGAGCCGAAGGGAGTCTAATGTTCCAATTTAACACTGTCATACAAAAACAACCTTTGTAGAAGTAGGCTGTGTATGCAGCACGCTCTAGTACTAATTTAATTTACTGCTACACGTTTGCTGTGGTGTGCCCTATTCAATTGCTTGTGCAGTGTTTTTCATTGGCGCTGTTAACAAAGATTGGCTTATTTCCTCACAATACTTGCAGCAAGTGCACTTAATGGGGTTGCAAGACATTTGTGGTTTCGTCATTCCTGAGGAACTGATGTGATTACACCTGCCTTTCTTTAAATGTTCTTTTTGGGAGCGATAATTTTTATATGCTATCAAAAGTTTCAGTAAATTACTACAAGTTATTTTCATACTACAGTCCCACACAGGGCTCTGACTGACAATCTGTTGATCCGGGTCTATCACCCTTAAACTACGGAGATGAACAAAGATATCAGACTGAATATCCATTAAGGATGGCAAACGTATTAAGGCAAACTAAGCTTTATTCATGTGTGCATATGCAAACTGTGCACAGTGTGCAGTGCCCGCTCCTACTACCTCTAACTGTTATCACTAGGGTAAATAGACACCTGGCCTGCCCTGAACCAAATGCCTAAGAATCTCCGGGCAGAGCTGAACATATACCATCTCAGGAACAGTTACTCAACTGCTGTGCTAACTTTTTAGCTTTCTAATTTACACTCGTCACTCTGAACACTCAAAGAACTCCTTGTGGGTCACTGATACTTTGCAAGATCACTGCATTACATGCAATTCATGGATGTACATGACTTTAAAGCCAGTGGTACTCTTTTCTCTCCAACAACATTGACACTGCATACAGATCACTTAGGATGTATGCCATAAACTGACAAGTGTTTAACATGTCGGTAGCAATGTGAGGTTGCCCATGTACTTGGTGCCGATTGTGAACATTTGAAATCTTGTGAGCATGCTTAAGCAAAGACAGAGCAGCCCCCCTTTAAAGAAATTGGGAGGGACATGGAATTGGTTAACTAAAATGACCTGCCAGAAAGAACCACTTGCCCCCATCACTCCCCTTCGTTAGGAGCTTGCCTTGTTGCCAGAGGAATGCCTTGATTTTGTAGCGGAGCGCTGACATTTTTTTCTCTGAAATAACTTGTCTCTCAAGGTGACACGTTTCTCTGTGGTGGCTGTCTAGTAATTATTAGTGGGAGCTTCATTGATCCGCAGCCAGAAGACATTCTAATCTCCATATTTACTATTGCTGTGTTCCGCTGTATTGCAATGCAGTCTAATTAACACCCATTTCAAGCTATGCTTTGACCGCCCCTCACACCGCCAGTGGTGAATTTCGCCTGTTGTAAGTTTGTCGTTTGATGTACGATACACAAAACGTTGCCTTAATTAGCTGGTTGCATGAGGGCACTTTGGAAGTAAAAAACAGAAGAAACATGCGAGGGAAAAAGCACTCACACTGACAGGCACTAGTGACACTGTCAGGTTTACGTGCCAAACTCAAGATGAATCATTTAGCACAGCCCCCTCCAACCCCCAGGCTCTCCTCTGTGTGCAAGTCCAGTACCAGTCCAATGTGCCTGGTGTGCCGAGGGGAACAACTCTTGGGTCTGCTACTGTTACCAGACCAAAGCTGCAGTCGGGATGCATGCTAGAATCACAAGGCACTAGCTGTCAGGCAGTCGTGCAACAGACAGTTTACAGTACTTGGGGACAATGCAACCACTGCACTGGCCTTTTCCCAGTCAGAGCAGCGCAGCTCAAGCAGCTATGCCCGGGGCCTGGGTCCTAGGCTAGCACATCCCAATGGAGCTTTTGCAAAGCGTGCTGCGCGCTGCAAGAGCAATGCACATGCTGGAGCTGGGTAAAATAGTTACATGGATATGCTCGGGGGAGGGGAAGAATGTTAAGCACGGGGCCTGGCTGTCTGACTTGCGGCCGCCGAGTGTTCACCTAATGTGAATTGAGTAAAACAAAAAGCTCATATTCGATATGGAGCATTCTTTCATTGAAATAAAACAGCTAGCTTGTCTTGCATTCCTCACCAGCATCTGTGTGATCACTCTTCATGACAGCCTGGAGGCCCTGCACGCAACTGCAAATTGGGGAACTAGGGATCACGGGGAGAGGACTGGAGAGGACTGGAGAGGACTGCGAGGCAAGCCCTGTGTTTTGTTCCAGGGAAAGTATTGTTAAAATGGAACGTGAGCATTTTTTTTCTTTAACACTCTCCACACAGCACGTCGTTAAGAGGCGGCCCCGGGCACTTGTTTAAATAAGATAGGTGCCGTGTGTATCACAAAAAATATGCAGAGGTTCAACAAAAATAACTTACTGTGTCCGCCAGGGTAGCAGGCAATGCATATGTGGTGCACGGCTTTGAAGGTGATCTTCCTTGGAGCAGAGCCTCTGGGCACAATGCCAGTCAGTGAACAGCACTGGATGTTCATGTGCTCTCGGCTCAGTGTGCCACTCACGGAGCTGGCTGGTGGTCTGGAGTCGGACTGGTAGCTCTGATGAGCTTCAGCAGTTGAGCACGGGCAAAACAGCTGTGAAATGGGCCGTTTTCTGTAGAGCCCTACGTGCAATGTGCACATCAAGCAGCCGGCAATGTGCACATTAAGCAGCCTGGGCAGACTTCGCCTCCTAGCCTGGGTAGAAATGGAGAAAGCACACTACGCGTTTTGTAGTCTTTGGGTCCAGATGCACGTGCACTAAATTCCAAAAGCAGGATAAGGGTTTATTGTTGGCCACACGGTATACCGGTGTGAACCAAGAATCGGTTATTAACGGTAATTACAATTGTTCACGATATTTATACCGGTATACCGGTATACTGTTACACCCATATTCCCATGTGAATGACACTATCTCAATGTCCTTATCAAAGGATTCCAGGACCACCCATAGTGAACCTGAGTTCAATGTGAACGACATGAACGACCCGGACCCCTCAGTCTTTCTTTGGCCAAATGATGAACTCTATACAACTGCACAACCTACCTCAAGCACTAAAAATGTAAATAGTGCAAATGATATTAGCACAGCAAATGACAATACAGGGAGTGAGGGGTGGGATCAAAGGGAAGAAGTGGCATATTTCCAATAGAATATATGGTAGTAAAAGAAACACAAGATGGTCCAGGGGATAACAGAAGAAGGAAAAGGGGGCGGGACGGAGGAAATATGATGAATACCATGGGTTGGGCCTAGACATGGTAGAAGACCCGCGGCGCCCACAGCCGTCTAACAAATGGTACGCAGGCATGGGCACAATGGCAAAGCAAACTACCAACGAAAGTTGCTATGTGTGCTCTTTGATACCCCACGCCACAAGAGTCGCCTATTGCACAGGCCCAATGTCTAATTCATCTGGCACTGTGCAGAATAAAAAACACTTTAAGCACACAATGTTTCCTTCCAAATGCTGCAAAATGACCAGACCTGCTACCACAAGCCACAAGGAGTTAATTGCCTAAAAGAGCCTGTTGTGGTGATCAAAGGAACATTATTTGTTGCCAACAAATGGCAAGAGGAACAAGTGACGTGTAAAGCAGAGGCGTTGTGAGGACTGCCGGACAACCAACTACAATGGATTGAGAGAACATGCGCCCCGATATGGTCACAGCACATCACGAAACTAACATGAGTGACAGTCCCTGAAAAACCGATCAAGCTGCAGCGAGAAATCGCGTACGAACTTTGTTTTCATGGAGAAGGAAAAACACACCTTGGCGTAAACAAGAACTCTAGCAAAACTCTTGTCATACCAGACATGAACAAGGGCACGGCAGCATTGATGAACACTTAACTGGGTTTGCGGCAACCAGGCGTACCTGTACCTTCCACAGTCATGGAGGGGCACGTGTGCCCTGGCAACGGTGCATTCTGCCCTGATGGTGATACCAGAGAGCTGCCACATCCAAGGGGGGAGGGGACTGCTAACAATCCAGCATGCTAAGCAAGCCCCTGCCAACAACCGAAGCACCCCCGACATACATCCTTTCTGAGGAACAGCTACAGAGCACAGTCTCACGAAAACAGAGATCAAACTACATCTCCGATGCATCCTCTGAACATTTGGCGCAAGTTCCTGACTGATTTAAACTTTTCTCATCAGCTGAAACGTTCTTTGCATCCCTCATTCCTAGAATCCAGGCGCGAGCAAACACAAAATGGCTCCAAATCACACGCTGGGAGCTGATCCGACTGGCCAACGACACAGAAGAAGGGTTCAATGTAATAAAGGTGGAGCTAAGAGCCCTACGGCTAATGACAATGCAGAACAGGTATGTCCTGGACCTGTTAACAGCAAGGGACGGTGGTGTTTGCCGATAAATCGGGAGAACATGTTGCACATTTGCGTACCTTCTGCAGATACAGACAACGGAACACTATCTCACGTAATAGCAGCAGTGCATGACCTCAGAGAACGCATGAAAAGAGAAGGAGGAGTGCATCACAGTACATGGTTCGCCAATCTGTTTGCATGGGTCCCGTCCTGGCTCGGAATGACTGTTAAGCTGTTGATACCTATCATCGTCTTAATTTTTTGTGTGTGCCAATTGGGGCTCAGGTGTTGCGCAAACGCAGTACCAAATGTTGCAATGATGATGGTGACAATGGGTCGTGCAGCAGGAGTGGCGCAAATGACACATGAGGTGCAAGCTCAAACAGGGGACGACTCAGAGCCAAAATATAGAATGACAGCTATTTACCACACAGGGAACATTGTAGATCCATTATATCACACCACAATAAAAGAGCCCCATGAATTACAATGGTATGATGAGGTCTGGGTGGACTTATAGTGGGATGGGGGCTGCATCTATATGACCTGCACTCCTGGTCTGCAGGGCCTGGATGCGAGGGAAGGGGACACCTGCCTGGGATGAAGCACCAGCAGAAGAAGCAGAACGTAAGAGGTTGGGAGACTTACAATATTCGTTACTTAAATAACGAATGGGGGGGGATGTAAGGGAGGGAAGGTCTTCTAGGCCCTCTCCCCTACATTCCTGTGTCTATATGTTAATGTTAAAGGACATTTGTACCGCGCACTATCACCACCAAAGTGGTCCCCTGGCGCTCTGCACACTATGCGCATCCCGCGGCTGTCCATGTGCCACTGGCCAAGGTGCTGAACAACCCCTGAGTGACACATATATGTGCAAACACCTATGAGTAAACCGACTCCATCTTGTTTGACTTGTTTGGTTACCAACTCCATTTTATTCGGTTCTAAGTAGGCCACATGGAAACTGTGAGGAAGGAGAGGGTGTTTTACCCCCCCTCAACCCACATGTCCCGAGCAGAACAAAGTCTCCTGCTCCTACAATAGTGGTTTGGGACGTCGGCCTACCCTCTTCCTCTGAAAGAGGGCCTACTGTGGGATTCAGGCAAACTCCATCTTATGTACACCCTAAACTCCATTTTTGAATAGGCCTTGTTCCATCTAATGCAAAGTATCCTCTCCCTTTTCAGGGACACCGCGCACAGGGAGAGCGAACAGCCCCCACCCTTGCAGAGCCGCACACAGAGAGCACGAAACAGCCCCCACATTTGCAGCGCTGCGCACAGCGAATACTGATCAGCCCCCACCTTTTTCCTCCGGCAGCTTGGTCAGACAGGCCTAGTTTCTCACGGATGTGAACTGTAAAGTGTTACAAACCAAGGAGTACATTGTTTGTCTCTTTCCTCTTAGCTCATCTCACTGGGTGTGACTGCGCTGCGACCTAACTGCCCCAATCTTGTCTTGCTCCTGTCACCTCCTCCCTTGACAGATATGGCGCAATTGCCCTTGTGTCCATCAGGTTTACTTTCATGTACCAGGAGTGTGACCCCCGTGCACAGACCACACGAGAATACCCCCATATAACTGACTGGATGCTCACATATATCTCGCCTTGATTGAATGCCTATGAGCCCGCTGTTCTGAAACTCAAAGCGCCAAATACATCTGGTGCCCTGATAAGTGTTCAAAGTAAATGGGACAGCTGTACCTTTTACCCCTCCTCAGGCCTGGGCAAAGAAGGTCTTTGATAAAATGTTTTATATGACAATGTAAAAGTACAAATAACCCTGCATTCTTAGAAGATGTTTTATGCGAATAGATGGATTGCTGAATGTCATGACATACCTTAGTTAGTAATCTTCCACCGCAAAAGATGGCCTGACCTTCACACCACCCAGATGAGTCCAGCCGACCCACGTGCCACCTGCACCACCAGCCTGGGATCAACCAATCAGCTATGACCAGCCTGTATAGTTACATACTGGATTCTGATGCGTCACCAATCCCGCAGAGACTTGTGCTCCCTATATGATACGTCAGTTACGACGCAATGTGCCTTTATAACCTGTATTTATTGCAATGTATGACAGAGCGCTCTCAGGGCAGCAGAGTTCTCTATGCTGGTTTTCAATAAAGACTTTAATCTTCTCAAATATCACTCAACTGGGTGTGTCCAATTACTATTTTGTATATTTCTATGTGTTTTGGGGACTCTGCACCTTCATTTGGTGACCCCGACTAAGTGATCGAAGGTGCTTCAGGAGTTACCCCCTGACCACGCGGCAAGATCCGAGAAGCGCCCCTGGCAAATTCATTGCCACTCCGGCCAACCAGTAAGCGTGCACAAGAGAGGTTCCAAGGGTTCCAGCATTAACAAATACCCGACTGCAAGCCGCAAGGGTCACGGCTTGGTTGGGGAGCGGCCCCGATTGTGGATAGACCGCGAACGGAGGATCTTTAATCACCTCGGACACGTGAGTACTGATTGCGGGAAGATTTAAAGAAGGGGAACGCAAGGGGAGTAGAAAAAAGGGGGAGTACAAGAGAAAGAGTCAGATGAAAAAAGGGGAACGGGCTGGGAAAAGATTGAGCTGTGTGTGTGTGATCTGTTAAGCTTTCTCTATATCTATCCTTATATGGCCATTAGGTGTTAGTAAATAGGTGAAATAAAGGGAAGAGTACGAGAACCTAGCTCCGAGAGGGGGTGGAAGGCGGCGGCGCCATGTTATACTGTCTCAGGCAGTATAGAAATATAAGACAAAGTATAAGTAAAGGTAGGAGTCTTTCACAAGTAAGGAGAGCCGGAATCTGTTAGTAAACTTCTTTTTCCAGTGCAAATAAAATCTTTTAGAAATAGGCCCAGAAGGGGTCCAGTGAGAACAGAGTGTAGTGTGTGAATGTAGGGGTATCAGACGGGAGAATAAATATAGAAAAGGGAGGGCTTTTTATGTTGTATGTTACATGGTGTTGGATATTGTCCGTCAGTATGTCCGTGTATGTCCCCCATTCGTTGTCCGGGTTATGTAATGGTTATTTGTTGCCAATACACTATGGTTAACATGACCTGCATGTAATGCAAAAAGATTGAATACGAAAATTCTGGATATTGTTCTCATAGGTGGAAAGTGTTAAATTTGAAATTGCTAAATAAGAGGCGTGCAGAAGTGAAGGAAAATTTAATATTGCAACATTGGTTTAAAAAGGTGCAAATTGATGGTACAAAGGTTGAGACAAATAAAGGTAACTGTGGGTACACGGTTTGTTTAAGGGGCAAGTACTGTTAGGTGGTAAAGAAATACTGACACTATGGGTGGGACCACCCCACTAGAAAACATCTGCCCCTGTATTGTGATAAGATTAAAAAATATCACGATCAGTGGATCACGGAAATAAAGGGAGAGGGGTCCACCTCAATCTGGCCTGAAGGGGGATCTTTTGACAAACGGGTATTGGATCTGGTGACAACACACTTGCCCGGCCAAGTATAGGGGGAAACAATTACAAAACAGACGTGAGGTGTTAGACTTGTGGCGAATGTTCGAAGAAACGGCATCAGCAGGGAATACGGTACAGGGAATGCAGTCCGACGTTTCACCCATGACCACAGGAGAGGGGGGAGAAAAGGAAGAAGGGGAGCCTAAAAAGATATACCCATTGTTAACCAGACCAGCAGCAGAGTACAGCGACCCATCCTACTTGCCACAACCTAGCGCGCCCCTTTCCACTGCTGTGGTGGCCCCACCCCCTTATGATCTAAGAGGGGTGTACGGGCCGACTAGTGCCCCACCCGTCAATATTGCTCACCTAACGAGAGATTTAGAAGCGCAAATGGCAGCCACAGAAGCAGAATTAAGAAGGTTAAGGTTCTTATGTCATAGGGGACAAATGTTACCGGGGGTGGGGAGACAACCCCACAGCCAGCAGGAGAGGGAGATCCAGAGCCCCAAAGGAGAGTACTAATGCCCTTGTCAGGTCCTACTAGAAGCCCCACAAATTTAATTGAGGACGAATGGAAGTCAGGAGAATGTTTCTTTCACGTAAACAATAACCCGATAGAAGTTGTGCGGGTTGGGCAAGAGAGCAGCCAGGTAAGTGACGAGCAGAGGAGTGTGACCTCAGAAAGAGGAGTAGATGAAGTATGGAGCGACCTAGATGAATATGAGGAAGGGGTAGCGGCAGCTGGCATGCAGTTGCCATACGCGGATGTACCCGAGAATAGAGAGCCCCTGTTAGAGCGATGGCAAGGGAGGTTGAGGAATAGAGCAGGGAACATGGTACTTAGTAAAAAGAAAGGGATAAAGGTAAGTAAAACAGGAAAAAAGACGAAATTGCAAATGCCCCTCATTCACAAGGGGGTGGGAGGCCCCAATACATACCATGGGCATTAATGGACAAAAATGATGTATTGAAAGCACTGCCTCCACTCTCAGGGGGGGGCGGGAAAGTGGATCTATGCATTTGAAAAACAGACAGCAAGGGTGCCACTGGCGATATGGGATGTGAAGAGCTTGTTGGTATCCACAGTGGGGGACCAAGCAGACACAGTTTGGGTGAAGGCGGGATCCCGGGTGTAACACTAGGATGTGACCACCACGATGGGTCAGCGTTTAACAATGTGAGAGCTCAAATGTGGGATGCACTGCGGAGAACCTTCCCCAATACCCCCGATTTACATCAAGTAATGCAATGCACCATGGGGGATGAGGAAGAGGCTGCGCAGTACATTCTTCGGGTGCAGGACCTGTGGAGGAGTGAAACGGGCACAGCTTGGGACCAATCCACCTCCCTTTTTTACTTTATCATCACAAGAGGACTCCCGAAGGAGGTACAGAAGGCCTTGGATAAAATTGCTGGGATAGAAGCCAAGGGTTGGCCAGAGATTCAGAGCATAATCGTGCACCATTGTAGGAGGATTAAAGAAAGCGAAAAGGAAGTAGCACAGAGACGGTTGAAAGAGGAAGCAAACTTTATTCAGAACAAGTTGGTGAAGGTCGCGGCTGTAGCTGCAGCCCAGCCCTCAGACAGACAGGGAGAAGGGGAGGATGGGTCAGTCATTTGTCAGGCAAGGATGGGAGCGCAGTGGGCTGAAAGCAAACAGGAACAATGGGATGGAGCGGAACAGTACGGAGGACCCCAATGGCAGGGATGACCCGGAAGAGGACGAGGTGGATACAGAGGACAGAGAGGGGGATATGTGGGATACGGAGGACAAGGGGGGCCAAGAGGAGGAGGGATGGGAACGTGTTGTAACTGTGGGAGATAGGGGCACTTTTCAAGGGAGTGTCGATCGCGACCCGTGGGATAGCACCAAAATGCCCAACCAAGATACAATAATGAGCAGTTCGGACACCCACATCCAGGAAGCCCGTATGGTCTACCAATGGGGATGGAGGAACCACCGGAACAGTGACTACCAGCAAGGTCCACAGGGGTCGCCACAAGGGCCACAACAAGGAACACAACAGCGACTAGTACGTCAAAATACACTAGGGAACACACACCAACCCCTTTGTCACCACAGCGAACGGAGCCCCCCGCACCATTTCAAGGGACGACGGTACTGGGAGATAGTGTTTTCACTTTTCCAGGGACAAATACCCATCCAGATTAGGACAGCCCACAGAGAGCACTTGCGTGTCCAGTCCTGTCAACTACCCTACGTCCAGACGAGGAACCACTGGTGGGGGCGGAGATAGGAAACAAACAGTTCATCTTCATTGTGGACACGGGGCGGAAAAATCGTGCCTAATGGAAGCTCGGTTTCCGCTCTCGAATAAGAGTTTGGAAACGTAGGGATTCTCTGGGGCAATTTTAAATGTTCCCTACACAAAAGATGTGGACATCACAGTGGGCGGGGGGGAAGACTGTGCGAGCACCCCTACATTACCATGAAGACTCGCCAATATATTTGTTGGGGAGGGACCTCCTCAGTAAGCTAAACATGACAATTGCCTTCACAGAAAGGGAGTGGTGTGCTCAACCGTAGGGGTATGTGCACTTAGAGCCATGCTGGTAATACACACAGTCACAAATGACATAGCGGTCAGAGGAGTGCCCACCGACACTAACATGTTCATCTACGGGATACAAGTGTTGGCCAGGGTAGTGCCAGAGCTAACACGGCAAGACTGGAGGGTACCATCCGATTTTGTTTTCCGCCCGATTACGGCCCCCGGAATTGTGCCAGGAACAATCATTTCATTAGATCTGCAAGGGGTACAGGTACCAGCACAACCTATTGTGGCTATAGGACTGGACACACACGGGTATGAGTGGAGAACAGTTCTGTGCATAAATCCCAATGTTGCTCTGAGAGATTTAACAGATGAAGAGCTGTTCACAGACAATGACAATGATGGGGAAACAATAATGGTGGTTTGCGTACCATGTGACATAATGATTCAAAACAGATAGATAATGAACCCCCTCATGGCCAGTGTCAGTGCACCGCCCTCGATCTTTGAAGAGGACATGAAAAAGGTACCTCAGATTTTATGGACTAAGGGTCTTCATGATGTAGGGCTGTTACAAGAAGTGACCCCAGTGCAAGGCATAAATTAGTTTTCCAAAATTGATTAGCAGAATTTGCTAATTAAAATGTTCTTGATTAGCAAATGAACCCATTTGATTAGCAATGTTGTGCTGATATTTTTAATGCCACCAGAACTTACATATACCCTACAAATGAACAACAATGCAGCAGTGTTGTGTACCACTGAAGTAAGACATTAGTGAGATAAGTCAGACCTTGCGAGTTCTTTAAAATTTCACTATACCTGCAGGTCGAATAACTTTAGTTTACCGACTCAACCGAAGAGAAATGTATTAGACCCATGACAATGGATGACAACAAATTTAAATGTGCTTTCTGTAAAATGGTGCATGTCACTACAATCCAGCATTAGTTTGCACACTGCTGCCACGCAGAGGCCAACCCTGCACAGTGAAACTTATTTTACATTTGTTGCAAACAAATTAAAGTTAAAATAAAGTTTCACATCCCTGCAAATGGTACTGGCCCTTCTTAAAATCTACTTCATTATGTGAGTTGGCAAAAAATACTTTGCAAGCCCTGGATGAGTGTCTGTAAAAGGTCCATTGCATGAATGGACACATATAGATGAACTATTGATCGCTGCTAGGTGTAAACATCTAGTTGGCTTTGTCTATTCATTATGTAAAGGGAAAGAAAGTAAGAAACTAAGCAGATTGGATTGTGTAGCAGGCAGAGAACTGGGCAAACTAGGTGGAATATTGTAGTTAGCGGCCATCTCTCTTTCAAGGTAGCTGGTATAAAGCAAAGGGTGAGAAGACAAAATGTGAAGAAGTACGGGATCAACTCGTGAGTTGAGCACAAGTTGCAAGCTGCATGTAGCCAACAGGTTACAGGACTAGGTTTGCCATCAAAAGCATTTGGCCGTTGGATCAAGTACATTTTCAAAAGTGTCCACTCGTCAATATGATGCATCTTCCCCAACAAAATGAAATATAGTTGACTCTGATATTTAGATGCACTGACCTACACTTTACTGTAAAGCAGGGAGACAATACATTGTTCTACAGCAGCAATACTGAAATTATGCATGATCTAACCAATTACATTTTTAGTAATGGAATGACTGCATTTAAAAAATAAATAAAGTTAACACACTTGTCTTTGGCAGGCAGGATATAGTTAACTTAATATAAGGTAGTATCCCGATTATTTCTGGTTTGCAGTTATTTGAAAAAGAAAAAAGAAATCTTGCTCACACAGGCCTTTGGCAGATAAGGGTGGAGGAGACTGCTGCACTCTCCAATTAGCCCTTTTGAACTTGTAGTTAACAGAGAAGAGGGTGGAGGGTGGAGGGAGCCCTGCAGACAAGCGAGGAATGCAGGGTGATCTGTGCCTTCATTGAACAGGGCAACTTAAATAACTAGGTTTTTGTACACAAGTGCCAATTTAATGTGCAAACCCACAGAATTGCATAGCGAATTGCTACGCGACACTGCCTATTTTATGCCTTGCAGTGAGAATAAAACTGAAACCTGGAGCAGTGTTGCCTAGAGTGAAACAATATCCCCTGTCCCGTGAAGCAGAGGAAGGGATAAAAGAAACTATACAAGCTTTGTTAGACAAAGGGATCATTGTGCCCTCAAACTCACCATGTAATACCGCAATTTACCCCATTAAAAAAGCAAAGGGCGGGGCTTGGAGGATGATACAGGACCTGCGCCCCCTTAATGACATCATACAAAAAGAATTCCCACTTGTCCCAAACCCGGCGTCCATTTTGTGCAGCATCCCAAAGGACGCAACTTGTTTCACAGTAGTGGACTTGAAAAATGCCTTTTTCTCGATACCACTTGACCCAAACTCCCGATACTTGACAGCATTCACCCTGGGGGAAACAGATACGAACATCTCAGGCTGCCCCAGGGGTATTGCGAGAGTCCAAGCATTTTCAACAGAGTCTTGCATGAAGACCTCGGAAACATTGATGTCAGAAGCACGATCATTCAATATGTAGATGATCTCCTAGTGTGCAGTGAGAGTGAGGACCAGTGTAGGGAGGATTCTATAACACTGCTAAATTTGCTGGCCAACAAGGGGTACAAGGTGGACAAAGGAAAGTTGCAATACTGCCTAGCTGAAGTACTGTACCTTGGACAACTAGTGTCAATAGATGGGAAAATAATCATACCAGACAGAGCAGTAGCCATCCGTGACACAATAATCCCATAAAACAGTGAAAGACATGCAGACGTTTCTCGGCATGTGTAATTACTCCCGAGCATGGATCTTGGAGTATGCAGCCTATACACGCCCACTGCTGCAGGCATTGAAAGTGGCCCAGAAAGAAAGCCTCCCAATAAAATGGACACAGGAAATGATGACTGCCTACGTCAGATTAAAAGACCACATAACAAGCACCGGTCTTAGCGACCCCAGACTATGACAGGAAATTTTACCTGTTTTCACACTGTGACAGGACATTAATGACAGCAGTATTAACACAAAAAACATCCTTGGGCCACAAACCATAGGCATATTACAGCGGCACCTTAGATTCAGTAATGCAAGGGCACTTCGCGTGCGACCAAGCCCTCGCAGCAGCCGCCTTCACCATTGAGAAGATCGCCACCATAGTGATGGGGAGCTCCCTCACATTATTCGTGGAGCATTCCCTGTTTGCAATACTGGAACAGCCAAAATCAACTTTGACCACACAAAGAGCAACAACATACGAAATAATAATTTCAGCCCAAACATAGACGTAGTTCGCTGCAAAACTGTCAATCCCGCCACGTTCACCACTGAACCATGTACAGTAGAAGACATGCAAGCTCATGATTGTGCCACATACGAAGGGGAAGGGGATGACATACCCAAGGCCATTGAAAATGCATTAACGGAAGGTGAAGTGTACGTTGTAGACAGTTCAGCAGCAATTGACCAAGATACAGGTGAAAAACATGTGGGGGCAGCAGTGGTACGAATGGAGGGAGATGAATATGAGACAATAGAGCGAAAGATACTCGCGCCACACTACTCCGCCCAGGCAGCAGAACTAATGGCATTAATAGAAGCATTACACACAGCTAAGGGGTGCGCAGTAACAATATACTCAGATTCGGTGCATGTTACCACATCCGTCCATGCAGGGTTGTCCAGGTGGAGAAGGAGAGGATTCAGAAGAGCAGACGGGTCCCCTGTACAACATGCCAAGTTATTGAACGATTTGATAGAGGCACTAGCAGAACCATCAGTAGTAGCATTAGTAAAAGGCCAGGCACATACCAACGGGGATGACGTCATCTCATTAGGTTACGCGGCCGCAGGCGCCGCGGCCAAGGAAGGAGCGCACTTCAATAGAAAACCAACAGCAGAATACAATCTGGTCACAAAAGTACATGAGGAAAAGGGACAAGGGTACAGCACAATGCCCATCGATGAATTAATAGACCTACAAAAGCAAGCGCCTGAAGAAGAACAAGAAATGTGGAGTAAAAGAGGGTGCACACAATCGCCAACAGATTTATTATGGAGACAAGATTCGAAAGGAACGGTAGTGATGCCCAGAGAGTTATTGATGGTAGCGTTCCAACAGTTACACTTCCCTGCACACATGTCAAAACAACACATAGCTGCAGACATTCAAGAAGATTGGTTTATGCCGAACCTCCAAGAACATTTTCAAAAATTATATCCCTAATAAACTTCCAACGATTATTCCCACCCATTTTCTACACATTTATCAGGACCATTTCATTGTTAACAAATGCAGTAAAAAACTAAACAAAAAAACACAGCGCCCCATTATCAATATATTATCAAAATCAAACTTTAAACAAAACAATGACAAAGAACTGATTAACGCCAATCATATTTTTTATCACAGGTAACATGAACTGCACAGTCTGAGTTCTGCAGTGAAAATGAGAAAAGTAGACAAAATGGGGAGTTTCATACTTTCCTAAATCAAAACCAGTAAAAGAGGACTATATTGTAAGAAAACAGATAAAATGGGGGACACATATTCACTGCAACGTATTGCAGTGAAGCACACATATAAAACATGAACACCAGCCAATTAGAAACACTGAAACGCATACAAAACCCTGCCCCGCATCACTAGTAGCCGTGAATAATCAATGCAGTTACAAACCTTACCTGTAGCCGCGGCTACAGGTTCATTTTACAAACTAAAAACCAAAGTATGCCAACCTTCAAATTTAAATAAGACAAGACAACAACTAGACAAACAAAATACCACACACAGATACAAATCTGATGTATTAACCACATAACAATGACTATGGCACAGAAAATGTATATTTATATACGCGGCTATGAATATAACCGCGCCTACAGAGACAACCAATTAAAAGACTAAGCATTGACGCCCTACTCACATGCCTTTTATACATGCAGTTATCTTAGTCCAATACATGGGCGTTTGTTGCTATCCACGGCTATTCACAAAAACTACAAATTTAAAGCGTTTCCACTCTGCCAAACTCTACACAAATGTCCCTAGCACACATACCAGCCACCCTCCACTCCCCATTCCCAAACACACTCAAAGCATCTATGATGCTACTCCACCCAAAATGTTACATAAACGCAGCTACCATAGGCTACTAGGCCTAGCCAGTCTGTCTGGCCTGCCTAATACAGTCAGTCAGTCACTCTCTCCCCCCTCCCCCCTCCCCCCTCCCCCTCTCTCCCCTCTCTCCTCTCTCCTCTCTCCTCTCTCCTCTCTCCTCTCCCCCCCCCCCCCGCCCCACAGGGTACCACGTCTATCAGCGGATAGCAACGCAGGGCTACTGAATAGCCATGGCTACAGTTCTACATGGCCAATTTTTTATGGACATACCTCAGAACACCTAACTAGAAATCCAAACTAGGAATCATGTTCCTGGAAGCAGAGAAAGACTGCAGATATCATGGCTGGTTTGAAAACTGTGTGGCTCACAGGAGACAGTTGGCTGTTTTGGTTGCTGGCTTTTTGTGAGAACGGAAATATTAACATAGACCTAGCTTTGAGATTTTACAATTAAATGGTTTTGATTGCGGATTATGCGTTGGTTCAAAGTTTTTCCAAAATGATCAAGTCTAAGAAGTACAGGACAACCAAATATCATACTAATTCATTGTGGCATCAATGATTTAGGGAATGCACAGGCCGTATCCCTTACTTTCACGATGAAACAAGACATAGCAAAACTAATGGAACTATTTCCGCACTCTTTTCCAATTAAGACTCAGAGGCAAAAATGGAGGTGGACCACCACATGTAATGGTAAAATTGAGAAATCCTCAATTTATTTTTTTACATATCAGTTTAGGCATTCATGAGAAACAACAACCAATTATGTATATCACACAGCAACATGCCGTTCTACATGGCTAATTTCTATAGACATGACAGAGTGCATCTAACCGATGAAGAAAATGCAGTTTCCTTGATAACATCAAAACAATACTCCAGATGTTCTAAAATACTACACTTAGTGTACCCCAAAAAAGTCCTTTTAACCTTTTAACTGCCATGGGTATTTCCCCCCAGTGCCAGGGCCTTTTTTGGTGATTTCGGTATGTGGCCATTCAATGGCTTGTAACTTTTTTGTTACATGAGATATCTCGGCCAAATTTGGCTCCTTTTTTTCCCACATGTAGGCGGTCGTAACGCCACCCAGGAATCCTAGGTTGCTGTAGGGGGGTGAGAGAAAATAAGCAAAAAGGGCAAAAGTTTTGGGATTTTTCAAAAAAATTGCAATAAAATGATGTACAAAGAAGCCTGTGGTTTTTTTCTCGTAAGAGCTAGGAACGAATGGTTTGCTGTGCTGAGTTCCCCAATTTCCTGGCTTTCAAGAACAGGTTGAGTGGAAACGAAAAAAAATTAGTTTGATGTGGTTATCAACCGTTTTGTGAGAGGTAGGCGATTTTGGCCATTTTTGCCAATTGGACATGCATGGACAGAATGGAAGAAAAGGGTAGGAAAGCCGAATTGGAGGACAGAAAGGCATATATTTCTGAAAAGCAGACAAAATTCCAAGTTTAGCAAGGGGTGATTTGCGTAGGTCAGGCAACAACTAGGTAGGGGAAACTGCCATAGATTGGGGGAAAAGCGGGAAAATGACCGACAAAAAAAAGGTATGTGTTGGACATGGTTGGCTTGGTAGGGCAATGGCTTCTATGAATTTTGAGAAAAGCAATGCTTTGCTACATTCCCCCGACTCGTGCAGTTAGGAGAGCACACATTTTTTGTAGCGTTTCACAAAACAAGAAATACCAAAAAACAAACACTGAGCCATGGTACACAGGAGTTTTACGCTCACGGCCTGAACAGACGCACTTAGCATGTGTAAATCGGGAAAACCAATGTGGTGAGGAACTGCAAGCATACATTTTTTGAAAGAGCACAGGCAGACCTTTTCAAGGGTAGGTGACTTGTGCAGGTTATAAAAGTGTATGATGCCTAAAGTAGCGACTAAATGTAGGGCACATTTGGGAAATGAAAGGGTTGTGAGACAAAGGGCACCAGCAAATGGGTCAAAATGTTCTGAAAACCACACAAACACAACACATGGCCTACCGTCCCGCGTTCCCACAGGTGTCCCGATGAAAACGGTACCTCACATGTGTGGCTGCACCTACCTGGCTGCCAAGGGGAAAGCCTAAAACACAAGTAACCCCAATTCTGTTTTCAGAGCGGAATCTCAGACATTCTGCCGACCGGCACACCATACAGATATGGGCCTCGGGTGTCCAAGCCACCAAGGAAAACAGGGAACCCCGTGCATTTCCGAAAAGAGGACAACCGTGGGAATCCGCAGAGGTATGATTTGCGCACATCGCCCCAGAATTTATTACCCAGAAGCCCCCGCAAAGTCCGAAATGTGGGGGGAAAAAAACGCATTTTCCGCACATTTCGCGCCGCGCACCCATCGAAACACGCCCCCAACACCACATGGCCTACCGTCCCGCGTTCCCACAGGTGTCCCGATGAAAACGTTACCTCACATGTGTGGGTGCACCTAACTGGCTGCCAAGGGGAAAGCCTAAAACACAAGTAACCCCAAGTCTGTTTTCAAAGCGGAATCTCAGACATTCTGCCGACCGGCACAACATACAGATATGGGCCTCGGGTGTCCAAGCCACCAAGGAAAACAGGGAACCCCATGCATTTCCGAAAAGAGGACACCCGTGGGAATCCGCAGAGGTATGATTTGCGCACATCGCCCCAGAATTTATTACCCAGAAGCCCCCACAAAGTCTGAAATGTGGGGAAAAAACGCATTTTCCGCACATTTCGCTCCGCGCACCCATCGAAACACGCCCCCAACACCACATGGCCTACCGTCCCGCGTTCCCACAGGTGTCCCGATGAAAACGGTACCTCACATGTGTGGATGCACCTACCTGGCTGCCAAGGGGAAAGCCTAAAACACAAGTAACCCCAAGTCTGTTTTCAGAGCGGAATCTCAGACATTCTGCCGACCGGCACAGCATGCAGATATGGGCCTCGGGTGTCCAAGCCACCAAGGAAAACAGGGAACCCCATGCATTTCCGAAAAGAGGACACCCGTGGGAATCTGCAGAGGTATGATTTGCGCACATCGCCCCAGAATGTATTACCCAGAAGCCCCCGCAAAGTCCGAAATGTGGGAAAAAAACGCATTTTCCGCACATTTCGCTCCGCGCACCCATCGAAACACGCCCCCAACACCACATGGCCTACCGTCCCGCATTCCCACAGGTGTCCCGATGAAAACGGTACCTCACATGTGTGGGTGCACCTACCTGGCTGCCAAGGGGAAAGCCTAAAACACAAGTAACCCCAAATCTGTTTTCAGAGCGGAATCTCAGACATTCTGCCGACCGGCACAACATGGGCCTCGGGTGTCCAAGCCACCAAGGAAAACAGGGAACCCCATGCATTTCCAAAAAGAGGACACCCGTGGGAATCCGCAGAGGTATGATTTGAGCACATCGCCCCAGAATTTATTACCCAGACATCCCTGCAAAGTCCGAAATGTGGGGAAAAATCCACATTTTTCACTTTGTCGGGGGTTCTGGGTAAAACAATCTGGTCCGCTTCGCGCAAGTTGGACCTCTGTGGATTCCTACTGGTGCCCTCTTTTCAGAAATGCATGGGGTTCCCAGTTTTTCTTGGTGGCTTGGACACCCTATGCCCAAATCTGTGGGTTATCTCCCCAAACCCTTTTGTGGTTACCAGAGGGTTAGCCTTTTCCCTTGGCAGCCAGGTAGGTGCACCCACACATGTGAGGAACCGTTTTCATCGGGACACCTGTGGGAACGCGGGACGGTAGGCCATGTGTTGTTGGGGGCATGTTTCGATGGGTGAGCCGAGCGAAATGTGCAGAAAATGCGTTTTTCCCTACATTGCGGACTTTGCGGGGGTGTCTGCGTAATAAATTCTGGGGCGATGTGCGCAAATCATACCTCTGCGGATTCCCACGGGTGTCCTCTTTTCGGAAATGCATGGGGTTCCCTGTTTTCCTTGGTGGCTTGGACACCCGAGGCCCATATCTGTAGGTTGCCCACATGAACAAATTGTGCTGTGGCGAAAGGCTCAGGGTTACCAGCTGGTTACCCTTTTCCTTTTGCGCCCCCGGTAGGTGCACCCACACATGTGAGGTACCGTTTTCATCGGGACACGTGTGGGAACGCGGGAAGGTAGGCCATGTGTTGTCGGCGGTGTGTTTCGGTGAGTGGCCAGAGCGAAATGTCTGAGAATTGTCTTCATTTCCAGCCAATTTCAGAGACATTTCCCTGTGTCCACTCTCCGAAACACGTCGCCAACAACAGATGTCATACCTTCTCTCGTTCCCACAGGTGTCCCGACAAAAAAGGTACCTCACATGTGTGGGTGCACCTACCGGGAGGCAAAAGGAAAAGGGTATCCCACTGGTAACCCCAAGCCTTTCGGCACATCCCATTTTGTTCATGTGGGCAACCTACAGATTTGGGCCTAGGGTGTCGAAGCCAGCAAGGAAAACAGGGAACCCCATGCATTTCCCAAAAGAGGATACCCGTGGGAATGCGCAGAGGTCTGACTTGCGCGAAGCGGCCCAGAATTTATTACCCAGAACCCCAGACAAAGTGAACATTGTGTTTTTTCCCCACCAAATATCACACTTTGTCGGGGATTGTGGCTAATAAAAACTGGGGCAATTTGCGGAAGGCAGACCTCTGTGTAGTCCCACGGGTGTCCTCTTCTGGGAAATGCATGGGGTTCCCTGTTTCCCTTTCTGGCTTCGACACCCTAGGCCCAAATCTGTAGGTTGCCCACATGAACAAAATGGGCAGTGGCAAAAGACTTGGGGTTACCAGTGGGTTACCCTTTCCCTTTTGCCCCCCCAGTAGGTGCACCCACACATGTGAGGTACCGTTTTCATCGGGACACGTGTGGGGACGCGGGAAGGTAGGCCATGTGTTGTTGGCGGTGGGTTTCGGTGGGTGGCCAGAGCGAAATGTCTGAGAATTGTCTTCATTTCCAGCCAATTTCAGAGACATTTCCCTGTGTCCACTCACCGAAACACGTCGCCAACAACAGATGTCATACCTTCTCGCATTCCCACAGGTGTCCCGACGAAAAAGGTACCTCACATGTGTGGGTGCACCTACCGGGGGGCAAAAGGAAAAGGGTAACCCACTGGTAACCCCAAGCCTTTCGGCACATCCCATTTTGTTCATGTGGGCAACCTACAGATTTGGGCCTAGGGTGTCGAAGCCAGCAAGGAAAACAGGGAACCCCATGCATTTCCCAAAAGAGGACACCTGTGGGAACGCGAGAAGGTATGACATCTGTTGTTGGCGACGTGTTTCGGTGAGTGGACACAGGGAAATGTCTCTGAAATTGGCTGGAAATGAAGACAATTCTCAGACATTTCGCTCTGGCCACCAACCGAAACACACCGCCAACAACACATAGCCTACCTTCCCGCGTCCCCACGCGTGTCCCGATGAAAACGGTACCTCACATGTGTGGGTGCACCTACCGGGGGCGCAAAAGGAAAAGGGTAACCCACTGGTAACCCTAGGCCTTTCGCCACTGCCCATTTTGTTCATGTGGGCAACCTACAGATTTGGGCTTAGGGTGTCGAAGCCAGGAAGGGAAACAGGGAACCCCATGCATTTCCCAAAAGAGGACACCCGTGGGAATCCACACATGGCCAAATTGGAGGGGCAGCCCATCTCATGTAGCCCTCCCCAGGGGCAGATAATGGGGGGGCTGTCCTGCACTCCACCCTGGGCTCAGGCGTCTGTTCCTAAGAGCAGATATCTGGTCCCAGGTAGGGCTGCATGACATGGCACCCACTCCATTGTAGATGGGCAGGGAGGGGCTCAATGCCCCATCCCATTAGAACATTCCCAGACCCTTTGGGGTGCCCCACAGCCCCCCCTAAAAAGCGTTCCACCATTTTCCATTTTTTTCTTTGTTTACGAATATTGTCTTGGCGCAGAGGGGCACATTGGTGTGCCAATCTGGCACCAGGGTGCCCAAACCTTACTGCCCCACCCACTGGGGGGCCTGTCCCACCATTTTTGGGGGCCCTTCCCCCCCCTCACCCCAAATGGGTGGTGGGGGCACCTCATGCAGGCCTCCCTGGGCTGCCTACAAACGGCTGCGTAAGGTACACCCCCCTCCATTTGGGGTGGGGGGGAGAGGGTCCCCAAAAAAGGTGGGCCAGGACCCCCAATGCATGGGGCAGTAGGGTTTGGGCACCCTGGGAGCAGATTGGCACACTAATGTGCCCATCTGCGCCAAGCGAAGTTGGGTACACAAAGAAAATAATACAAAATCGTAGGCTGCTTTTTAGGGGGGGCTGAGGGGCACCCTACATTGCTGGCAAATGCTTTACTGTAACGTGGGGGTGGCCCTCTCCCCCCCCACCCTACATGGAGGGCCCCACCTCATGCATCCCTCCCTGACGGCAGATAGGGGGGGCCCCACCTCATGCATCCCTCCGTTGGGTCAGATGCCCCTTCCTAGGAGCAGATAGCTGCCCCCAGGGATGGTTGCATGAGGTGGGGCCCTCCATTTGGGGTGGAGGGGGGGAGAGGGCCACCCCCCGTTTCAGTAGAACATTTGCCGGCAATGTAGGGTACCTCTCAGCCCCCCCCCCCTTAAAAAGCAGCCTATGATTTTGTATTATTTTCTGTGTTTACCCAACTTCGCTTGGCGCAGATGGGCACATTAGTGTGCCAATCTGCCCCCAGGGTGCCCAAACCCTACTGCCCCATGCATTGGGGGTCCTGCCCCACCTTTTGTGGTGGCCCTCTCCTCACCCACCCCGAACGGAGGGTGGGGTACATCATGCAGCCCTTCCTAGGAGGCTCAGGGAGGGCTGCATGAGGTGTCCCCCCCCAGCCATTTGGGGTGGGGGGGGGGTCTCTGGCGCTGTGGCCCCATGCTTTGGGCCCACAGGGGGAAGGGGGCCGCTTACCTAGTAAGCAGCCCCCCTCCCCCCGTGTCACAAACGGATCCATGGTGGTCTAGTGGGTTGCTGGTCACGGATCGAGCGCTCTGCGCCGATCCGTGACCAGCAATGCCTCATATGTGGTGTCCTTGGAAAGGGGAAAAAGTCCCCTTTCCAGGGACACCACTTTTTGCTACATCCCTGGTGGCCCAGTGGGCCCCAGGGCCCAAAACCCCCTCCCACCTCCCCCCATCCCTCGAATTATTATTATTTTTTTTATTTCCCTGGGGGCAGATGGTCAGCCATCTGCCCCCAGGGTTCATGTGCATCTGCCCCCATGCTTTGGGGGCCGGGGGGGGGGAAGAGGGCTGCTTACCTGAAGCAGACCCCCTCCCACCCAACTCACAAACAGATCCATGGTGGTTCAGTGGGTTGCTGGTCACGGATCAGCGAGCAATGCAGCATGTAAGTGGAGTCCCTGGAAAGGGGAGACCGTCCCCTTTCCAGGGACACCACTTTTTTATGTGTTCCTGGTGGCCCAGTGGGCCCCAGGGCCCAAAACCCCCTCCCACAAATGTTTTTTATTTTTTTTTATTTTTTTCACCCCTGGGGGCAGTGATCATCTGCCCCCAGGGGTCCCTGGCGCTGTGGCCCGGGGGAAGGGGGCCGCTTACCTAGTAAGCAGCCCCCCCTCCTCCCGCGTCACAAACGGATCTTCATTTGATCCGTGATGTTGCTGCCCGCGGATCGAGGCGCCCTGCGCCCGATCCGCGGGCAGCAATGCCACACAATGGGTATCGCTGTAAAGGGGACACTCTCCCCTTTCCAGCGATACCCGCCTCGATCTCCGGCTTGAAATACAGCCGGAGATCGAGGCCGACAAAGAAGGGCTCTTACCTTCTCTCTCCACCGCAGCAGCCGAAAATGGCTGCTGCGGTGGATTTACTTTCAGTTTCACGCCGACGTGCGTTACACACGCCGACGTGAAACTGAAGGTAATCCAGCCCCCTGGCAGTGAGGGGGGACCTCCCCCTCACATAGCCCGGGGGTTGGATTACTGTTTTGAGCGATCCCTGCTTTGCAGGGATCGCTCAAAACAATGTGCCGAAAAGGACGAGCTATCTCGTCCTTGGCACTGCACATGCACTTCCAAGCACGAAATACCTCGCCCTTGGCACTGAAAAGGTTAAGGACTACAAATAACATATATACAGAAATACAATAACAAACTAAATAAAGCTTATTATACCTGTGGTTACATTTCATTGATTTTTATCATAACCGCGGTTACAGAACAAATTGGTTAAAAAGTGGGGTCACTTCTGGTTTTATACTACAATAAAAACTTAAAAGATCAATACAGTACAATACTTCTCATTTATATAAAATACTTACAAATAAATAACAAACTGGATAAACAAATATTTCACAGCCACACAACATAATACCATAAGTAAAAAACACACAACCTAAAATGCACTGTACAGGGCATCTAAAAAATAGAATACAATTGCTAATGTTTATATTAATTTTGCTTAACCTGTGATCGTATCTCTCCAGCTCTGAAATCTCTCCATTGGCTCCCAGTGGATGCAAGGATTAAATTCAAAACCCTCTGCATTGTCCACAAGGCTTTCTGGGGCCTGGGTCCAAAATATCTTCAGCTATCCCTCCGCAAATACCTCCCCTCTCGAGCTCTTCGCTCCTCTACCTCTAACTCCCTCAGGGTCAGTCGTTTTTCAAAAAAACGAGCTGGGGGTAGATCTCTGTCTTCGGCTGGGGCCTCTCTCTGGAACAGCCTCCCTAAAACTTGAGGAGAACCATCTCTGGTTCCGGAAGCACCTCAAGACCTTCCTCTTTTCTTCTGCCTTTGCTCCCCCTCTCTCCTGCTGATCTGTTCTTTCTTGGCACCATGCACCTGGCCACCCTCTGACTCCGGGCCCAGGTACCTATCACCCCGCCATGCTCCCGCACTGCCTCCGGGCACCCCTTGCACTGGGGTCTGTATCTGTACCCATACAGCCCCCCCCCTTTTTTTTCCTGCACTTATCAGACCTACCCTGTCTGCTGCCTTTAACCTAGCACTTGCAAATTGCTGGCTGCACTACCACTGTTTGTTGCCTTTATTATTTATTTATTGTTATTTATCTGTTTTTCCTCTGCTTCGCACTTTCCACTTCTCCCCCCTTCCATGCACTTTTTCCCTCCCCCTCTCCCATGCACTTGCGCGTTCTCAATGTCACTGGGCCTAGTAAGATCGCTGTTTTGTTCTCCCCTGTTACCCTTCCTTGCCTTGTCGCGCTCTGAATCACTTGTGTACGAGCGCGATAGAAATAAAATATCAATATCAACTAATTTTTTCTCTTTTTCACCAAAGTCTCACATATACAAAAGCCTGAAAACACACAGCCAAAATAAAAAGAGTCCCAAATACCCCCCGAAAAAATTAAAAATGATTCTTTCACCCCCGACGTCCAATACCTATACAAATAACTTTCAAAAGTAAATGAAAAACACAGGCATCCCAAAACATAGAGCCGCAAATATAGAACTACCCTTGCCGCAGGTGTCTGTAGCCTTGGAGAAAAGCTGCAAATATCGGCAAAAATGCTTCCCAGGTCCACCAGGGCATCACCAAGTGCCCACCTCATCTATGCCAGCTCCCCCATTCCCAAGACAGCCTCCTCACATCCCCTGCCCTCTACCTTTCACCCCAGAACATACGCTGCTTCTGTGACACAGTTTGCTTTCAAATGCTGGCTATTCTCGGCTATAGCCGGAGCTACAGAAAGCTTTGTGTTGCAAAACTCGGTCCCTGGGCCCCCTCCAACTCCCAAATTTCACTCAGTACCCTCTAGCCATCACCCAACTCTACCATGATGACATTTGTTTGTTTTTTGACCTGAAAATAGCTTTTTACTTCGTTTCAATTTCCCATAACCTCGGCTGTAGCTGTCAATATCTCTCGCATCGAGAGAACAACATGTTGGTCATTTAATTTCTAAAAACCCCCAGGTTTGGGTAAATCAAGAGCTCTCTCTATTTTTGGCAAGGGGGCACCCCCCTTCTCAATCAAATATTTAAATAACTACTGCATAGAATAACCGCAAACCAAGCAAAACACTCTTTTGAATGCTTCGTGCCGAGGTTGTTTCAGATCTGGTCCAAATTCGTCCAGCAGTGTGGGCTCTGCGGTTTGGAAAAGAATGACCTTTTTTTTTTCTATGGTAAAATGAATGGGAAGTAGGCTGCACTTTTGGGGGGGGGGGGGGGAAGAACTTTGATGCTTAATAACTTTCTCATTTTTTAACAAATCTTTACGAAACTTTGCAGTCTGGGGGGGCCCGCAGACGTTTAATCACTTTTGAAAATTCAGTCAAAACCGTTACTCGAATCAAATTTATATTAACAATAGAATTTTGTGGGGTTCCTACGTGTAGGTAGAGCACTAGGGAAAAGAAAGTAGAGAGAGAGAGAGAGAGAGAGAGACGGAGGATCAGAAGGGTGCCGTGGACCGAGAGCGGACCACACCCGGGGGAGGCAGCTCAAATGCAAGTAGAGCAACGGAGCGGTGAAAGTACCGAAAGGTAAGAAAAGAGACCGGAAGGGTCCGGGAAGAAAACACTGCGAAGCGCAACAACGGCAGCGAAAGCAAAACACAGCTGACCGAGAGGTTGCAACGCGCATGTGTCAAAAAGGGGTGTGCCTAAGTAGTAATACGTGCATGATGGAAAAAAGAAACTAGACCGCTGCATGCACGTAGAGGAATGCGTGTTGGAATCAGGAAGTACGGTGGAGAATCAAACGGGGCCACAGACGCCAGTGTCCAAAGCGTTGCATGACAGTATGCCCTCTCGAACCCCCGGGTTTGCCCGCGTGAGCCCTGTGGAATTTCCTAAGGAGGATAGGGGCATGAATATGCGAAAGGGGTTCACAGGAGTCTTCTGTAGAAGAGAAACCTTTCCAATGTACCAGATATTCTAGGCGACCATTATGGTATCTGGAATCCCTCAATTGTGACACCTCGTATTCTGGCACTTCAGGAGAAGATGGAATCCGAAGAGGTCTAGAGATGCGAGTTTGGCCTGCACTTCTTAGGAGGGAAGCATGAAAAACCAGATGTATACGTTTTAAAGCATGAGGCAATTTAAGGCGGAAAGCCACCGGATTGATCTTAGCAGTGATGGGATAGGGTCCAATGAAGCGTGGTGAAAGCTTAGATGGATGAGACCAGCGGGGTAGGTATTTGGTAGAAAGCCATACTTTCGAACCCACTCTCCATTCGGGGACTTCCTGTCGATGTCTATCTGCTTGTCTCTTGTATGCTCTGAGACTCTCTGCCAAGTTCAGTTTAGCTTTTTCATGGGTGTCCTTGAGATGAGCCAACACTTCATCCACTGCTGGGAGAGAAGTTGGAACGGAAAAGAGGGGAATGATGGAACGGGGGTGAAATCCATACGAACAGTAAAACGGGGACATACCACTGGCAGAATGACTCGCGTTATTGTATGCAAACTCTGCTGTGGGTAGTAGGTCCACCCAATTGTCCTGTTCCAAATTTGAATAGCTTCGTAGGTACTGTTCCAGGGTTGCATTTAAGCGTTCAGTCTGCCCATTTGTCTGGGGGTGATACCCAGACGATAACGCGCATTCGATGCCAAGGGCTTTGCATAGGGCTTTCCAGAATTTGGAGATGTATTGGCTTCCGCGGTCTGAGACGATTTTGTCAGGAAGACCATGAAGTTTAAAGATGTCTCTGATGAAAACCGTGGCCATGGTATCGGCCGTGGGCAAGCCTGAAAGTGGCGAGAAGTGAGCCATCTTTGTGAGGGAATCCATGGTGACCATAATGCATGAACGCCCTTTGGAACGTGGTAACTCCACGATAAAGTCAGTAGTGATATGACTCCATGGACGGCCTGGAATGGCATCCTGTTGCAACAACTCTATGGGTCTTTTGGTGCTGTACTTACTTTGGTTGCATACGCTACAGGTCTTAACATACTTTTTCACATCTCTGGAAAAACCCGGCCAATAAAAGGCTCTCCTGACCAGATCCAAGGTACTGGCTTGTCCTCTGTGACCAGCTGTCCTATGGTCGTGACACCAGGATAGCACCTTTTCTTGCAGGCTCTTTGATGGTATCCATAACCTTTTCTTCCTGAAAAAGAGACCTTCTGCTTTAGCTAACCCTCTTGGTTCTGTTTGTGTAGCTGTGGCCTCCCTGACTTGTTGTAGGAATACTGAGGTGGTGGCGATAACGCGGTTCCTAGGGAACAGCCTGTCTGGGGGACCGGTAGAAGAAGCGGAAGCATGAGTCTTCCTGGAAAGTGCATCGGCCAAAGTGTTCTGGCTCCCTGGTATATATGTAATATGGAAGTCGTACTGAGAAAAGAAATGTGCCCACCGGGCTTGTCTGGAGTTGACACAGTCCATAGTTTGTAAGACCTGTAGATTTTTGTGATCCGTCCTAATTTCAAAGGGATGGCTACCCCCTTGTAGTAGATGCCTCCAGACCTTGCATGCCTTTTTCATGGCCAAAAGTTCCCTTTCTATAACCGAGTAGTTCTGTTGACTCGGAGTAAGGGTCTTTGACAGATATGCCACTGGATGTTCCTCATTGTCGTGTTCCTGAAGCAAAACCGCTCCTAGAGCGGATGCTGAGGCATCGGTCTCCAGGATGAATCGTTTCCCTTGATCCGGTTGTCGTAGTATGGGAGCACTACAGAACCTGTCCTTTAATCGTTGGAAGCCCTCTTCTGCTTGTGGGCTCCACACGAACGGCATGGATGTCTTCTTTAGAAGGTTTGTTATGGGCAGGGTGATCTCAGAAAAACCAGGGATGAAACGTCTGTAAAAATTCGCCATGCCCAAAAATCTTTGTACCTCTTTAACAGAAGAAGGAGCAGGCCATTTAAGAATGGCATCCACCTTCTTTTCGTCCATCTGAACTCCTTGAGGCGAGAGAACAAACCCCAAATATGGTACTGTTGTGACTCCAAAAACGCACTTCTCTTTCTTGACCAGTAGCTGATGTTGTTTGAGTCGCTTGAACACTTCCTTCAGATGGAGCAGGTGTTCTGGCATGCTTTTTGAAAAAACCAGAATGTCGTCTAAGTATACAACCACTGAAACGAAGAGAAGGTCTGAAAAAATATGGTCTACAAACCTTTGAAAGACCGCAGGAGCGTTCACCAGCCCGAAGGGCATCACATGATACTCGTATAGCCCGAAGGGTGTATGGAAGGCAGTTTTCCACTCATGCCCCGAGCGTATTCTGAGCAGGTGGTAGGCGTTACGCAGATCCAGCTTGGTAAAAACTGAGGCACCCTGGACTGCCTCTAAGATGTCAGGGATGAGTGGCATGGGGTATATATCCTTTAAGACCTCAGTAATCAATACAAGGGCTTAGGTCTCTGGAATCTCGTTTTGGGATGAAAAACAATAGTGCGCCAGCAGGGGATTTAGAGGGTCTGATGAGGCCATTGTATAAGTTATCATCGAAATACTTCCTAAGTACTTCCTTCTCTGTCTTAGAGAGCGCGAACATCCTCCCAAAAGGCACCAGAGCGTTAGGCACCAAATCTATGGCGCAGTCGTCCGGTCTGTGGGGTGGCAAGTCTGATGGAGTACTGTTGGCAAAGACCGGAGTGTACTCTTCTAACACTTGTGTGAGAGTATGTATACTAACAGTGGTGAAGAGAGGACTGGGAACAGTCTTAAGCTGTTGATACGGTGTTTTGGAAAAGCATTCAGTATGACAATAGCTTGAATCGAATAGTTGACGCAGCCAGGTGATCCCTAGAATGAGAGGGAAGTGTGCTGCTCTAATTATATCAAAGGTAATAACCTCTGAATGTTCGTGAATGCTGAGGGATAGGGGCTCTGTGGTCTGGAGAATAGGCCCGGAGCTCAAAGGCCTGCCATCCACCCCTTCTACTTTTTGTCCATGACTACGATCGATGCGTTTGGCTCTGACCTTGTCTACCCATAAGGTGTCTGCAAAGTTTCCGGCGGCACCACAATCCAGGAATGCTAAGGTCTCTATAGCAGAATCATTAATCGTAACCATCACAGTCACCACCATTAGACGGGAGTCCTCCGGTGCGTTACATGAGTCTATTGCCATGGAAACATAGGGACTACAAGATGGCCCTCGATTGCCCGTCCCTTCTAGGGTCGAGGGTTGTCGTTTTCCACCGGTCTTTTAGGTAATTCGGTGCAATTTTTTACTGAGTGTCTGTCGGAACCACAATAGGCGCATAAACCTTGTTCTCTCCTTCTTTCTTTCTTTCTTCAGGAGTTAGTGATCTTCGGGTTGAACCTATCTGCATGGGTTCCTCCGTGCGTTTGGTAGCAGGTGGGAGAGGAGAGAGAGGCGCGGTGTAGGAAGATCGAAACTTCCGTCTTTCATTTCGCCTTTCTTGCATTCTGGCTTCCATTTGTAGAGCAGCCGTCATCAGTTCAGGTAGCGTAGCAGGACGTGGAAAATGAGCTAGCTCATCTTTCAGTTCTTCTTTAAGGCCCCGACGGAAGAGTATATACGGAGATTGGTCAGACCAACCAGTTTCCATAGCCAGTCTTTTAAACGAGGAAATGTAGGACCTTACATCAGCCTGACCTTGACGTGCGTCTAATAGTTCTTCCGCGGCTGCCAACAAGAGTTCTGGACTATCGAATGTACGCTTTAACAGTTCCACAAATGCCCTGAAATCCTGCAGTACTGGGTCATTACCAGTAACTAATGGCGTAGCCCAAGCTAGGGCCTTGCCTGTCATATTGGATATCAGGAAGCCTGTTTTAGCATGGTCTGAAGCATAGGTGCGGGTTCTGAAAGCAAAGTAAACCTTGCATGCATCAAGGAATTCTTTTAGTTTCTTAGGAGAACCGTCGTATTTGCCCGAGGATAAGGCCATCGGTGGTAAGTCAGTGGAATGGGGTTCTCGTGCCGCTACCATCTGCCTTAATAGATTATTCTCCGCCTTCATGTTCTGCATCTCTAGTGAGAGGCTTTGTACTGCGGCAACCAACTCTTGAACTTGCTCCGGAGTGGCCATCGTAGGTGGGTGGCGTTGCAAACTGTCAACTTCTCTCTCTTGTTGAGGTTGTGTCTCCCGGTTCCCCTCCTCCACCTCCTCACCCGAGTCCTCTTCCTCCGTGCTCAAGGATCTGTGGGATCTGTAGTCCTTTTCTTTTTTGTGGTGTAGCGGGGGTCTCGTACGGGAGGAAGCCACAGTGAGGGCTGCTAGGACGCACCTCTCTGGGGCCCCCTTCCCGGAAGGGACCAATACGGGGAAAAAGCCAATTGTGGCAAAAAAACCCTTTGAAGTGGTGTACTGCAGGCTTGTCTGAAGATGTAGGCTCAAGCGACAGTGATGGGATACTTCCGGCAAGGAACCGGGAGCACTCGAAATCATGGAGCAGAGTGCGGAAAGAGAAACTCCCGCAGGAGTATCAAAACAATAGGTAGAGCACTAGGGAAAAGAAAGTAGAGAGAGAGAGAGAGAGAGAGAGAGAGAGAGACGGAGGATCAGAAGGGTGCCGTGGACCGAGAGCGGACCACACCCGGGGGAGGCAGCTCAAAGGCAAGTAGAGCAACGGAGCGGTGAAAGTACCGAAAGGTAAGAAAAGAGACCGGAAGGGTCCGGGAAGAAAACACTGCGAAGCGCAACAACAGCAGCGAAAGCAAAACACAGCTGACCGAAAGGTTGCAACGCGCATGTGTCAAAAATGGGTGTGCCTAAATAGTAATACGTGCATGATGGAAAAAAGAAACTAGACCGCTGCATGCACGTAGAGGAATGCGTGTTGGAATCAGGAAGTACGGTGGAGAATCAAACGGGGCCACAGATGCCAGTGTCCAAAGCATCGCATGACAGCGACTTACAGTAACTATTTATTTATTTAACATTTGTAGAGCGTGCCAAACCCGCGGGTATATGGGCTCTGGAGAGCATGTAATACGCATTACAGGAGTTACCACAGGCAACAAAGGATAACATGGGCTTGAGATATATTATATTCAACATATTTACAGACATGAGATATTTACAGATACATTGGTCCCGTAAATATAAACATGTAACATAATAATCAATATCTGCGTGTGCAATCTTTTTACATGAGTAATTTACAGATGAAATAGAACAGATGTATTTACAGAAGCATGTTATATAGTGAAGATACTGTAGAGTAGAGTAGAGTTAGATCCTCATCAAAGGTTTGTAATGGGCCTGGTGGTCTGTATACGATGTGCATGGTGGTGGTTGCAGTCTTAGGGTAGGAGAGTTTGGTTGAGAGAAGTTCCCCCGAGGGGAAAGCTTGGTAAAGCAATTCCCTGATGGAGAGGTTATATTTATAACTATAGGGCGGCTATTGCTATACACTTTGAAAAATGTTTACAAGAGAGTTAAACCAGCAAAAACTTAAGTCTTCAAACATGAGAAATACAAATATATTCAAATAAAATATCATTGTAACCTTAACTTTGTTTACAGTGAAAGTGATTTTTTTAATGAATATTGGTGTTTAGTAAAAATGTGAAAAGCATTTTTGTTGATTAATGTTTTTAATGTGTAATTATATTTAGGCTGCTTTTGTTACTATTTAAATTTTGCATTTAGTAATTATTTTTAAATAAAAATTGGATGTTTGTATTTGTGTTTATGTAAAGTATGGCTATTATAATTTAACATTTAATAAATTAGTACATTTGACACGCTGTGTTTATAATTATTTTATTTGTTGAAATAAAGGTTACTAAACAGTGTTTATTATATTGTGATTGGTTTGTCATGTAGTGTATTTATTTGTAGAGTGCACTAGCAACCCAGAGGCATCAACGCACTGTTACAGGAAATTGTACGCAAGTTTGATTCAGTGGTTACATAGGAACAACAAAGGCCTCTTCGTTGAAGATACATTGGTAATAAAAAGAAGTAGAAAAGAAAGGTTTCATGGTTAGCAAACATTACAATAACGTGGGAGATCGTTCTCAGAGGATGCTAGCATCCGGCCACAATACAGCAAGATGAGCAGATGGGAGCCGGTACAGAGTAAATATTCAGACAAAAAGCTGAGTTTTAATAGCTTTGCGGAAGGCTAGGTGAGAGTCAATCATTCGATGGTGAGTGGGAAGAGCATTCCAGTGTGAGGCAGCCATAGTAGGGAAGCTAGTGCCACCGGCACGGAGTCCCTGTGTCTTGGGAGTGGCGATCATGTTGGTGTAGACCTTTCTCACAGGCCCAGAGGAGGTAGACTTGGTAATTCGTTGGACCAAGTAGGGGGGTGCCAGATCATGGAGGCATTTATGCGTGAGGGAGAGGGTTTTAAAAACAATTCTCTCTTTGGGGGGAAGCCAATGAACCTGCCTTCTCACTTCAGAGATGTGGTCCTTTCTTGAGGTCCCTGTGGCAGCCCTAAGGGCATTGTTCCGAACACGTTGGAGTTTAGCCAAGTTTTTACAAGCGGTCCCTACAAGGAGGGAATTGCAGTAGTCCAGTCTTGATCCGAATATTGCCCTAGCAATAGTGAGGCAGTTCTGTCGAGATAAGAAGGGTCTAGCTACATTGAGTAATTTGGAGTAGTAAGCAGAGGAAGAGGCAATGGCATTCACCTGTCTATTCATGGTCAGATTAGTCATGGTAGACGCCCAAAGTCTTGACATTTTCGGATACCGCGATAGGTATATTGTCAATGGTGAAAGACATGTATTGTTTGTCCAAATTACCCAAGGTGGTGGGTGATCCAATTAACAGTAGTTTGGTTTTCTCGCTGTTAAGGCATAACCAGTTTTCTGCCATCCATGATTGGATCGTGGAGTAGATAGTGGTGAGGCTCTTTAGGTCGGCATCATAATCGCCTGTAAGGGGGATAAGTACCCGTTTGTCATCAGCATAATTGGTGTATGAGATGCACAGGACGTTGAGAATGTTGAACAGGGGCCTCGTGAATAGGTTATAGAGAGTGGGCGCAATACAGGAGCCCTGTGGGACTCCGCGTTTGATGTGGCTTGGAGTGGCACATGCTGAGTCGGAAAAGACTTTCATGGACCTTTCCTGTAGAAAGGAGGTGATCCAAGCGTATGCCGTTGGGGAGAAATTAGCCGCACTGGAGAGATGGTGGCAGAGTGTGTTGTGATCCACCAAGTCAAATGCAGCAAATAAATCAAGGAGCAGAAGGAGCGCTGGTTTGCCTGCGTCTCTGATGTCGTCCATTTGATTTTTCAGGTCTAGGAGGGCCGTTTCGAGGCTGTGTCGTGGACGGAAGCCAGAGTGCCGAATGCCGAGGAGACGGTGGTCTTCAAGGAATATTTGGACTTGCAGGCAGGCTGCGTTGTCTAAAAATTTTTGTAGAAATGGGACAGTAGTAATGGGCCTGTATTTCCCTGGTACTGTGGGGACGAGGGAAGGTTTTTTAAGGAGCAGGCGTACCCAAGTTTCCTTAAGTCCAGTTGGGACATGGCCAGACTGCAAGGATGCATTAATGAATGCTGTTAGAAGGCGGGCAAGGATGGGGGCAGAATCTTTAATGAGTTGGGCAGGACAGGCATCCCCCTTGCAATTGGATGGTTTAATAGATTTGAGCAGGGCAATGACTTCTGGTTCACTCATATCTTTAAAGTCGAAAGGCGTGGAGGGATTAGTTAGTGGCTGTAGGCGAGTTGCTGTGCAGGTTGGCTATGAGGTGCGTCAGCGCCTTCTGATGGGCTAGAGTTTTAGTTTGCAGAGTATTTAGCTTATCTATAATGGCAAAATGAACGTTGTTGCACCATTTTTCATCCTAAGTAGAATAGGAGGTGGAGTGGACAGTTTTTCCAGCTCTCTAAAGATGGTGAAGATTTCTTTCGATCCTGATTTAGCATCGTCTATCCTAGAATTGAATGGCGTGGCTTTAGCCTTGATTTGTAGTCTTGGGAGATAGCCTGGAATGCTCTCCTAAGTGGGGTTCATTTTCCAGGCTGAGAGTGCAAGCCTCTTCTTGGAACGTAGTTCCAGCAACTCCTGAGAGAAACAGGCATTGGAGTGTTTAGCTTTCTTGGCTTTCCTTAGGGAAAGAGGAGCGATGGCATCCACAGCTTGGCTGATGGCAAGTTTAAAAGCACTAGCGAGAGTGCCAGGGTCGCTGGAGAACGGAGGCTGGAGAGAGGGCACCATAAGGAAGGGTGCAATATTTTCCGAGGTAAGTTGACGTGAACTTCTAGCGAGTGCCGCAGGAAGTGGGATCGCAGGCTTAGGGGGCACTTTGTTAGTATTAAGGTCAAATTGAATATAGTGGTGATCAGACCATGGAATTGGAGTATTTCCAGTGATTCGAACAGCACAGTTGTGGTGACTGATCCAATCTAGAGTGCGGCCTTTAATATGTGTAGGCTCGGAGATGACTTGAGACAACCCTAAGGTGGATAGAGCTTTATTCAAGGTGATAGCATGGGCATCCTTAGGGTCATTAAGGGCCAGATTTAAATCACCCAAGAGCAGGACTTGAGAGGTCTTTTTCAAGTTGTCGGACAGAGAAAGGATGAGGGCCTCATGGAATTCTGAGAAGGGACCCGGGGGTCGATAGACAATATGTACTGCAATGGTGCAGTTATGGGAGAAATTCATTTTGAGTAGAAGGTAGTCACAGTTATGACCGTATGCCCCGTCGATCTCCCTAATAGCTAAGGTTTCTTTGGCGATGAGGGCAACTCCACCACCTCTCTGGTGTGTATGGTCTTGTTTGAAGATTGTGTACCCATCTGGGATGGCGAGGGAGAGGGCTGGGCCTGATGCTTCTTTCAACCATGTTTCTGTAATTATCAGGAGGTCCAGATTATCCTTGATAATGAGGTCATGGACATCTAGGGCATGAGCTGGTAGCGATCGGGCATTGACCAATGCGCATTTGAGAACGGCAGTAGGTCGGGGTGTACCCCTGCAAGGCTCAGGCAGCGTGCGCGGCTCTGGGCTATTGGCGACTGAAATTGGCAGCTGCGAAGCAGACCCTGGCATAGTTGTGTCGTTCTGAGCAAGTAGTGGCATGGGCGCATCAAGGAGCACAGGCACAGTAGGCATAATAGTAACATCATAGGCAAATGGTGGCATGGGCGCATCAAGGGGCACAGGCACAGTAGGCATAATACTAACATCATAGGCAGGTGGTGGCATAGGCGCATCAAGGGGCACAGGCATGATACTACCTTCGGAGGCAAAAGCGAACATGTGGTTAGCATGTGAAACAGGCACGAGTACACATGGACTAATGGTCGAGGGCAGGCAGTGATTAGCAACGGTCAGTGTACTGGAGCCCCTGTTACACACAGTATGCAGGTAGGGGTTATTGTTAATAGGCAAGGATGTGGTAGAGGATCTCTCCAGTGAGTAGACTGATGTGTCACACGGGGCATCCGCCATCAGTTCGGGTCGATTACGCTGTGTGTATTGTTGCAGGATGGCTGTTGGTGTGGCAGGCGGAGAGACATTGAGATGACGGCAGCCAGCTTGGGGACATGAAACGGGTGCCTCAGAGGTAAGGTGGAGAAGGACAGGTGTCAGAGACACAGTGGGGGTCGCATTGGTGTCAGGTGTACACGCACCGAAGTCAGTGGGGGCCATACCCTTGGGTTGATGGGCGGAGTGCGTCTCTCTGTCGCCTAACCGCATGTTTCGGTTGAAGGAGTTTAGCAAATAGAAGAGGGGCTGGGCTGGCTGGGTGTGCGATCGGAGTCGTGTGTTTCTTACCCAACGAGGTAGGGGTAGTTGGATGTGAGGGACAGTCCCTGTATGAATATGAATATCCAATGGTGTGACGATGTGGCTGTACGTGGGAGGCTTACCTTCCGAGGCAGAGTGTGTGGCACCATCTCGCACCGTCGAGCAGCGAAAAGCTGCAGAGAGGGAGAAAGGCCTTTTCCCCCGGTCTACTCCCTGCGGCTTCGCCTGCCGGCCTCCTCCTCCTCCTCCTCCATTTAAGGCAGATGGGGTGGAGCTGGCCGGATGAGAGAGCCTATCGCCCTCCGGGCCAGCAGCGGTGATTTTCACGGGCATGTTCCCGCACCCTTGAGGAGAACCATCTCCGGTTCAGTAAGCACCTCAAAACCTTCCTCTTTGCTTCTGCTTTCTCTCTCCCTCTCCCCTGCTAATTCTTCGCTGAAACTGCACTGAATCTGCAACTGGGCCACTCTCCCCGACCCTGGGGCCAGCCACTCTCCACTTGCACTGCCTCCCTGGCAACCCCTGCACTGCGGGACTGTCTCTGTATCCCTCCAGCCCCCCCTTCCCAGCACTTACCTGCACTTACCTTGCACTTGCCACCAGCTGGCCCTCCTTATTTATTTATTTATTATTTATTTTATTCTACTTACCTTGTACTGCACTTCCCCCTCCCCCCCTTGCACTTCCCCGCTCCCCCCTTGCACTTCTTCCCTTCCCCCTACCCCTGCACTTGCGCGATCTGAATGACACCTGGCCTAGTAGGATCGTTGTCTGTCTTCCCCCTGTTCCTCCCTCCCTGCCTCGTCGCGCCTTGAAACACTTGTGTATAGGCGCATTAGAAATGCCATATCATATCATATCCTATCA
Organism: Ambystoma mexicanum; assembly: GCF_040938575.1. Lineage (NCBI taxonomy): Eukaryota > Metazoa > Chordata > Amphibia > Caudata > Ambystomatidae > Ambystoma > Ambystoma mexicanum. The sequence continues at coordinate 1,380,243,568 of NC_090933.1, forward strand.
CCCTGCAGTGTGGATAATGGTTGCCTGGGCAACCAACACAGCCTTCTCACGGCCTTGTGTTTTCTTTGTCAACGTGGGCAGCAGTGTGGATTGGGCAAGTGGCAGCAGTCTGGATCTCTTCTCAGGGGTCCGTGCGGCGCATTGCTGGTGCAAGTGTTTAAGGTTTATGATTACTGTATGTTGTATTTAATGTTAGGTTTATAGTTACTAAATTATAGATATGTCATTTTAAAATGTACTTTTTTGGTACTCTTGTTCAGAGGAGAAGGCCTAGTATTTCGGTGCTGGACTGGCCAAGTGGGTGGGAGCAGACTGATATGCACATGCATATTTCTCCTCTCTGAAAGGTACAGTGAGCTAAAACACGGTTGTACAGCCTCCCCAGTGGAAACCTTCCAGAGAACAGGTTATTTAGCCGTGTTCGTTCTCGGTAGAGGGTGTGTCAAATTGTGGGAGTCTGTCACTTCTCCCAACGGGGAGCCTTTCCCTGTGAGACTCGGGAGGTGAGCCCGCTACGCGATATTCCCCCAGGGTTGGCAGAAAGTGGGATCGCAGAGGGAGAGAGTCTGCCTTTGGGGATAAGGCTCTGTGCCAAATAGGAACTCCCTTTTCATCTTACTCAAGAGACTAATAAGGAAATATCTACAAAGCCAGAATCCTCCTACATATGATATGATATATTTTATTTATATCGCGCTCATACACAGGTGTTTCAGAGCGCGACCAAGCAAAGAGAGGGGAATAGGGGAGAACACACAAAAAACGATCTTACTATGCCCAGTGGCATTAAGAACGAGCAAATGCATGGAAAAGGGAAAAAGGGGGAAAGTGTGTGGAAGGGGGAGAGGTGGAAAGTGCAGAAGAGAGGAGAGAAAGGAATAAATAATCAGTGAAATAAATAAATAAATAAGTGCAGTGAAAAAAAAGGTAGTGCGGCCAGCAAGTGGCAAGTGCATGATAGTCAGATAGGGTATATCTGTTAAGTGCAGAAGAAGAATGGGGGGCTGTATGGGTACAGATACAGATCCCAGTGCCAGGGGTGGCCCGGAGGCAGTGCAGGAGGGAGGCAGGGTGAGCAGGTACCTGGGCCAGAGGGTGGCCAGGTGCATGGTGCCGCGCGAGAGCAGCAGATCAGCACGGGAGAAGAGGGGCAAATGCAGAAGCGAAGAGAAGGTCTTGGGGTACTTCCGGAACTGGAGATGGTTCTCCTCAAGTTTCAAGGTGACTGGGAGGCTGTTCCAAAGGGAGGCCCCAGCCGAAGACAGAGATCTGCCCCAGCTCGTTTATTTGAGAAACAACCGAGCCTGGGGGAGTTAGAAGTAGAAGAGCGAAGGCCTCGAGAGGGGAGGTATTTACGGAGGGATATTTGAAGGTATTTTGGACCCAGGCCCCAGAAAGCCTTGTGGACAATGCAGAGGGTTTTAAAATTTAATCATTGCATCCACTGGGAGCCAATGAAGGGATTTCAGAGCTGGAGAGATATGATCCCAGGGCTTGAGGCCAAGGACAAGTCTCTCCATGGACAAGTCTCGCAGTCCTGTTCTGGATTAGTTGTAAAGGGCGAAGAGAGGAGGCAGGTAGATTTAGGAAGAGGCTGTTACAGTAGTCCAAACTAGAGAGGACCAGAGCTTGGGAGACAGTGAGCTTCTGGGGGAAGGAGAGGAAAGGCAGAGTGCCTCTGAGGAGGTGCAGTAAGAAGTTTGATTTGCTAGAGACTTCAGAGATGTGTGCTGAGAAGGAAAGTGTGGAGTCAAAGATGGCCCAGAGATTCTTAGCCTCACAGGTAGGGGTAGGAGGAGGGCCAAGGGAGGCCGGCCAGAGAGTGAGGGGAAAGGATGGTGAAAGTGTGCCAATGAGGAGGATCTCAGTCTTGTTGGCATTTAGACAAAGATTGCTGGTGGCATACCAGTTTTGAATGGAAATTAGACAGTTGGTGATGAGGGAAGGAGAGGAGGTGTCTGAGGGTCGCCTGAAAATGATTTGGGTGTCATCAGCATAGCACTGGAAGTTTGAGCAGAAAATGGAAATGCAGTAGGCGAGAGTTGCCAAGTATTGTTTGAAAAGCCAGGGCGAGAGGTTAGACCCCTGGGGTACACCACAAGTAGAGAGGGATATAGAGGATAGGAAGGACCCCAGTGTTACCTGGGAGGTTCGATCAGAAAGAAAAGAGGTCAGCCAGGCCAGAGCTTGATCGGTGATACCCAGGTTGTCAAGCAGACGATTGAGCAGGATGGTATGGTTGGCCGTGTCAAGAGCAGAGGACAGATCAAGTAGGATGAGGACTGTGATGCTGGAAATGAATTGGAGGGACAGGGCCTGCCTGTCCTTGTCCTGTAGTCCTTTTTCCTTTGTGTTTTGTATTGTTTTCTGCCCAGGAGTCCATGTGGGACTCCTGGCAGTGCAGCTCTTCCTATTTTTGGTTTGGTGTACAGACCCATGGGTGAGGTGCAACCCTGTGCCCCTAGTGTACGTTTTTGGGCACCTGTGTGTGGCCCACAGAGCAGGGTATGGGCTGGTGGCAGCTCCATGCTGAATTTGACAGGTGCTCTGAGTCTCCTCCATTTTGGGATACCCAGGCCCTTGCATTGGAATCAGTTGATTACTGATAGGAAACAAGATGGCCCCTGTGGCCTCTTGCTTTCTATTGCCTGTTACCTTGTTTTCCCAAAGACCTGGGAAGCCCTGACTCTGTCCCTTCCCCTGACCTGACTAGCTGTTGGGTGGAAGTTCCATATATGGTGTTGTTGTGAGTTCCAGGCCAGACTGGCTGGAGCCTTCCCAGTGACTGTATGTTGTGGGTACACCCTGTGGGTGGGACCTGGGTGAACGGAGTGTGTGACCAATATGCACTTCTGGTTGTGGATGTCTGGTTTCTGGTTTGAAACACAATGACTGAAACAGCCCTGCCCGAAACTGGTATGAATGCAGTGTGTAGTGTTGAATGGCTGGGTACTTGTCCCAATACACATTCCTTGTTGTGAGTGCCTGTGAGTGGCCTGAATGCACTGTAAGCCTGATTGGCCGACTGACTGCTGAATGCCCTTCTGAGTGATTGGTTGCCTGAGTGTGACCTAGCAGAATGAATGGGAGATCAACAGTATATCTGGGGGCCACTCACTGCTAGAATTCGTTCAGAAGCTGAAGTAGAAACTCTTTTTGTAGCGGACAGAGGGACGGTATTGTCTTTGGAGCAGGCGGCAGGCCAGTTTGACAGATGATGAGCAGGAAGCCCTCCATTTTCTCTCAACCGCCCTACACTTGCGTTTAAGTGTAGCTAGGCCAGAGTCATACCAGGAATTACACTTGGCTTTGGACTTCAAACGGATCCTCATGACAGGGAAATAACATCAAGAGTAGCAGAAATAGAGAAGTAGAGCAGGGTCAGGGCTGTGCCTGGGTGCGAGTCAGCCGGAGGTGGGGGAGCAGGGGAGAAGGTGGCCACAAAAGCTTCAATTGACACATGCTTCATGGGCCGGATGGCCGAGAAGGAGGGTGGCAATCTTGGGGAAAGCTTGGTTTGGGGGGAGGAGATGGACAGATGGGAGGAGAGGAGGCAGGGATCACTCCAGGAGAGAGGGGTGGTGAGGGGAGTAGAGAGGGGAGGGCAGAGGAGATCAAGACATCAAGTGTGTGACAAGCAGAATGTGTGGGGCCAGAGGGGAGGAGAGGGAGAGTGAGTCACAAAGGTCGCGAAAGAGAGCAGATGAGGAACAGGGAGACTCAAGATGGATGTTGAGATCACCAAGAAGGAGGAGTTGAGTGGTTGAGGCCAGGAGGGAGAAAGAGAGGTCAGCCCACTCAGAGACAAAAGAGGTAATTTGACCAGGGGGCCGGTAGAGAGTCGCAACAGTGAGAGAGTGTCCGGGAGACAGAGCGACCCTGCAGACAAGACATTCAAAAGCAGAGTAAGTCTGAGTGGGGATGATGTAGGAATCCACTCAGGAAGATAGGGGCTACACCACCTCCAGGCAGGTTGGATCTGAGGGCGGAGAGGATCTTGTAGCCATCAGGGAGGAGAGTGTCAAAACTTGTGACAGAGCTGGTCGTAAACCAAGTCTCAGTAAGAACAAGGACATCCAGGTCAAGTTCTTCTAGGAGGTAGCAGATGTCAGAGGAGTGTTTGACAGCAGAGCGAGAGTTGAGGGTGGCAAGATGAAGAAGGTTGCCAGCCTTAAAAACCTTCCGGGGAGGGGTACAAATCAGGGGTACGCGCTGCGAGGTGTGGAGGGAGCTTGAGATGAGGCAGAGGCAGAAGGAAAGGAGGGCAAGATAGCCAAGGGAGGAGAGTAGGGGACAGCTGCAGATGAGAGAAAGTTAATGAGGTGAGGAAACCGTCTATCAAAGAGGAGATTAGCCTGAGGGACTTGCACCATGAGAGTGCCATTCAGGTAGACATTAATGATGACTCTGGAGGAGTCAAAGAAATCCATGAGGACTTCCCAGTGGGAGCCACCATTAAAGGGATAGGAGGAGACAGGACTGAGCACAGAGATCATATGAGGGGTCCATAGATCAAGCAGAGGAAGGAAAAAGAGAATGTCAGTGAGGGTTTGTCTGGCAGAGGCACTGGAATAGCTATCAGTGATGGGGGGTCCTGGGTTAGAAGCCAAGACATCCTTTTTGAATTTCTTCTTACCAGACTTAGTGAGAAGGGAAGGATAGTTAATAGAGAAGCAGTAAGAGTAGATAAGAGAAACAGATAATGCCATGAGTGAGTAAGAAGGGGATGGTAGTAGGGGGAATATGCAAGAAAGTGAGGAAAGGTCACTGGGCTAGCAGGTTATATTTGAGGCCACAAAAGTAATGTGAAAGACAATTCAAATTTCAGTTACAAAACACACCCAAATTTGACTTTCAAAACAGCCCAGATTTCTGTTTGCTAAGGCAACATAGATGGAAGAAGTGAGGTATGAGTTAGAGGCAGGTGCTGAGACATGGGCATTTGAGAAGATACAGGGAGATCATTTAGAGCAAGCAGAGGGAAGAGTGTAGATCGATGAGGGAATGAGAAAGGGTAGGCAGAAAGGAGTAGGGACACTTCCCCATGGGCTGGTGAGGGCAAGAGTCTTGGTAGTCCAAAATCATGGCTGAGTGAAATGGCCGCACCACGGAGGGTCAGGTTGTGGTAGCAGTAGCTTCAGGGAGCAGACAGGGGTCTTCGAAATGGGCCGGCTCCGACCTCCCGGTCCACCCTGATTGGAAGATGAAAGGCAGTGGGCCAATAGGCAGAAGGCAACACAGGCTGCGGTGCAATAGGCTACTGTAGTACCTCTACTAAAGATAAATATCTAGCTGGTACTGAGATGAGTAAACAAGTAGTCCCAGCTAATAGGGGGTGGTTTCGTGGGAAGTAAACCCAGCTAATGCAGGTGGAATGACAGGAGTAGGCCCAGCAATCACAGGGTGGTATGCAGGGAGTAGTCCCAGTTACTGCAGTGTGGTGTGATGGGAGTAACCCCAGCTACTTCAGGGTAGTGTGATGGGAGTAGTTGCAGCTGTTATGGGGTGGTTTTGTGGGAAGTAATCCCAGCTACTGCAGGTGGAATGACAGGAGTAGGGCCAGCTATCACAGAGTGGTATGCAGGGAGCAGTCCCAGTTACTGCAGGGTGGTATGATGGGAGCAATACTAGCTATCACAGGGTGGTATGCAAGTAGTCGTCCCAGTTACTGCAGGGTGGTATGGTGGGAGTAGTCTCAGCTGTTATGGGGTGGTTTTGTGGGAAGTAATCCCAGCTACTGCAGGTGGAATGACAGGAGGAGGCCCAGTTACTGGAGGGTGGTATGCTGCGAATAGTCCCATCTACTGCAGGGTGGTGTGATGGGAGTAGCCGGAGACTAGGCAGGTCTGGTCCCAGATATCACAGGGTGCTATGCAGAGAGTAGTCCATGTTAGTGCAGGGAGGTATCAGGGGAGGAATACTAGCCATCACAGGGTGGTATGCTGGGAGGAGTCCCATCTCCTGCAGAGTGGTGTGCTGGGAGGAGTCCCAGCTCCTGCAGGGTGGTGTGCAGGGAGTAGCCGGAGACTAGGAAACTCTGGTCCCAGCTATCACTGGGTGCTAGGCTTGCTGCGCTTCCGGGCACTACAGAGGGGGTACTCCCAGCTATCTGCCCTTGGTTTATGGGACTTTTCAGCAAAATGCTGATACGCAGTGCTGGTCATTGGGCCGGCTCTTGGAGGGTCTGAGATCCGGCACCAGATATGGAGTTTCACTCTCCAGGAAAACGGCCTCAGCTTCCAGCGGCCTCGCGTTTTCTCCATAATGGTGGCGCCGGCCCACGGGCATCTCCTGCTTAAAGGGATGCCTCGCCGGTGCGGCGCCACCATTATGGCTGAAAGGCATTTTTTTCTGGAGCCTGAAGCTTTCGCACACGAGCGAGAGCTTCAGGCTTTAGAAAAAAATCATTTTCGTGTAGTGGCCGGGGCTGGCAGGGGAGATTAGTGAGCCCCACAGAGCCCCGCCTCAAGTCGAAATTTCGGAGCCTGCTGGGGCTGAGCCCCAGCAGGCCCCTCCCACTTAAAACCCTGGCCGGAGGTAAAAGGCAATGTTGCCGCTTATTTTTCTCCCTTTTTTTAAAAAGTATTTATCTGATCGGATGGCCAATACCAACCCCACCCCCTCTAGACCACGCCCCCTCTCCCTCCATAGCCCCCTACCCTGGCACTTGTGGGATCCCCCACTACATTTTTTCCATTTCCACCACTGCTGATACGCCAGAGAATGACATTGCAATGCACATGCGAGAGCAGCAGCTGCTGGAGCGCGCACACACTGGCCGTCACGACAATACATCTCTCACCGTTCTCTTGTCCCCAGGAGATGCAACGAAGCCAAGACTCCCGCGCGGCCCGGGGAGAGCTCAGGAGGCAAACAAGATGGCGGCTATACAGCACACTGCGCATGTGCACAGAAGGAATAAGGATGTCAGAGACTAGTATCGCTCTGCGCTCGGGAGGCAAACAAGATGGCGGCTATAGCAGCACACTGCGCATGTGCACAGAAGGAATACAGAAGTCAGTAGACTGTAGTATCGCTCTGCGCCCGGGAGAGCTCGGGAGGCAAACAAGATGGCGGCTATAGCAGCACACTGCGCATGTGCACAGAAGGAATACAGAAGTCAGAAGACTGTAGTATCGCTCTGCGCCCGGGAGAGCTCGGGAGGCAAACAAGATGGCGGCTATAGCAGCACACTGCGCATGTGCACAGAAGGAATACAGAAGTCAGTAGACTGTAGTATCGCTCTGCGCCCAGGGAGAGCTCACGAGGCAAACAAAATGGCGGCCTGGCTCACCCGACCGGAGATCCTCGAAGACGGAGAATTCCCACTGCGCATGTGTAGAAAAGAAGTATATCTACAGGGAGCCTGACCAGTAGACTGTAGAATAAGCAGCACACTGCGCATGTGCATAGAAGAAATAAAGTGTAACTGCGAGAAGCTGACCAGTAGACCGTAGCAGCACACTGCGCATGTGCAGAGAAGAAATAAAGACGTGTAACTGCGGGAAACCTGGCCAGTAGACCGTAGCAGCACACTGCGCATGTGCAGAGAAGAAATAAAGAAGTGTAACCGCGGGAAGCCTGACCAGCAGACTGTAGAAGCACACTGCGCATGTGCAGAGATGAAATAAAGAAGTGTAACTGCGGGAAGCCCGGCCAGTAGACCGTAGCAGCACACTGCGCACGTGCAGAGAGTAATGCGTGTTTCTGCGGGAAGCCTGGCCAGTAGACTAGCAGCACACTGCGCATGTGCAGAGAAGAAATAAAGTGTAACTGCGGGAAGCCTGGCCAGTAGACCGTAGCAGCACACTGCGCATGTGCAGAGAAGAAATAAAGTGTAACTGCGGGAAGCCCGGCCAGCAGACTGTAGCAGCATACTGCGCATGTGCAGAGAAGAACGTGACCTGCAAGGTGGTGGGGCTGAGGGGGAGGGTTTGTTGGGCTGTTCTGATTACTTACCAACAATCTTCATTACTCCTAGTCCTACTCTTCCTCGTCACAGTACTTACCTCATGAGGCACCCACCTCCGACACAGGACCTTCTTCTATTTCTTCTATTTCTTCTTATTTCTATAACTCCTCCCCCACACCCACGTCACTTAGTTTCATATTACCAAGCCGTAGCATGGGACCTTCCCCGCAGGGAGGGTGAGGAGGGTCGTCAGTACTGTGACGAGGAAGAGTAGGACTAGGAATAATGAGGATTACCGGTAAGTAATCATAACATTACCTCCACGTCCACTCTTCCTCGTCCCAGTACTTACCTCATGAGGTATACCAAAGCAACAAACGGGGAAAAAGGTCCCAATGAGACACAGAGTCAAAACAGTGCAGAAACACACACCTTTAATAACTCCAAATTTACATCCCCACAGACAAAACTCCAACCCCGAAGGAACCAACCCCCGAGTGGGAGACATTCAACCTATAGTGGTTGATGAAGGTGCTCTGATCAGCCTAAGTGGCAGCTCTACATATCTCCTGTAGAGAAACCCCCCTAGCATCGGCCCATGAGGCCGCCAAACCTCTGGTGGACCGCCCCTGAACGTGCGCAGGCACAGGCAGGCCCGAAGCCACATAGGCCATGGAGACCACATGACGGATCCATCGGCTAATGGACACTACAGATGCCTTACGCCCAGCCCCAGCCGGGCCAAAAGTAATCAGAAGACTGTCAGAGCGGCGGAAAGGGGCAGTTCTAGCCAAGTACTCCAACACCGCCCGCCGCACATCAATGTTATGCCAAGCCACTTCCTCTGGCGTTTGCGGATTTTGAAAAAAAGGCAGGGAGAACCAGATCCTGAGAGGTGTGAAAACGAGAAACAACTTTAGGGACAAACTTCGGATAACACCTCAGCACCACCAAGTCCGGCAGAACCCTCAGGAAAGGGGGGTGACATAACAGAGCCCCAATCTCCCCAAGCCTACAGGCATAGCTCTCAACCATTTGTGTTGCAAAGGCGGGTGAAATCACCCGATTTTGTTTTTGGCGGGTGAGACGCCCATTGAAATGAATGGGAGTGCTGGAGGCTTGGCGGGTGAGTCAGCCTTTTACAAGGCGGGTGACACCCGCCAAAAGCGTGTGAGTTGAGAGCTATGCTACAGGCAGAAGTTATGGCAATCAGAAAATCAGTCTTCAGCGTCAGATGTTTCATATCAATTTTGGAAATGGGCTCAAAGGGAGGCCCTTGAAGAAACTTTAAGACAAGAGGGAGATCCCAAGGAGGAAGCCCCTTATAAGTACAAGGACGGGAAGAAGAAAAACCCCTGAGCAACTTCCCCACCAACACCTCCCCATCCAAGTGCCCATCAGAGTCCCCCAAAAGGAATTTTATGGAGGCCCACTGAGAGCGAAGCGTGGAAACCGCCAGGCCCTTGTCAAACCCATCCCGGAGGAATTGAAGGATAGCGGGGAGGCCAGAACGCAGGGGGGGAATCCCAGACCGCCCACACCAGTCCCGGAAATGGCTCCAATGTCTGCCGTAAGCCTTCAGAGTGGAGGGTCTAAGTGCATTCATTATGGAATCCACCACAGGACCAGAAAACCCCTGAGATATCAGCCTAGCCCGTGCAATATCCACACTGCCCATTGTATCTGGCGGACCCCCAACCGTAGCTCCCCCAGAAGGGGACAAGGCCACTTCGGAACCAGCCAAGGCTCCTGGCACCGAAGCTCCAACAGAGAGGGGAACCAACTCCGGCGGGGCCAGTACGGAGCGAACAACAATACAGTCACCCTGGATATTCTGATGCGCTGAACCACCCGAGGCAGAAGAGGAATAGGTGGAAAAGCATAAAGGAGACCCTGAGGCCACTGCACAGAGAGGGCGTCCACCCCCCACGCACCCTCTGTCTGAAAACGAGAGCAGAAGAGGGGAACTTTTGCTGAGGCTGGAGACGCAAACAGGTCCAGAATAGGGGTCCCGAACCTGACACAGATCTCTGCAAAAACCTGGGTCGAGAGGACCAGTTCCACCGAGGAGGGAAACCGGCGGCTGAGTAGGTCCGCCCGAACATTGTCCACCCCCCTGATAGGTGAAGCCACCAGGGACACCAGATGTGATTCCCCCCAAGCACCTATCTGAGCTGCCAGGGCATTCAAGGAGCGGCCGGAACCCCCTTGGCGGTTGACGTAAGCCAAAGCTGTCGTATTGTCCGTCCGGACCAAAACTGCCCGGCCCATCAGCAACCTCCTGAAGTACACCAGAGCCCGGAGAATGGCACACAACTCTCGCCAATTGGATGTCCGATGGCTCTCTTCCGGATCCCACAACCCCTGAGCAGAGAGGACTCCCAACGTAGCTCCCCAGCCCCTTCCACTGGCGTCGGTAGTAAGTGTGGTCACAGGAGGAATGATCAGGGACACCCCAGCCCATAGTTTCGGAACCCTCAACCACCACTGCAGGGAGACCCGCAGCGCCAGAGACACCGGAATCAAAGCCTCGAAAGCTTGAGATAAAGGGAGCCAGTGGGAGAGAAGGTAGGACACCAGGGGGCGTAGATGAAGACGGGCCCAGGGAACTAGAAACATGCAAGAAGCCATGTGCCCCTGCAATTTCAGCAATAGGCGGGCCGGGACATACTGCCTCCCGAGAACCCTGCCCAGAACAGTCAGCAAGCGACGGACCCTATCTAGGGACAGGAACACCTTCCCCATCCTGGTGCAAACCTGTGCACCAATGAAAACTAGATCCTGAGAAGCCTCCAGTTGGGACTTCTGCCAATTCACCAGGAAACCCCAGTCCTGCAATGCCTGGCAGACCAATCGGAGATGAGAAATGACAGTCTGCCGGCAGGACGCTTTGATCAACCAATCGTCCAGGTAGGGAAATATCTGAATGCCCCGCAGATGTAAGTGCGCCACCAGGGGAGCCACCAGCTTGGTGAAAACTCTGGGGGCAGATCGCAGTCCGAACGGGAGCACTCTGAACTGAAAATGTCGGGATCCCACTGCAAAGCGGAAGAACTGCATGTGCCAGGGACGGAGAGCCACATGGTAATAAGCGTCCTGGAGATCCAGAGATGTCATCTAATCCCCCTTTAATAACAACGGAAGAATGTTCTGTAAAGTCTCCATCTTGAAGTGTTCCTTTTGGACGAAGCAGTTCAGGGCTTTGAGGTCCAGAATTAGACGGTACTTCCCTGAAGGTTTGGGGACCAGGAACACCCGTGAGTAGAACCCCTGACCCTGAACGGGCATGATGGCCGCCTTCAACACTAATTCGGAGAGCGCGGCGTCCATGGCCAACCTCTTGAGCCGAGACCTGGGAACCACAGTCCGAACCATGCAATGCTGGACAGGAGGAGACAGGAAATGCACTCGATACCCCCATTGTACTGTGTCCAGAACCCACGAGTCGGAACACCACCTTTCCCATACTGGAAAAAACTGCCGGAGCCGCCCGCCCACCGGCAATTCCAAACCGTCAGGACTTCGGTGCCGGCCCAGGACGTGAACAGCGTGGAGGACCCCGACCCCCCCTAGCTCTCCGAAAAGAATGTGATGAGGAGCCAGGAAAAGACCTGCCGGACACTGGACCAGCCCCAGAGGAAGATTTCTTGGCCGTTGAAGGAGGCTTGTGTCGAAGTTTGTCAGCATGTTTTTCCGCCCTAAAAACTTTGTGCACCTTATCCTCAAGGCAATCACCAAAAAGCCTGGACCCAGTGAAAGGAAGTTTCAGGGCAGCCGCCTTCTGAGACCCATCAGTCTTCCAGTCCCTTAGGTGCAAATGCCTCCGGCAGATATACCAGCCCTCATGTATTTGCTCGAAGGGCCAGATGCGCCCCTGCATGAACCTTTCCAACCTGCCGGAGGCAGGAAAAATTAAACTAAGTGACGTGGGTGTGGGGGAGGAGTTATAGAAATAAGAAGAAATAGAAGAAGGTCCTGTGTCGGAGGCGGGTGCCTCATGAGGTAAGTACTGTGACGAGGAAGAGTGGACGTGGAGGTAATGGCCTGTAGACAGTGGTAGCAAACTGCGCACGTGGAAAAAAATAAAAGAAGTGTAAAGTGGCGTCAAACTGCACATGTATAGAGAAGATTTGTACCTGCAGGGGATTGACCAGTAGACTGTGGCATCACAATGCACATGTGTAGCGAAGACATGACTCATAGTGGCACACTGCGCATGTGTACATAAAAATTGTAAAAGCGAGGGACTGACCAGTAGACTGTAGCATCACAATGCGCATGTTGTGATATCCTTCAAGTGGACCGCCTCACGCTGGGGTGTCAGTCACCCCACATTCATGCAAGGAGAGACGGACACAAGCTGGGGTGCAACACTTCTTTAATCAAACGCTGCCTACTTCAAACTGGCCCATTTCCTGTCTTCCCTGCTCCTCCCCTTCCTCTCGCCCCTTGGACCTCCCCATGTGACAGGGGTGCAGTGACAACACCACACCCTCCCGTTACTAAACACAGAGTTCTGCCTTTAGTTCATTTCTTCAATGAGGCGGTGGTGTTTCTTTCGGGCTCTCTGGGGTCGACCGTCCACCCTTGCGGATTGGCTTGTCATGGTCTCTTGTGAAATCTCGCTTTCGGAGTCTTCCCGGTCTCCTTCATATGGAGCATCCCACTTGGAGTGAATATCATTCATGCTTGTGTCCGCCGTAGGTGTGATTCCGGGCATCCACCTGAAATGGGATGAATTCCTCTTCGTGGATCTTCGGTCTCTTTCTGCGGTGATGAGTGATCCCTTTTTCTTGACAATGATGAGGGGTTCTTCACTGAATGGAGCCATGTTTTTGCGATGTTGTGGTTGCCGGACCACTACCAGGTCTCCCGGTGCCAGGTCATTTTCTTTGGCCCTTCGGGTGGACAGGTGAGAGGAGAGCCAGGGTTGGGAAGATTTGTGAGAGGGGGAGAAGGAAGTAAGAGGATAGAGTTGGTCAAGACTGGAGGATATAGAGGAGGACAGTGAGGAGAGGGCGTGTCTTTCCTTCTCATTTCAGAGTAATTTTCATATTGGTCTTCATCAGCCGCTACATGTAGCAGCCGTGTTCTAATTGTTCGTCCGAACATCACCTCTGAGGGTGTTTTTCCAGTGGTGCTATGTGGTGTGTTCCGGTAGTCCCGCATGAGTTGGTACAACAGTTTCTCAACGGGCTCTCCTGTGATGCGTGCAATTTGCATTGTGCACTTGACATTGCTCGTAAATCTTTCTACTGTTCCATTTGCCTGTGGCCACAATGGTGTTATTTTTCGGTGGCGAAATCCCATGTATTCAGCAAACTTTTGGAAATCTTTCCCAGTGAAAGGAGGTCCATTGTCAAATTTCACCACCTTGGGTACTCCGTATGTTGCGAACATCCGGTCTAGTGCTGGAATGGTGTGATGCGCTGATGTGGACGGGACTATCTGTAAGTCGGGGTACCTTGAGTATTCGTCAACTGCCACCAGTATGTACTCTCTGCCTTCCATGGGCCCAAAGTGGTCGACAGCTATTTCCTCCCATGTTCCTTCAGGCAGTGCTGTCATGCTCAATGGTTCATCTCCTGCAGGGTGGTATGCTGGGAGTAGTCCCATCTCCTGTGGGTGGTATGCATGGAGTAGTCCCATCTCCTGCAGGGTGGTGTGCTGGGAGTAGTCCCATCTCCTGCAGGGTGGTGTGCTGGGAGGAGTCCCATCTCCTGCAGGGTGGTATGCTGGGAGTAGTCCCATCTCCTGCAGGGTGGTGTGCTGGGAGGAGTCCCATCTCCTGCAGGGTGGTAAGCTGGGAGTAGCCGGAGACTATGCAGCTCTGGTCCCAGCTATCACTGGGTGCTGTGATTGCTGCGCTTCCAGGCGCTACAGAGGGGGTACTCTCAGTTATCTGCCCTTGGTTTATGGGACTTTTCAGCAAAGTGCTGATACGTCAGAGAATGACACTGCAATGCACATGCGAGAGCAGCAGCTGCTGGAGCGCACACACTGGCCGTCAGGACAATACATCTATCACCGTTCTCTTGTTCCCAGGAGATCCAATGAAGCCAAGACTCCTGCGTGGCCCGGGGAGAGCTCAGGAGGCAAACAAAATGGCGGCCTGGAGATTCTCGAAGATGGAGGAGAAGAGTTCACACTGCGTATGTGCACAGAAGAAGTGTGTCTGCAGGGAGCCTGGCCAGTAGGCTGTAGACTATAGCGGCACAATGCGCATGTGCAAGGAAGAGGTGTAATTGCAGAAAGCCTGGCCAGCGGACTCTAGCAGCACAATGCGCATGTGCAAAGAAGAAATGACCTTCAGAGAACCTGGGAGAGCTCACGAGGCAAACAAAATGGCAGCTTGGCGGCCTGATAACCCTCGAAGAGGGAGGTAAGAGTTCCCACTGCGCATGTGCATAAGAGCAGTGTAACTGCAGGGGAACTGGGTAAAACACTGTAGCAGGAGACTGCGCATGTGCAGAAAAGAGGGGTAACTGCAGAACGCCTGGCCAGTGGGCTGAAGACTGTAGCAGAAGACTGCGCATGTGCAAAGAAGGAATAAAGATCTGCACCTGCAGGGGCCTGGACAACACTGCGCATGCTTATTGAAGATATCACTGTTCACGCATGCGCATTCATTTCTTATCGATCGCGGCCGTAAGCCAACAGGCAGGAAGTACTCGCGGCTGGTGGCCTTGGACGGAAGCAGGAACCGGAAGAACAGAAAACTCTACCCTGGCCGAATGACGTTGGTGAGGCGGACTCAGGCAGGGCGGAGCAGTGTCTGGGTGGAGGGTGCTGGGCTCGAGGAGGCGGAGCGGACTCTCGAGGCGGGTGCAGGGGGTGAGTGTGTTTGGAGGAGGTGGTAAGGGGAAAAGAAAGCCTGGAAAGAAGAGGGGGGTGGAGGAGGGGGCGAAGAGGGGGAAGACGCTGACTGTGAAAATCTACATCTGTGGGGGGGGGGAAGGAGGGAAGTGAGGGGCATCATCGCAGCAGGTCTCCACAGAGGGATGATGAAGGGGGGCTGGACCGGGGCAACTCTGGGTCGGGGGTCCAGGAAAAGTGCGCTTTGAAGGGGCTGGAGGCCTCAGGGAGCGGTGTGCCTGGGGAGGAGAAGATGCAGTGTGACAGTGTGTGGAAAGTGGTGTTGAAATCAGTTAGTCATGAAAAGACGTTTCAGGGGGAGAATCCGTTGGTGATTGCTGGGTGGGTGAAGGCGGCTGTGGGGGATGTCACTCGGGTGCAAGTGGTGGCTGGGGGCCGGTTGTTGGTGGAGGGAACGGATGCTGGTAGTAAGGCTAAGATTTTGGAGGTGCATTGTCTGGGTGAGCTTGAGGTGCGAGTGTTTGACCAGAGCGGTGTGTCGTGTAAGGGAGTGCTGTATGGAGTTTCGATGTCTATGGATCTGTCTGAGGTGGAAGAGCAGCTGGCGGAGGTGGGGGTGGTGGAGGCGTGGAGGTTGGGGAGGAGGGACGAACATGATGTCTACAACTGTGGCGGTGCGGTTTGCGAGGGCGGAGTGTCCGGAGGTGGTGATGTTGGGTTTTCAGAGGTTTCGTGTGAAAGTTTATGTGGCGTTGCCTTTGAGGTGTTATAAGTGTCAACAGTTTGGGCATGTGGCTAGAGTGTGCAGGAATGAGAGGCACTGTGGGAGGTGTGGTGGGGATCCTGATATCAAAGAATGCAAGGTAGAGACCACGGAGAAGTGTGTGAATTGTGGGGGGGGCATCCTGCTGCATTTAGGGGGTGTGAGAGTCACAGGGTGGCGAGAGAGGTGGTGCAGGTGAGAGAGGTGGAAGGATTGTCTTATGCAGAGGCTGTGGCAAAGGTGAAATCAGTGCGGGTGGTGAGTGAGGTGTCTAGGAGTGATCCGGTGGTGGGGGAGGCGGTGGAAAAGAAAAGTGTGGTACGGGCGGTGAAAGGCGTGGAAATGGTGGTTGTCCCGAAAACTGAATTTATGTGTTTTATGGTGAGTGTGTTGGAGCTGGTTCAGGGGAATTTATCTGTCAATATGTCGGATCTTACAAAAGGAGTGGTGGAAGCAGGGAGGAGGTTTTTGAATGTTGTGGATGTGCAGGAAGAGGATGTGTTCAAGATGGTTGCTAAAGTGCAGAAGCAGAGTGGGATGTCGGCTTGAGGATTTTGCAGTGGAACGCGAGGAGTTTGTTGAGGAATGGGCAGGAGTTAAAAGCGGTGTTGTGTGGGGAATTGAGTGTTGATGTGGTTTGTATTCAGGAGACATGGCTGAGGGGTGATCTGAGGTTCGTGATTCCGGGTTTTGAGTTGTTTCGTAAGGATAGGCTGGTGGGGAGAGGGGGGGTGTGGCTTTGGCAGTTCGGAAGGGGTTGTTGCGAGGGAGATTTTGGTGGATGGAGCAGTAGAAGCAATCAGGGCGGGGATTCGGGTAGGGGGGTCGGAAGTATTGGTGTTGAATTATTATAATCCGTGTGAGGTGGTGGAGGTGGGCGTGCTGTGTGGAGTGATTAGGGGACATGTGGGACCTTGTGTTTTGTGTGGCGATTTTAATAGTGCCAATACGTTGTGGGGTAGTGACCGGACAGATGCGAATGGGGAACTGTTGGAGGACATGGCGGATGAATTGCGTCTGTTTTTGCTGAATGATGGTTCAGGTACGCGGTTGGATGTGAGGACTGGGAAGTTGTCGTGTTTGGATTTAACCTGGGTGTCTGCTGCGATTCCGGGTGAATGTGATTGGGAGGTGCGTGAGGATGGGGATATGGGGAGCGACCACTCTGGTATTTTGGTGACTGTGAGGGGAGAGGTAGGGATCAGGCCACGGATGTCTGGGAGTCGGTTGAATTTTAGGAAGGCTGATTGGGAGGTGTATAAGGGAGTGTGTCGGGAATTGATTGTTCCTCGGGGTAGGGATGGGGGGAGGATGAATGGAATGAGCATCTGGTGCAGGGAATGTGAGCAGCGTCTGTGGCGGCAGTTCAGGAGATTGAGAAGGGAAAGGGTGGGAAGGTCGAGGTTCCTTGGTGGTCGGTAGAATGTTCGAGGGCTGTGGCGGCGCGTAAGAAAGCTAGGGCCATGGCGGTGAGATCGGGAATGTTGGTGGATTTGGTGGCATATAAGAAAGCTAAGGCGGTGGTGCAGAGGGTGGTTAGGGAAAGGAAGCGTGGATATTGGAGGGGCTATTGTGGGTCCCTGGGGAGAGATTCTGGTGTGGGTGAGGTTTGGAAACAGTTCAAGCGGATGTCCGGATTGATGAGGCCGCAGGGTGGTATGTCTGTGTTGTTGAAAGGGGAGGAGGTGGTCAGTGAGGATGGGGAGAAGGCGAATTTGTTGGGGGAGTATTTTGCGGGGGTGCAGTTCAGGGAACTTTCCAGAAGCGGTGAGGATAGGTATGGGTGTGGTTGAGGAGGTATGGGTGTGGTTGAGGAGGAGATGCGGGAGTTGTTGGCGGATGTTGGGCCTTGGGAGGAGCAGTATGAGGTTCCGTTTTCTATGGTGGAGTTGGATGGGGCGATTCGGAAGGGGAAGTGGTCTAGTCCAGGGGTGGATGGGGTCATGTATGTATTTTTGGAGAAGTTGCCAGTAGAATGTAAGTTGGAGGTATTGGCACTGTTCAATGAGATCTGGAAGAGTGGAGTTTTGCCGAAGTTGTGGAAGAGAGCGATAGTGGTGGCGATTTTGAAGGGTGGCAAAGTTCCTACGGAGTGTAAGTCGTATAGGCCGATTGCGCTGACTGTTGTGCTGTGTAAGGTTATGGAATGGATGGTGGTCAAGCGATTGGGGCTTTATTTGGAGTCAAATGGGTGTTTGAGTGATTTTCAGAGTGGGTTCAGAAGGAATCGGTCGGTGGCTGATCCGTTAGTGAGGTTGGTGACTGGTGTGGAGGAGGCGTTGTGTGATGGGGAGTTGGTGGGAGCGTTTTTTTGGATTTGGAGAAGGCGTATGATATGGTGTGGAAAAGTGGGTTATTGGTGAGACTGTTGTAGATGGGTGTGAAGGGGAGGATGTTTCGGTGGATTAGGGCGTTTTTTGGCTGATAGGACCTTTCAGGTGAGAGTAAGGGGGGTGCTGTCAGAGGTCTGGAAGATGGAGAATGGGTGTGATTAGTGCAATGCTGTTTAATATGATGGTGGATGGGTTGATTCGGGCTTTGGCGGGAATCGGGTGTCAGGTGGATTTCTTCGCAGATGATGGTGTGGTATGGGTAAAAGGGCGGAGTTTGTTGTTGGTGCAGAGTCGGCTGCGATAGTGCGTATGGAGGAGTGGTGTGGAAAATGGGGCTTTTCGGTGTCTGTGGATAAAAGTGTGAGTATGGTTTTCTCGAGGAGAAGGGTGCAGTAGGAGTTGGACTTGGTTTTGAAAAGTAAGAGGTTGAAGAGCGTAGAAGAGTTTCGGTACTTGGGGGTGATTTTGGATAGAAAGTTTAACTGGAATTTGCAGGTGGATGGTGTGGTGGATATGTGTAAACGTAGGTTGAATTTATTGCGGGCGGTGTCAAGGAAAGAGTGGGGTGCGCAGCAGAAGTGTTTACGAATGTTGTATAGGGGTTGATTTTGAGTGTGATGGATTTTGGATGTCAGGTGGCAGTGGGTTTCACGGCGAGTCAGAAGATGCAGTTGGATAGGGTGCAGGCGAGGGCATTGAGGGTGTGTTCGGGTGTGATGAGGTCCTCTCCAGTGAATGCAGTGCAGGTGCTTGTGGGGGAGATGCCGTTGGGGTTGAGGAGGGATGCGTTGAATATGAGGTGGTGGGTGAAGTGCAGTGCGAAGAGTGTGGCTCATCCGGTGCGTGAATGTTTGAAGTATAATTGGAGGTTTGACTACTATAGGGACCGGTGGAGGAGGAAAGGGGGCACTTTGGGGTTTCAAATGTGGGAGAAGGGGGTGCAGTCGGGTGTGGGCGAGTTGTTGGCTGTGACAGGCACGGATTTGGTGAGATGGCCGATGTGGATGATGGGGTCTCCATAGGTGTGTTTAGAGTTGGCGAGTGTGGTGTCGAAGAAGCGGGGTTGGCGGGGTGAGATCAAGGCTTTGGGTCAGGCGTATGTGGCAGGGAAGGAAGGATGTAAGGTGTTCACGGATGGTTCGAAAGATCCTGTGTCTGGGAGAGTAGGTATGGCATATTATCTGGAAAGCACTGGGGAGTATAAAGTGGGGCGACTGACGAATGATGTGTCTATTTGTACGGCTGAGTTGGTGGCGATTGCATTGGCGATTGATAGGGTGTGCAAGTTGGGGTATGTGAAGGTGGTTGTGTTCTCAGATTCATTGAGTGGGTTGCAGGCGATTGTGGCAGGGGATGGTAATAGGAAGGATGTGATTTTGGACATCAGGAGGAAGATTGATCGGTGTGTGCGTGGGGGAATGGATTTGGAGTTGGCGTGGGTCCCCAGTCACAGTGGCATTTTCGGTAATGAGTTGGTGGATCTGGCGGCGGGTGAGGGTATGAGGAGGGGGGCGGTTGATGTGAGGTTGCCTTTGAGTGTGGATGAGGTGAAGGCTGTGGTGGTGAGACGGGTCATGGATGAGTGGCAGGAGAGGTGGGTGAGTGGGGTGGAAGGGCAGGTGGATGTTTGGTGTCCGTGGGAAAGTGTCGGTGAAGGTGGATGCGGGGAGTCTGGAATGGAGGAGGGGGGAGGAGGTGATGATGAATCGGTTGAGGATAGGGCATGTGGGGCTGAATGACTGTCTGTTTCGAGTGGGGAAGCATGAGTCAAGGGACTGTGTGGGGTGCCTGAGACTGTGGGATATTTTCTGCTTAGGTGTGAGAGACATGTTGAGGAGAGAGAATTGATGAGGGTTCGGATGTCTGCGCTGGGTGTGGCTGAGCTGAGTGGGAAGGCTTTGCTGGGAGGTGACGGGGTGAGAGGCAGGAGGAGGAGCAGTGTGTTGTTGGATTTTTTTGAGGCAAACGGGGCGGTGGGAGGAGTTGTGAGTTTATGTGGGCTATATGTTGATTGGTGGGTGCACATCATCCTTTTGGATGGGGAAGCGCCTGCGTGGGTCCGCCCACTCTTTCGATAATTAAGAAGAAGAAGAAGGAAGTACTCGCAGTTTTTTACTTCACGGAACAGGTCATTCGTGTCTGCTCTAGGGTGGCAAACTGTCCCGTAATTTGCGGGATTGTGCCGCAATTGGGGCCTGTGTCCTGCAATTTGCTGAGTGGCTCTGCGGGACGCAGGTTGTCCCGACTTGCTCTGTTCGAGCACAATTTGTGCTCGAACAGATCAATTCAGGAGTCAAAATTGGGCATGCTGGGGGCTGGGGCCGGCTGCTGTCTCACAGACTAGCTGCCACTTGCCAGCCACTGTTATTCCCATACGAGGGAAATGTATGTATATTGTTACAGTGCGTAATGTTGTTTGAACGCATGCGCGAGTCTCCTTCCGGCTCGCGCATGCGCTGTTGAATAAACGAGGACCGAGACGGCTGTTGCCGCCGGGACCCCATACCGAGCAGACGTGTCGGTGATTCATTCCAGTGTGTGCGTGCGTGCTGTGTGGGGCGGCCTGGGGCATATGAGAGACCACAATATTGGCGACGAGGAAGTGCTGTGAGCGTGTTGGCGAGATCCTTAACACGTTCCATGCGTCGGATGCAAAGATGAGTCCAGCTGACCCACGTGCACCAAGATCGACGGGAATGAAGCAGCCAATCAGTGCCTGGCACCCCCTATGGAGCAGGCCCATATATATATATGTCCTCACCAACCAGCCAAGGGGATTTCTACTATATGTAATGAGGTCACTGATGATGTGTTGGGCCTTCTTAATGTGCTGCTCGTGTAATTTGTGGCAGAGCGCTCTTGAGTAGCAGAGTTCTATGCTGACATTTGTATTTTGTACAAGTAAACCTTGCAAACTATCTCTTAGCTTTATTCCCAAGTGGGTTGTATTTACTCTGGAGTGTTCCTACAGAGGTATATGCCTTCAGAAGGGCAATGGATCTGCTGCACCAGTTGGAGGGTGACAACCTTCCTGGATCCTTGCAGCATAACATTTCTTGCTCAGAGTTTGTGTATGTGTGTAAATGTCTGGCAGCAAAGTATCTACACAATCGCTGCATCCGCCCCTCCTCATTTGCATAAACCTACCCCTCCATTCTCACACCTACTTTCAACATCCCTCCACCTTCCCACGGCCTTCCTCTACCCACTCTCCCCCTCCATCCTTTCCCATCTGTCTCTCCATCTTCTTCTCCTCCCTCTCTCCATCCCTCAAATGCTTCATTTTGTTTCTGTTTGCTTATTTCCTCTCTCCAACTCACACTCCCTCAGTCTCTCTCTCTCATCCCTCCTCACATTACTTCTTGATCCCTCTTACATTCTTTCTTTCTTACTCACACCTTTCCAAACACAGTTACCCACACTCTTTCTCTCCCCACCCCCACTCCCTCATCTACTCTCCACATTTCTATCTCTAGCTCACTCCCAGCCTCTTTCTCCCCCCAGCCTCTTTCTCCCCCCAGCCTCTTTCTCTCCCAGCCTCTTTCTCTCCCAGCCTCTTTCTCTCCCAGCCTCTTTCTCTCCCCACCCTCTTTCTCTCCCCACCCTCACTCCCTCATCTACTCTCCACATTTCTATCTCTAGCTCACTCCCAGCCTCTTTCTCTCCCCACCCTCACTCCCTCATCTACTCTCCACATTTCTATCTCTAGCTCACTCCCAGCCTCTTTCACTCCCAGCCTCCTTCACTCCCAGCCTCCTTCACTCCCAGCCTCCTTCACTCCCAGCCTCTTTCACTCCCAGCCTCTTTCACTCCCAGCCTCTTTCACTCCCAGCCTCTTTCTCTCCCAGCCTCTTTCTCTCCCAGCCTCTTTCTCTCCCCACCCTCACTCCCTCATCTACTCTCCACATTTCTATCTCTAGCTCACTCCCAGCCTCTTTCACTCCCAGCCTCTTTCACTCCCAGCCTCTTTCACTCCATGTCTTTACCTACCTTCCTCTTGTCCTTTCTCTCCATATCTTCCATTCCTCTCTGCCAGTGTCTTAGGCAGCTGGACCCCGTGGTTGCACACAGTGCTCCACAGCAGGTGCATTAACAGGCCAAGCTATCTTATTGGAGTTTGTATCAGTGGCCTCAGGTTTAAAACAGCCAGAAACATGTGACCCTAGACAGGGTAGGAGCTTCCTCACACCTTCGGAGAGGGAGATAGAGAGACATCACAAAAAGCACGGGGGAGGGGGTTGGTATGCAGGTGAAAGAGGCAAAGGAAAAGGGAGGTTTTACAGGTGAGATGGATTGAAAAAAAGATTCTGAGAGAAAGTCAGGGAAGAATTAATGGAAATATATTGAAATGAAACAAAGCAAGACAAATTATTTTATTTTAATTTTTATTGTTTATGGTTAAAAAAAAAACCTTTACAATTACAGTCAGTAAAAAACAAGACAATTAATATAACAAACATTTACAATTAGATATAGTCAACAATCACGTACAAAAGAAGAAAAAAATAAAATAAATAAGGATTAATTAAAAACAACCGTGTCAACAGATACCTATATAGAATAATTCATAATCATACATTCTTAAATTCATAGAGGAATTACAAGCAACAATATTAGAAATCACAGTTAGTCTTAACAATTCATAGGTAAAAGAACCCAATTTTCAATCGTGACCAATCATCATCGGCAGAACCAATAAACATAACAGTACATACATTCCGAATAGTAGCAAGAATAGTCAGAAAGTTCGCACCAACAACAATTTATGATAAACACGTTCATGATCGCTGTTCACTTCATACCAATTCTGAACCTGGGGTGGCTACTGATTTTCAAGTAGTTTGCTTTCAAGAATTATCAGAAAATTAGTTAGACTCAAAATAAGACTTTGAGACCTGCCCCACATGCATCTTTGCCATAAATTCTCCCTGCTCACAGTTGATCCTGAGCAGAGATACTCTCCAAACATAACTTTCCTTTCAGGTTCAAAATTCACACAATAAACAGTTCGGTGTTTCAACAATTCTATAGTATTGTTGATTTTGCAGAATCTACAGTACCCCATATTGGTCTTCCTTTTGTATTGATTCCAATGCATCCATTTTTCATTTGTTTGTAACTGATTTAAACGAAATCTCAGATATCGCGTCCTAGCTACGTGACATGGAAAAATGTCATGATACTTCGGACGATAACCCCACTGCTTTGGAAATTTAGCGTATTCAGAAAAGGATTTATAGGTATTTATCTTGTCAACCAAAAGACACCAGTAGTAGCGACAAGACTGGAGTTTACATGAGGGGAGTCCTAATATCAGGTCCTCATGACTAATCATGGTGGCAGATAGTAATTCCTCCATTTTATTTATAAGTTTCAGAAAGGAAGGCGGATGGCCTTGGGCAATCATCATCCCTAGATCTACGTATAACGAATCTTTGGGAGGCGACAACATTTTGCCATAGTTAGCAAGTAAGCGCCAATGCCATTTGACTGATAACGGCAACAAGCCCAACTCATGGCAGATGATTGCATTTGGCGTAGACAGAGCCAGACCCAAAACTCTCTTCCACATTTTGCCCTGGATTATGTCTAATATTCCCTCTAGATCATAAAGACATATATCTAAGGCATAAAGTATGATCGGCTCCACTTTTTGTAGATAAAATGTAAGAATTGGAAGCAGAGAAAATTTCCCCAGTCGATTGAATATAAGTTTCATCTGTGAAGTTAGCGGTTGCACTTTGTTATCTATGATCATCTTCCAGCTATCGAGTGAATATGTACTCAATAGGTGGTAACCCAGATAACGAATAGAAGATGACTTCGGGATCGAGATACCATTGAGGCACCATGTAAATTTGGCCCATCTTTTTCGGCCTTCTGCAAAAACAACAATAAAAGACTTTTCAGGGTTCACTTGTAGATTGTGTTTACTAGCAAAGGAGTGAAATAAACCCAGCTTAGTCTGGAGCCCAAAGGGGGTCCGATCGAAAAACAATAAGTCATCGGCAAAACTTAACCAATTCAGTGACAAAGGTCCTAATTTTACGGGAAAAATACAAGCCTCCTTCCATTCTTCATCTAGATCTAATAGGTATAGATTAAACAATACTGCCGCAAGATTACAGCCCTGCTGTGATTCCGGGCATCCACCTGAAATGGGATGAATTCCTCTTTGTGGATCTTCGGTCTCCTTCTGCGGTGATGAGTGATCCCTTTTTCTTTACAATGATGAGGGGTTCTTCACTGAATGGAGCCATGTTTTTGCGATGTTGTGGTTGCCGGACCACTACCAGGTCTCCCGGTGCCAGGTCATTTTCTTTGGCCCTTCGGGTGGACAGGTGAGAGGAGAGCCAGGGTTGGGAAGATTTGTGAGAGGGGGAGAAGGAAGTAAGAGGATAGAGTTGGTCAAGACTGGAGGATATAGAGGAGGACAGTGAGGAGAGGGCGTGTCTTTCCTTCTCATTTCAGAGTAATTTTCATATTGGTCTTCATCAGCCGCTACATGTAGCAGCCGTGTTCTAATTGTTCGTCCGAACATCACCTCTGAGGGTGTTTTTCCAGTGGTGCTATGTGGTGTGTTCCAGTAGTCCCGCATGAGTTGGTACAACAGTTTCTCAACGGGCTCTCCTGTGATGCGTGCAATTTGCATTGTGCACTTGACATTGCTCATAAATCTTTCTACTGTTCCATTTGCCTGTGGCCACAATGGTGTTATTTTTCGGTGGCGAAATCCCATGTATTCAGCAAACTTTTGGAAATCTTTCCCAGTGAAAGGAAGTCCATTGTCAAATTTCACCACCTTGGGTACTCCGTATGTTGCGAACATCCGGTCTAGTGCTGGAATGGTGTGATGCGCTGATGTGGACGGGACTATCTGTAAGTCGGGGTACCTTGAGTATTCGTCAACTGCCACCAGTATGTACTCTCTGCCTTCCATGGGCCCAAAGTGGTCGACAGCTATTTCCTCCCATGTTCCTTCAGGCAGTGCTGTCATGCTCAATGGTTCATCTCCTGCAGGGTGGTATGCTGGGAGTAGTCCCATCTCCTGCAGGGAGGTATGCTGGGAGGAGTCCCATCTCCTGCAGGGTGGTGTGCTGGGAGGAGTCCCATCTCCTGCAGGGTGGTGTGCTGGGAGGAGTCCCATCTCCTGCAGGGTGGTGTGCTGGGAGGAGTCCCATCTCCTGTGGGTGGTATGCTGAGAGTAGTCTCATCTCCTGCAGTGTGGTGTGCTAGGAGGAGTCCCATCTCCTGCAGGGTGGTATGCATGGAGTAGTCCCATCTCCTGCAGGGTGGTGTGCTGGGAGTAGTCCCATCTCCTGCAGGGTGGTGTGCTGGGAGGAGTCCCATCTCCTGCAGGGTGGTATGCTGGGAGTAGTCCCATCTCCTGCAGGGTGGTGTGCTGGGAGGAGTCCCATCTCCTGCAGGGTGGTAAGCTGGGAGTAGCCGGAGACTATGCAGCTCTGGTCCCAGCTATCACTGGGTGCTGTGATTGCTGCGCTTCCAGGCGCTACAGAGGGGGTACTCTCAGTTATCTGCCCTTGGTTTATGGGACTTTTCAGCAAAGTGCTGATACGTCAGAGAATGACACTGCAATGCACATGAGAGAGCAGCAGCTGCTGGAGCGCACACACTGGCCGTCAGGACAATACATCTCTCACCGTTCTCTTGTTCCCAGGAGATCCAATGAAGCCAAGACTCCTGCGCGGCCCGGGGAGAGCTCAGGAGGCAAACAAAATGGCGGCCTGGAGATTCTCGAAGATGGAGGAGAAGAGTTCACACTGCGCATGTGCACAGAAGAAGTGTGTCTGTAGGGAGCCTGGCCAGTAGGCTGTAGACTATAGCGGCACAATGCGCATGTGCAAGGAAGAGGTGTAATTGCAGAAAGCCTGGCCAGCGGACTCTAGCAGCACAATGCGCATGTGCAAAGAAGAAATGACCTTCAGAGAACCTGGGAGAGCTCACGAGGCAAACAAAATGGCAGCTTGGCGGCCTGATAACCCTCGAAGAGGGAGGTAAGAGTTCCCACTGCGCATGTGCATAAGAGCAGTGTAACTGCAGGGGAACTGGGTAAAACACTGTAGCAGAAGACTGCGCATGTGCAGAAAAGAGGGGTAACTGCAGAACGCCTGGCCAGTGGGCTGAAGACTGTAGCAGAAGACTGCGCATGTGCAAAGAAGGAATAAAGATCTGCACCTGCAGGGGCCTGGACAACACTGCGCATGCTTATTGAAGATATCACTGTTCACGCATGCGCATTCATTTCTTATCGATCGCGGCCGTAAGCCAACAGGCAGGAAGTACTCGCAGCTGGTGGCCTTGGACGGAAGCAGGAACCGGAAGAACAGAAAACTCTACCCTGGCCGAATGACGTTGGTGAGGCGGACTCAGGCAGGGCGGAGCAGTGTCTGGGTGGAGGGTGCTGGGCTCGAGGAGGCGGAGCGGACTCTCGAGGCGGGTGCAGGGGGTGAGTGTGTTTGGAGGAGGTGGTAAGGGGAAAGGGAAGCCTGGAAAGAAGAGGGGGGTGGAGGAAGGGGCGAAGAGGGGGAAGACGCTGACTGTGAAAATCTACATCTGTGGAGGGGGGGGAAGGAGGGAAGTGAGGGGCATCATCGCAGCAGGTCTCCACAGAGGGATGATGAAGGGGGGCTGGACCGGGGCAACTCTGGGTCGGGGGTCCAGGAAAAGTGCGCTTTGAAGGGGCTGGAGGCCTCAGGGAGCGGTGTGCCTGGGGAGGAGAAGATGCAGTGTGACAGTGTGTGGAAAGTGGTGTTGAAATCAGTTAGTCATGAAAAGACGTTTCAGGAGGAGAATCCGTTGGTGATTGCTGGGTGGGTGAAGGCGGCTGTGGGGGATGTCACTCGGGTGCAAGTGGTGGCTGGGGGCCGGTTGTTGGTGGAGGGAACGGATGCTGGTAGTAAGGCTAAGATTTTGGAGGTGCATTGTCTGGGTGAGCTTGAGGTGCGAGTGTTTGACCAGAGCGGTGTGTCGTGTAAGGGAGTGCTGTATGGAGTTTCGATGTCTATGGATCTGTCTGAGGTGGAAGAGCAGCTGGCGGAGGTGGGGGTGGTGGAGGCGTGGAGGTTGGGGAGGAGGGACGAACATGATGTCTACAACTGTGGCGGTGCGGTTTGCGAGGGCGGAGTGTCCGGAGGTGGTGATGTTGGGTTTTCAGAGGTTTCGTGTGAAAGTTTATGTGGCGTTGCCTTTGAGGTGTTATAAGTGTCAACAGTTTGGGCATGTGGCTAGAGTGTGCAGGAATGAGAGGCACTGTGGGAGGTGTGGTGGGGATCATGATATCAAAGAATGCAAGGTAGAGACCACGGAGAAGTGTGTGAATTGTGGGGGGGGCATCCTGCTGCATTTAGGGGGTGTGAGAGTCACAGGGTGGCGAGAGAGGTGGTGCAGGTGAGAGAGGTGGAAGGATTGTCTTATGCAGAGGCTGTGGCAAAGGTGAAATCAGTGCGGGTGGTGAGTGAGGTGTCTAGGAGTGATCCGGTGGTGGGGGAGGCGGTGGAAAAGAAAAGTGTGGTACGGGCGGTGAAAGGCGTGGAAATGGTGGTTGTCCCGAAAACTGAATTTATGTGTTTTATGGTGAGTGTGTTGGAGCTGGTTCAGGGGAATTTATCTGTCAATATGTCGGATCTTACAAAAGGAGTGGTGGAAGCAGGGAGGAGGTTTTTGAATGTTGTGGATGTGCAGGAAGAGGATGTGTTCAAGATGGTTGCTAAAGTGCAGAAGCAGAGTGGGATGTCGGCTTGAGGATTTTGCAGTGGAACGCGAGGAGTTTGTTGAGGAATGGGCAGGAGTTGAAAGCGGTGTTGTGTGGGGAATTGAGTGTTGATGTGGTTTGTATTCAGGAGACATGGCTGAGGGGTGATCTGAGGTTCGTGATTACGGGTTTTGAGTTGTTTCGTAAGGATAGGCTGGTGGGGAGAGGGGGGGTGTGGCTTTGGCAGTTCGGAAGGTGTTGTTGCGAGGGAGATTTTGGTGGATGGAGCAGTAGAAGCAATCGGGGCGGGGATTCGGGTAGGGGGGTCGGAAGTATTGGTGTTGAATTATTATAATCCGTGTGAGGTGGTGGAGGTGGGCGTGCTGTGTGGCGTGATTAGGGGACATGTGGGACCTTGTGTTTTGTGTGGCGATTTTAATAGTGCCAATACGTTGTGGGGTAGTGACCGGACAGATGCGAATGGGGAACTGTTGGAGGACATGGCGGATGAATTGCGTCTGTTTTTGCTGAATGATGGTTCAGGTACGCGGTTGGATGTGAGGACTGGGAAGTTGTCGTGTTTGGATTTAACCTGGGTGTCTGCTGCGATTCCGGGTGAATGTGATTGGGAGGTGCGTGAGGATGGGGATATGGGGAGCGACCACTCTGGTATTTTGGTGACTGTGAGGGGAGAGGTAGGGATCAGGCCACGGATGTCTGGGAGTCGGTTGAATTTTAGGAAGGCTGATTGGGAGGTGTATAAGGGAGTGTGTCGGGAATTGATTGTTCCTCGGGGTAGGGATGGGGGGGAGGATGAATGGAATGAGCATCTGGTGCAGGGAATGTGAGCAGCGTCTGTGGCGGCAGTTCCGGAGATTGAGAAGGGAAAGGGTGGGAAGGTCGAGGTTCCTTGGTGGTCGGTAGAATGTTCGAGGGCTGTGGCGGCGCGTAAGAAAGCTAGGGCCATGGCGGTGAGATCGGGAATGTTGGTGGATTTGGTGGCATATAAGAAAGCTAAGGCGGTGGTGCAGAGGGTGGTTAGGGAAAGGAAGCGTGGATATTGGAGGGGCTATTGTGGGTCCCTGGGGAGAGATTCTGGTGTGGGTGACGTTTGGAAACAGTTCAAGCGGATGTCCGGATTGATGAGGCCGCAGGGTGGTATGTCTGTGTTGTTGAAAGGGGAGGAGGTGGTCAGTGAGGATGGGGAGAAGGCAAATTTGTTGGGGGAGTATTTTGCGGGGGTGCAGTTCAGGGAACTTTCCAGAAGCGGTGAGGATAGGTATGGGTGTGGTTGAGGAGGTATGGGTGTGGTTGAGGAGGAGATGCGGGAGTTGTTGGCGGATGTTGGCCTTGGGAGGAGCAGTATGAGGTTCCGTTTTCTATGGTGGAGTTGGATGGGGCGATTCGGAAGGGGAAGTGGTCTAGTCCAGGGGCGGATGGGGTCATGTATGTATTTTTGGAGAAGTTGCCAGTAGAATGTAAGTTGGAGGTATTGGCACTGTTCAATGAGATCTGGAAGAGTGGAGTTTTGCCGAAGTTGTGGAAGAGAGCGATAGTGGTGGCGATTTTGAAGGGTGGCAAAGTTCCTACGGAGTGTAAGTCGTATAGGCCGATTGCGCTGACTGTTGTGCTGTGTAAGGTTATGGAATGGATGGTGGTCAAGCGATTGGGGTTTTATTTGGAGTCAAATGGGTGTTTGAGTGATTTTCAGAGTGGGTTCAGGAGGAATCGGTCGGTGGCTGATCCGTTAGTGAGGTTGGTGACTGGTGTGGAGGAGGCGTTGTGTGATGGGGAGTTGGTGGGAGCGTTTTTTTGGATTTGGAGAAGGCGTATGATATGGTGTGGAAAAGTGGGTTATTGGTGAGACTGTTGTAGATGGGTGTGAAGGGGAGGATGTTTCGGTGGATTAGGGCGTTTTTGGCTGATAGGACCTTTCAGGTGAGAGTAAGGGGGGTGCTGTCAGAGGTCTGGAAGATGGAGAATGGGTGTGATTAGTGCAATGCTGTTTAATATGATGGTGGATGGGTTGATTCGGGCTTTGGCGGGAATCGGGTGTCAGGTGGATTTCTTCGCAGATGATGGTGTGGTATGGGTAAAAGGGCGGAGTTTGTTGTTGGTGCAGAGTCGGCTGCGATAGTGCGTATGGAGGAGTGGTGTGGAAAATGGGGCTTTTCGGTGTCTGTGGATAAAAGTGTGAGTATGGTTTTCTCGAGGAGAAGGGTGCAGCAGGAGTTGGACTTGGTTTTGAAAGGTAAGAGGTTGAAGAGCGTAGAAGAGTTTCGGTACTTGGGGGTGATTTTGGATAGAAAGTTTAACTGGAATTTGCAGGTGGATGGTGTGGTGGATATGTGTAAACGTAGGTTGAATTTATTGCGGGCGGTGTCTGGGAAAGAGTGGGGTGCGCAGCAGAAGTGTTTACGAATGTTGTATAGGGGTTGATTTTGAGTGTGATGGATTTTGGATGTCAGGTGGCAGTGGGTTTCACGGCGAGTCAGAAGATGCAGTTGGATAGGGTGCAGGCGAGGGCATTGAGGGTGTGTTCGGGTGTGATGAGGTCCTCTCCAGTGAATGCAGTGCAGGTGCTTGTGGGGGAGATGCCGTTGGGGTTGAGGAGGGATGCGTTGAATATGAGGTGGTGGGTGAAGTGCAGTGCGAAGAGTGTGGCTCATCCGGTGCGTGAATGTTTGAAGTATAATTGGAGGTTTGACTACTATAGGGACCGGTGGAGGAGGAAAGGGGGCACTTTGGGGTTTCACATGTGGGAGAAGGGGGTGCAGTCGGGTGTGGGCGAGTTGTTGGCTGTGACGGGCACGGATTTGGTGAGATGGCCGATGTGGATGATGGGGTCTCCATAGGTGTGTTTAGAGTTGGCGAGTGTGGTGTCGAAGAAGCGGGGTTGGCGGGGTGAGATCAAGGCTTTGGGTCAGGCGTATGTGGCAGGGAAGGAAGGATGTAAGGTGTTCACGGATGGTTCGAAAGATCCTGTGTCTGGGAGAGTGGGTATGGCGTATTATCTGGAAAGCACTGGGGAGTATAAAGTGGGGCGACTGACGAATGATGTGTCTATTTGTACGGCTGAGTTGGTGGCGATTGCATTGGCGATTGATAGGGTGTGCAAGTTGGGGTATGTGAAGGTGGTTGTGTTCTCAGATTCATTGAGTGGGTTGCAGGCGATTGTGGCAGGGGATGGTAATAGGAAGGATGTGATTTTGGACATCAGGAGGAAGATTGATCGGTGTGTGCGTGGGGGAATGGATTTGGAGTTGGCGTGGGTCCCCAGTCACAGTGGCATTTTCGGTAATGAGTTGGTGGATCTGGCGGCGGGTGAGGGTATGAGGAGGGGGGCGGTTGATGTGAGGTTGCCTTTGAGTGTGGATGAGGTGAAGGCTGTGGTGGTGAGACGGGTCATGGATGAGTGGCAGGAGAGGTGGGTGAGTGGGGTGGAAGGGCAGGTGGATGTTTGGTGTCCGTGGGAAAGTGTCGGTGAAGGTGGATGCGGGGAGTCTGGAATGGAGGAGGGGGGAGGAGGTGATGATGAATCGGTTGAGGATAGGGCATGTGGGGCTGAATGACTGTCTGTTTCGAGTGGGGAAGCGTGAGTCAAGGGACTGTGTGGGGTGCCTGAGACTGTGGGACATTTTCTGCTTAGGTGTGAGAGACATGTTGAGGAGAGAGAATTGATGAGGGTTCGGATGTCTGCGCTGGGTGTGGCTGAGCTGAGTGGGAAGGCTTTGCTGGGAGGTGACGGGGTGAGAGGCAGGAGGAGGAGCAGTGTGTTGTTGGATTTTTTTGAGGCAAACGGGGCGGTGGGAGGAGTTGTGAGTTTATGTGGGCTATATGTTGATTGGTGGGTGCACATCATCCTTTTGGATGGGGAAGCGCCTGCGTGGGTCCGCCCACTCTTTCGATAATTAAGAAGAAGAAGAAGGAAGTACTCGCAGTTTTTTACTTCACGGAACAGGTCATTCGTGTCTGTTCTAGGGTGGCAAACTGTCCCGTAATTTGCGGGCTTGTGCCGCAATTGGGGCCTGTGTCCTGCAATTTGCTGAGTGGCTCTGCGGGACGCAGGTTGTCCCGACTTGCTCTGTTCGAGCACAATTTGTGCTCGAACAGATCAATTCAGGAGTCAAAATTGGGCATGCTGGGGGCTGGGGCCGGCTGCTGTCTCACAGACTAGCTGCCACTTGCCAGCCACTGTTATTCCCATACGAGGGAAATGTATGTATATTGTTACAGTGCGTAATGTTGTTTGAACGCATGCGCGAGTCTCCTTCCGGCTCGCGCATGCGCTGTTGAATAAACGAGGACCGAGACGGCTGTTGCCGCCGGGACCCCATACCGAGCAGACGTGTCGGTGATTCATTCCAGTGTGTGCGTGCGTGCTGTGTGGGGCGGCCTGGGGCATATGAGAGACCACAACATTGGCGACGAGGAAGTGCTGTGAGCGTGTTGGCGAGATCCTTAACACGTTCCATGCGTCGGATGCAAAGATGAGTCCAGCTGACCCACGTGCACCAAGATCGACGGGAATGAAGCAGCCAATCAGTGCCTGGCACCCCCTATGGAGCAGGCCCATACATATATACGTCCTCACCAACCAGCCAAGGGGATTTCTACTATATGTAATGAGGTCACTGATGATGTGTTGGGCCGTCTTAATGTGCTGCTCGTGTAATTTGTGGCAGAGCGCTCTTGAGTAGCAGAGTTCTATGCTGACATTTGTATTTTGTACAAGTAAACCTTGCAAACTATCTCTTAGCTTTATTCCCAAGTGGGTTGTATTTACTCTGGAGTGTTCCTACAGAGGTATATGCCTTCAGAAGGGCAATGGATCTGCTGCACCAGTTGGAGGGTGACAACCTTCCTGGATCCTTGCAGCATAACATTTCTTGCTCAGAGTTTGTGTATGTGTGTAAATGTCTGGCAGCAAAGTATCTACACAATCGCTGCATCCGCCCCTCCTCATTTGCATAAACCTACCCCTCCATTCTCACACCTACTTTCAACATCCCTCCACCTTCCCACGGCCTTCCTCTACCCACTCTCCCCCTCCATCCTTTCCCATCTGTCTCTCCATCGTCTTCTCCTCCCTCTCTCCATCCCTCAAATGCTTCATTTTGTTTCTGTTTGCTTATTTCCTCTCTCCAACTCACACTCCCTCAGTCTCTCTCTCTCATCCCTCCTCACATTACTTCTTGATCCCTCTTACATTCTTTCTTTCTTACTCGCACCTTTCCAAACACAGTTACCCACACTCTTTCTCTCCCCACCCCCACTCCCTCATCTACTCTCCACATTTCTATCTCTAGCTCACTCCCAGCCTCTTTCTCCCCCCAGCCTCTTTCTCCCCCCAGCCTCTTTCTCCCCCAGCCTCTTTCTCTCCCAGCCTCTTTCTCTCCCAGCCTCTTTCTCTCCCCACCCTCTTTCTCTCCCCACCCTCACTCCCTCATCTACTCTCCACATTTCTATCTCTAGCTCACTCCCTGCCTCTTTCTCTCCCCACCCTCACTCCCTCATCTACTCTCCACATTTCTATCTCTAGCTCACTCCCAGCCTCTTTCACTCCCAGCCTCCTTCACTCGCAGCCTCCTTCACTCCCAGCCCCCTTCACTCCCAGCCTCCTTCACTCCCAGCCTCTTTCACTCCCAGCCTCTTTCACTCCCAGCCTCTTTCACTCCCAGCCTCTTTCTCTCCCAACCTCTTTCTCTCCCAGCCTCATTCACTCCATGTCTTTACCTACCTTCCTCTTGTCCTTTCTCTCCATATCTTCCATTCCTCTCTGCCAGGGTCTTAGGCAGCTGGACCCCATGGTTGCACACAGTGCTCCACAGCAGGTGCATTAACAGGCCAAGCTATCTTATTGGAGTTTGTATCAGTGGCCTCAGGTTTAAAACAGCCAGAAACATGTGACCCTAGACAGGGTAGGAGCTTCCTCACACCTTCGGAGAGGGAGATAGAGAGACATCACAAAAAGCACGGGGGAGGGGGTTGGTATGCAGGTGAAAGAGGCAAAGGAAAAGGGAGGTTTTACAGGTGAGATGGATTGAAAAAAAGATTCTGAGAGAAAGTCAGGGAAGAATTAATGGAAATATATTGAAATGAAACAAAGCAAGACAAATTATTTTATTTTAATTTTTATTGTTTATGGTTAAAAAAAAAACCTTTACAATTACAGTCAGTAAAAAAACAAGACAATTAATATAACAAACATTTACAATTAGATATAGTCAACAATCACGTACAGAAGAAGAAAAAAATAAAATACATAAGGATTAATTAAAAACAACCGTGTCAACAGATACCTATATAGAATAATTCATAATCATACATTCTTAAATTCATAGAGGAATTACAAGCAACAATATTAGAAATCACAGTTAGTCTTAACAATTCATAGGTAAAAGAACCCAATTTTCAATCGTGACCAATCATCATCGGCAGAACCAATAAACATAACAGTACATAAATTCCGAATAGTAGCAAGAATAGTCAGAAAGTTCGCACCAACAACAATTTATGATAAACACGTTCATGATCGCTGTTCACTTCATACCAATTCTGAACCTGGGGTGGCTACGGATTTTCAAGTAGTTTGCTTTCAAGAATTATCAGAAAATTAGTTAGACTCAAAATAAGACTTTGAGACCTGCCCCACATGCATCTTTGCCATAAATTCTCCCTGCTCACAGTTGATCCTGAGCAGAGATACTCTCCAAACATAACTTTCCTTTCAGGTTCAAAATTCACACAATAAACAGTTTGGTGTTTCAACGATTCTATAGTATTGTTGATTTTGCAGAATCTACAGTACCCCATATTGGTCTTCCTTTTGTACTGATTCCAATGCATCCATTTTTCATTTGTTTGTAACTGATTTAAACGAAATCTCAGATATCGCGTCCTAGCTACGTGACATGGAAAAATTTCATGATACTTCGGACGATAACCCCACTGCTTTGGAAATTTAGCGTATTCAGAAAAGGATTTATAGGTATTTATCTTGTCAACCAAAAGACACCAGTAGTAGCGACAAGACTGGAGTTTACATGAGGGGAGTCCTAATATCAGGTCCTCATGACTAATCATGGTGGCAGATAGTAATTCCTCCATTTTATTTATAAGTTTCAGAAAGGAAGGCGGATGGCCTTGGGCAATCATCATCCCTAGATCTACGTATAACGAATCTTTGGGAGGCGACAACATTTTGCCATAGTTAGCAAGTAAGCGCCAATGCCATTTGACTGATAACGGCAACAAGCCCAACTCATGGCAGATGATTGCATTTGGCGTAGACAGAGCCAGCCCCAAAACTCTCTTCCACATTTTGCCCTGGATTATGTCTAATATTCCCTCTAGATCATAAAGACATATATCTAAGGCATAAAGTATGATCGGCTCCACTTTTTGTAGATAAAATGTAAGAATTGGAAGCAGAGAAAATTTCCCCAGTCGATTGAATATAAGTTTCATCTGTGAAGTTAGCGGTTGCACTTTGTTATCTATGATCATCTTCCAGCTATCGAGTGAATATGTACTCAATAGGTGGTAACCCAGATAACGAATAGAAGATGACTTCGGGATCGAGATACCATTGAGGCACCATGTAAATTTGGCCCATCTTTTTCGGCCTTCTGCATAAACAACAATAAAAGACTTTTCAGGGTTCACTTGTAGATTGTGTTTACTAGCAAAGGAGTGAAATAAACCCAGCTTAGTCTGGAGCCCAAAGGGGGTCCGATCGAAAAACAATAAGTCATCGGCAAAACTTAACCAATTCAGTGACAAAGGTCCTAATTTTACGGGAAAAATACAAGCCTCCTTCCATTCTTCATCTAGATCTAATAGGTATAGATTAAACAATACTGCCGCAAGATTACAGCCCTGCTTAAGTCCTATTTCCGTGAGGATAGGATCGGTCAGTGCACCAGCCTTAGTCAGCCGAATCCTATAAGTAGTTTGTTTATGCAGAGCTGCAATCGTTGCAACCAATTAGGAAGAAAAACCATATTTAATCAATTTAGCCCACAATATTACTCTAATAACAGAGTCAAAGGCCGCAGTAAGATCAAGGGCTGCCATATAAATTGGCCCGGAAATGGAGAACCTATTCAGCTGATGTAGATGAGCAATTACGGTAGCATTTAATTGGCAGCCCATGTGACGGCGGAATCCTATCTGGAATTTAGGCAAAAGATTATGATTACTAATATGTTGATGGATAGCCTGTAATAGTAATCCGGTAAACATTTTTGCAGCAGAGTCCATAAGAGCTATGGGCCTAAAATTGGCTGGCTCATTCATAGGGCCCTTCTTGTAGACCGGTATAATAATGGCCGAGCACCATGAGGTAGGCATTCTTCCTAAATAATGAATGGCATCAAATTTGATTTTAAAAATCAAGGCCCACAGTTCTGGATTAAGTTTGATTAGACATGGTGGAATACCGTCAGGCCCCGAAGCTGAGCCATTCGATTTAACAATAGCCATACGTATATCCTCAATAGTCCAATCACAAACAACAGCAATAGGGTCAGACAAATTTTTATAAGAGGTGGATAGAAAACCTTGTGGCACCCATGTGGGTGCAGAAATAGATGATTCTTCAATGATGTCTGACTTGCCAATCAGGGTACGCAAAGTACTCCACACTTGTCTAGTTCTATTTTTTAATAATAAAATTAAATGGTTCTGATTGTCAGTGTTGATCAACTCATATTTCATAGCTTTTATTTGTCTTTTATATGTTGAAACAATATGTGCTTTCAAATCATGATACTCTTTTCCATTAAATACACCGCAGCCAAGTTGTCTAAGCCGATACCTTTGCTCTTGACGTAACTTAACCACCTTCTGATTATAGAGATGTCGATGATTGGGCAGTCTACTGATTTCCATAATGGTCATAATCTGCGCAACATGTGCGGCAATTCTTGTAGAGTTCTGTATCTCAGCAAAGACACAAGCCTGCCCTCCCGTATACACCCCCAATATAAGTAGATGATCCTCTTGCATATCCGAAATAACTTTGTTACATCTCTTTGAAGTCCACTTAACAGATAACCGATTTCGATCAAATTCTATAGTAGGGAGTATGGGATCTATCTCGAGGCTACCAATTCTGACTCTAAGCTGGAATTTCAAGGCAAAATGATCTCCCAGAGATAGATTCGTAATCATTACCGGGTCCATGGACTGCAGCAACTTAGAGGAGGCAAAGATGTAATCCATCAGAGAGCTCCACGAACCTCTAACCCAAGTAGGATTATAAATTCCTATTTTAAACGGGACCACTCGTTGTGCTTGCTCTGTAGAGTTGCTGCCATCTTCTTTAGCTTGTGGCCCAACTTTGATTTCTTTTTTTTTACAAAGACTTCTAAAACATTGTGCAAGATGTAAAGACTGGTAGGGGGTGGTCTGTACTTCCGCTCTCTATATGGTAGAGGAGAGGCACAGGGGACCCCAGCCAAGATTCTCTATTATTGGTACGTGGTCGAGCAATCAAGGCCTAGCTTCTCAGGAGGTGATGCAGGCTGGTTCTTAAGTACAGTGTAGTCCCCAAACCCCCACAAAGGAATCTCCACACACTGTATTACTGAAAACACAGTCTTTATATAATTAATATTCAAAGGTTATGTACACTTATCACAATAATGCACTTTTTGCTCAGGAAAATCAATAATGGTAAATATCTACAATTTTAAAGTGGTACCACTAATATTGGACCTCATTAAAGTGCATCCACAATACTGTCAAAATGTCACACAGATCAATAAGAAGGAAACCAGCAATAGAGAGAGGAGGGAAAGCAGATGGTTGAAACAATAGGCAGAATACTGGCCTCTACCGCAAAGCACAGTTCTGTGTGGAGATCCCCCCACCTGGGCAACCTGTAAAATAAAGATATATAACACAAACCCAGTCCATATATTGTTCAATAGTCTTATTCTCTCCTATAATGTTTTTACCCCCCCAATGTACCTGGTGGAGTCGAGTTCTTCGAAGAAGCGTCGACAGATCCGAGTCACGGATCGTCGAGAGGCGTCGAGAAGCGTCGAGAGGCGTCGAGAAGCGTCGAGGAACTCGGTGTTCGGTGTCGGGGAATCAACGGCCCTTCTTGAGTGCCTTCCCTTTAAAGCGGGAGACACGGGTCGTCGAACGTCTGACTGTGAACGAGGTAGAACAGCGTTGATGAGGCGGCAGGCTTCGATCCGAGCGGTGTTCGTCGGCGTCGGGACGTCGGCGTCCTGCGAGGAAGAGGCGTGCGGGGCACTTCGGCGACACTAGTTCTGGACTGCAAAGATTGTGAATGACGGTGGCCCAACAAGGGCGTCGAGTCGCTCGAGTCTTTGGGGTCGTGAGGTGGCGGGAAACCCACCGGCGGATTCTCCTCGGCGCGTTGGTCGTCCTCGACTTTCTCCGGCAGGATAAAGCGGTCGACGGGGCGGACGAGGGAGTCCTTCGATTCGAATGTTCTTTAGGCAAAGGAGCGGGTGGCTCCGGTCGTCGGCGGCACAACGTCAAGCGGTTCCCTCTTCTGGGACGACACGGCTTCGACGGGCCTCCAGAGGTTACACGAACCTGTGAACCCTGGTCGACGGCAATGGACTTCGACAGCATCGAGGTCCGGGTGCCTTACTTCGTTCTCCTCGGTGGTCCCCTTCTCCGGTCGGCAGCCTTTCGATGGTCTGGTGTCCAGGGAGCTTCGGCGAAGATTCAGCGGTGCTCGATGGTCCCTCGGAGCACGGGAAGAGGGCGCCTAGCCAGGTCCTCTCTCGGGTCAGTCCTCGACGAACACGGCAGCCTTCGGATCGGGTCGAAGTAAAAGCAACAGCAAGTCTTCTTCTTCCAGCTGGGCGTCGAGGGTCAGCAGTTCCAGTTACTCTTAAAGTGGAGACTCAGCTTCTGAACAATTTCCAGTGGTGAGAGGTCCCCAGATATACTATTCTGCCTCTCATCCACACTGCTGGCACACACTCAGCAGCCAATCATACAGAAGGGCATTCATGCAGTCAGTTAGCCAATCAGGCACACAGAGCATTCAGGCCATTCTTCTCCCGCTCAGACACTCACAACAAGGAATGTGGATTGGGACAAGTACCCAGCCATTCAACACTACACACTGCATTCAGGCCAGTTTCGGGCAGGGCTGTCACAGTCTTTGTCTCTCATGCCAGAAACCAGACAGCCACAACAAGGAGTGCATATTGGTCACACCACTCCATTCACCCAGGTCCCCCCCACAGGGGTACCCACAACACACAGTCACTGGGAAGGCTCCAGCTAGTCTGGCCTGGCCTTCACAACAACTCCATATATGGAACTTCCACCCAACAGCCAGTCAGGAGGAAGGGACAGAGTCAGGGCTTCCCAGGACTTTGGGAAAACAAGGTAAGAGGCAATAGAAAGCAAGAGGCCACAGGGGCCATCTTGTTTTTCATCAGGAATCAACTGATTCCAATGGCAGGGCCTGGGTGTCCCAAAATGGAGGACACCCAGAGCACCTGTCAGATTCAGCACGGTGCTGCCACCAGCCTATACCCTGCTCTGTGGGTCACACACAGGTGCCCAGAAACATACACTAGGGGCACAGGATTGTACCCCCACCCATGGGTGCCATAAAGGTATCCCATGGGTCTGTACACCAAACCAAAAAGAGGAAGAGCTGCACTGCCAAGAGTCCCATTTGGACTCCTGGGCAGAAAATAACACAGAACACAATATGAAAAAGGACTACAGGACAAGGACAGGGAGGCCCTGTCCCTCCAAAGCCTTTCCAGCATCACACAAGACTTTTTACCTACCTGCAAGAAGTGCTTCAGCTCACCATGATTTTTGCCCAATTGACATTGGCCTAGTCTGGCTCCCTGAATGACTCTTCCCCCTGACATTAACCAACTTTGCAGTGGGACGTTTTCAAAAGTACTTACCTGCTTTCAGAATATTTGTGAGATCTCGTGTTTTGTGCTAATAACTTTTTTCTTTGACAAACTCTTAAGCCTGATTCTAAATGCAAACAGTGGTAAATCAATGTCCACAGTGTCCTAGTTACTTAAGTCAACT
This sequence comes from Ambystoma mexicanum, assembly GCF_040938575.1. Classification (NCBI taxonomy): domain Eukaryota; kingdom Metazoa; phylum Chordata; class Amphibia; order Caudata; family Ambystomatidae; genus Ambystoma; species Ambystoma mexicanum. The sequence goes on from NC_090933.1 coordinate 1,380,283,164, forward strand.
GAGGGTGTAGGAAGTGTCTGTGTGCCACCCCAAAAGGGTACTTACTGATTTAGAAATATTAAGAGTGTGGATTTTGGAGTGTATTTGTGTGTTTTACTATTATATTGCCCCTTCTGTCTTTTAAATAAATTAATAATTGTTTAATCAAGAAACCTTGTGTGTAAGAGTTTATTTGGATACTTGTCACTGTGATTCTCTGAGCAACTCCCCTACAGCTCACATTGACCCCTCTTGAGATAAGCTTGGCTGCTCATTCACGCTACCAACCTGTATAGTACAGACTTATACCAAAGGTTGGGTTCCTATCGCCAGGAGTTCAGGGTTGTTGTAGTGCACCCAAAGAGTACTGCACCAAATCTTGCCTAACACTGGGGGCAGGCTGTGAGGTTCTATTGTAGAGTTGTTACACTAAGGGCCTCATCACGAGTTGGGCGCTAACCCCGGCGGTATTACCACCAGGACTATTAGCCCTACCACCAAACCCCCCCCAGCGCTATTAGCGCCAGATCATGGGTTTGGCGGAACGGTAAAACCCCATTCCCCATTGGGCCCATTCGGGAATTTACCATTCCCCATTGGGCCCAATGGGGAATGTTCGGCGCTATTACCACCAGCACTATTACTGATGTCGCCAAACATCAGCAAAATCGCAGCAGATTTGCCCCCAGCTCAAAGCTGGGGGTAAATCCGCCAAGCCCGTAATTTGGCGGACCCCTAAATGCGGCGGTAATAGCGTTACTGCCGCATTTATGGGTTACCGCCAAACTCGTGATGAGGCCCTGTGTTTGCTTTGCTGTTGTTCAACTAAAACCTTCACAAGGCTAAGCTCCACTTTATTTGCTGCCGAGGAGCTCACTGGAGGGAGAGCAGCAGATTGGGGAGGAGACGGCAACCTCTGAATTTGTATAACTACTTTGTCCAAATCTGTGGTGGCTGTGTTGGATTGGTTGATCAGCATTGTTAGATTATCAATAAACTTCTTTGTTTTCTGATTCAGGTTTTTCTTGCCTTGGAACGGCAGGTTTTTTGGCTTTTTGTACATTTGGGTTGTCTGAAGATTAGTAGATTAGGTTTCTTCAATTTTTTTCTTTTCTAATTATTACGTTGTTGTTTTGGTTGAAACACGTCAAACAAGAGAATTTCAACCGTAACAGATTCAAGAGGAACCGTGGAGTCAGTATGCGATCCGGTACGTTTTGATGCTTGATTAGCAGATAGAGGAGAATTCGATATAATGACAGAAGGTTGCTCTGATGTATTGGGGCTGCTATTGCTCTCCGTCCCGGCTATCGCCATTCTTGGAGTAGGAGATGTATTCACAATCAAAGCAGCTAGGATTAAGGGGCAGGGAGGAGAAGCTAGGACATCTTCAATTGTCCAAGCGATCCAGTCTAAATTTGAACAAGGGACTCAAGGATTGTGTTATGATGAGCCGCCTTGAGATCAAGGGCTTCATAGAGTTTGGTTGAGGTGAAGATGCTTATATTAACCGCATTAAGGGCAGTGTCTATTGTAAGAGTAGCGGGAACCAGGAAGCCAAAGGAGGGTCGTGGAGTTGGCTTGGAAAAAGAAGCGACTAGCGAGGACTCTGAAAAGCAGGGAGAACGGTTTTCTGTTGCATCTTTGGTGGAAAAGAGTCGAGGGGAGGTAGAGAGTCTAGATGAATACTCAGAGGTAAGTTGAATGGGGAGAGCATTCAGATTAGTATGGGGAATAGAGTTATGGTTTTGTGTGGAATGGCTACTTGGAATCAAGGAGTCGGGTGGTGGGGCTGAGGAGTCGACCCGCTGGGTTTTAGCCAGGTCTCTCTGCAGCGGAACCCCTTTCAACTTTTGAGTATAGGGCCGGTATTGTAGAAGAACCTACAGCATGGATAGATGCATGAGTCATAAGGGCCACAGGGGCGTCTAACGATCGTTGGGGGTCTGGAAGAATTCATAGTCAAGGTCTGTTACAATCGGCGTGGTGCACGCTTGCATTGTTGAATTGGATAGCATAATGGCAGGTTGATTGTGGTGAGAGCCAGACACGATCAGGACTTGAGGGAGAGAATTAAACCTGGAGACTGTGGTTGACACCAAAGTAGGTAGTTTTGGTGTCATAGCTCTGAGGTTGCTCCCTACGTAGAAGTTCCTGATATCAGCATTAGTTGTTTGGACTCGCTTGTGCAGAGGCGGGCGGGAGACATTTTCTTTTGGGGCCGCTTGTAACAGAGATCTCGGCTGCTTATTGCTTGCGTCTACAACATGATTAGGCATTCCGCTCGTGAGACGGTATGTCGTCATTGTTGAATTGAGGCAAACTGCCTCTTCACGAGTTTGGCGGTAACCCTTAAATGTGGCAGTAACACTATTACCGCCGCATTTAAGGATCTGCCCAATCATGGGCTTGGCGGATTTACCCCCAGCTCTGAGCTCGGGGAAAATCTGCTGCGATTTTGCCGATTTTCGCCATACATTCCCCATTGGGCCCAACGGGGAATGGGAAATTCCTGAATGGGCCCAATCGGGAATGGGGACTAACCGTTCTGCCAAACCTGTGATCCGGCGCTATTAGCGCTGGGGGGGGGGGTTGGCGGTACGGCTAATAGCCCCGGCGGTAATACCCCCGGGGTTAGCGCCCAACTTGTGATGAGGCCCAAAGTGTAGAGATGAAAAGAGGACAGCTCAGAATTGACAGGGGCAATGTAGGGATAGAAATAAGAATATGATGATAGTGAAAATGGGAAGAAGGTCACAGAGAGCAGCACAGCGGTCAACAGTCAGCACTCAGCTGGCACTCTGCTTGTGCGCACTCGCTGGTGCATGCGCCTTGCAGTACTTATTGGAGTGACGTGCTTAGGAGGCGTGGCTAGGTAGGAAACATAAATTAGGAGTATATTAGAGTTTAACAAGGAGTGTAAGGTCTAAACATACATTAAGTTGAAGACTCCATATACCCTAATGATAGTCCAAGGTGCAAAGTAAGTCCAAAATAGTTTCGGGGTTGTGGGGTAATATTCATGAAAAGAAAGAAGTGTGCACACAAATGATAAGTCAGGATGTTGAGGCCGTTGGCCTCCCTTCCTCACGTTTTCAGCACGAGACAAGGCGGTTCACGGGACAGCCAAGAAACTGCTACGAATCCGGCAAGTTCAATATGCCCTACTGTACCAGGCAAAACTGCGCATACAGCACGGAGGAAAAGCTCACTTCTTCAAAGATCCGGAGGAAGCAGTTGCCTACATCAAAGGGACCGTGGAACCGAGGGGAACTCTTCCATGTGTGCCAATGACCCGAACATCATGGACAAAGATTGACAAATCCTGACCAAGCAAGCCCATGACGTGCAATAAGTATGGGCGCACGCACATCGTACTAAGAGGCTGTCGACAAAGTAGCAGCCGCCAGAACAGCTTCACAGGCCGCACACAGTCCAACCCAAGAGAGTTCAAATGTTGCAACTTAAGTTGGGTTTCATCGTCAAGTTGAGGGAGATGATGTGGGAGGGGGGCTGGGGCAGAAGTTATAACAGGCACAAATGTTTGGACCAGAACAGGTCCCTGTTGAAAGTTTGTATGTTTATTTTTGGGAAAAAGTGCAGACTACTCCTAGAGATAGTGAAATGGTCGCTTGCTGGGGTACCCCGACCGCGGCTGTGATGTTATTGCTCACACTTCCGCTATGACAGGAACGGATATCACATTCATATCATGGAACATCTGTGGCATCAACCACCCTATGAAAGCGCCAAAGTCGTTGCATATTTGAATAGGCAGGCCCGTAAAGTGGTGATGCTACAGGAGACGCATGCCATGGGTTCTGTTAATGACACATTTGCCAAATCATGGGGAACACAACGGGGCTACACTACATACTAATCGCAAGCGCGAGGTGTAATGACGCTAATACACCGTTCCATAGCATTTCAGGAGAACAAGCACTGCATTGACCAACAGGGCAGATATGTTATCTTATGGGGAGATTTGGCTGGAGTCAATACTGCACTAGTGAACACATATGCCCTAATGTGGACGATCCTCAGTTCTACGGCCTAATATTGGACATCCTTCTTGGGAACCCACACTCGCAGATTATCTGGGCAGGACTTCAACCTAATATTGGATTGCGCTATGGACAGATCCAGAACCACACAGCGGGATTTAAGTAATGCCGGTCGGATGCTCCTAAACGTGATCAAACACCTTGGCCTTGTCGACGCATGGCGAGATCGAAACCCCACCACACGGGAATACATATACTACTCTACAGTTCACGATGCACACTCGAGAATAGACTATTTGTTAATTTCTGACACACTCATGCCACGGGTGAAAGAGAGCAAAATACTCCCCTGTACAATTTCAGATCACTCCCCCATTACCATAGCTCTCAACCATTTGGGTCGCGAAGGCGGGTGAAAACACCCGATTTTAGTTTTGGCGGGTGAGACGCCCATTGAAATGAATGGGCGTGCTGGAGGCTTGGCGGGTGAGTCAGCTGTTTACAAGGCGGGTGACACCCGCCAAAAGCGTGAGAGTTGAGAGCTATGCATTACTCTCACCCTACATTGGGGTAAACATGCTACCACATGCCCGTTCTGGCGTATGCCTCCCACTAGCCTGGCAGACACAGCCTTTCTCGAGACACTACACATGGAGACTGAGGAGTTTTTTCAGAGGAATGGTGGGACAGTGCAACAACACGGTACGGTTTGGTAGGCCTTTAAGGTTTGGGACAGGGGGGAGGTTATCTTCATCACATCAGGGACACTGAGTGAAACTAGACACGAACTAAGTGAAGTAGAGGCTGACCTCAGGAAGCTAGAAGTAGAATATGGCACCACACAGGACCGGGCACTACTGGGCTGTATTAAAGGGAACCTACTCAGGTTCAGGAACCTAGCCGACAGAGAAGTTCAGATGCTCTACCACCCTATACGAGCAAGGAAACATGGCGAGGCAGACAGACCAGGGTGCCAATTGGCGGACGCAGTCAGGGCAGAAAGGGTGGGACAACACATTTCAGGAATACTTAGCCCTAGTGGAACTGCGCTGAACTCCCCGAGCGAGGTGAACAACGAATTGGCACGGACATGGAACTTGATGAAAATATGCGAAATAGTACTGGGCATATGTGTAGAGATTTGCAGAATTTTAAATATTATGTTTCTCCTGGAAATGGCCAAATTGTGCCAAAGGGCGAGTGTTAAGGATCTTGATTGTCGTGTGGATAAGGAACACCTCCGTCCCCATGTACCAGCCAGAGATAAAAACCACTCACTGGCCGATTATTGAGACCACAGATCAGCAGCGCCGGGACTCCAGGTGGCTTGAAGGAAAACAGACTGGGTAAGGTACACACACAACAAGACTGAAAGCACAAAAGGGTAACCAAAAGTGACCTACCTAGAAGAGACCCGTGGAAAAAATGGAAATGGGGAAGGGTGACAACCCTAGGGACCGGAGGTGCTTCCCCACCCTGGGTGCTGCATATACTGGCAGGGCTCCTTGGGGCCAGTTAGGATCCAGACAGGCTCGAGGACGAGAGCCCCAGTAGCTGTAAAGTCTTCAGTAGAGAGCTGCAGGTATTCCAGTAGCAAGAAGAAGCTGGACTAGGTAGCAAAGTAGGGCAATCCGAAAAACAGTCCATGATTCATTCCAAGGTCGAGTATCACAAAGAATCCAGAAGAAAACAGGAGCCCAAGGGAGTTCCAACAGGCAGTCCAATAAAACGTAGTCAGAAGTTCAAAAACCAGGTGATACGAAATAAAGCAAGAGAACGCTGCGCTGCTGGTCCACAAAAACGGAGCTCAGAAGCAAAGCGTTAGGCGTTCTGGATGCTTTCAAATATGTTGCCGCAGCAACAAGTCACGTGACCGCTTATGGTGCCACCGAGCGGCTGCAGGCGCTCCCCAGGTGTCGGCAGCGAGACCGCAGTGAATGCCAGAAGGGCCGCATTCTGCACGGCCGGGAACCGATCCTTCTCTGTTGTGTGGCGGAGTGACGAGCAGCAGGGAAACGACCATGGAGGCGGTGATCACTAGTGAAGCCACGGGAGGTGAGCAAACCCGGCACTTGCGACCTGGGTGCCATGAAAGAGTCCCGCCCCAACAGCCCACGTCCCCGTGGGCGCAGAGGATGAGTCAGGTGGAAGCGCTCAACAAGAGAAGGGGCATGGACGTTGCAGGCTGGCTCCCAGGATCTGTCCTCCCGGCCATACCCCTTCAAATCAATGAGGTACTGGAGTTGTCCCTTACAAATACGAGAATCAAGGACAGCATGGAGCTTGTATTCAACATCGGAGCCCTGCAGAAGCAGGGTGGGGGGAAGCACCAACTGAGCGGAGGGAGGACAGGGCTTCAGGAGGGAGGTGTGAAAGACAGGATGGATGCGCCAGGAGACGGGCAGAGCCAGGCGATAGGCCACAGTGTTGATGACCTTGACGACCTTGTAGGGACCTACGTACCGGGGCAAGAGTTTCCGACAACCAGGAATACTGAGGTGTTTTGAAGATAACCATACTATATCCCCAACAGCATAAGACGGGGCCGGACTTCGTTTCCTATCAGCCATGCGGCACATGGAGTCTTGGGTCTCCTGTAGGTGGGCCAAGGTCTGCTCGTGAATGGTGGCGAGGTCTCTAAGGCAAGCATCGGCTGCAGGGGTGGGGGAAACAGGCAGGACACAGTGGTGCTGGCCATACAGGGAGTAGAATCCAGTTTAGACATATGTCCAGGCACTCTCAATGCTTTACAGGTATATGCCAGCTTTAGACATATGTCCAGGCATTCTCAATGCTATACAGGTATTGGCACCCTATGCCTAGGTGCCATCATTTCCTCTGATACCTTCTAGCATGCCAGGTTTGGACATATGTCCAGGCACTCTCAATGCTATACAGGTATATGCCAGGTTTAGACCTATGTCCAGGCACTCTCAATGCTATACAGGTCGTGTCACCCTATGCCTAGGTGCCATCATTTACTCTGATACCTTCCAGCATGTCAGGTTTAGACACATGTCCAGGCACTCAATGCTATACAGGTATTGGCACCATATGCCTAGGTGCCATCATTTCCTCTGATACATTCTAGCATGCCAGGTTTAGACATATGTCCAGGCACTCTCAATGCTATACAGGTATTGGCACCCTATGCCTAGGTGCCATCATTTCCTCTGATACCTTCTAGCATGCCAGGTTTAGACATATGTCCAGGCCACCTCAATGCTATACAGGTATTGCCACCATATGCCTAGGTGCCATCATTTCCTCTTATACATTCTAGAATGCCAGGTTTAGACATATGTCCAGGCACTCTCAATGCTATACAGGTCGTGGCACCCTATGCCTGAGTACCATCATTTACTCTGATACCTTCTAGCATGCCAGGTTTAGACATATGTCCAGGCCATCTGAATGCTGTACAGGTATTGGCACCATATGCCTAGGTGCCATCATTTCCTCTGATACCTTCTAGCATGCCAGGTTTAGACATATGTCCAGGCCATCTCAATGCTATAGAGGTATTGCCACCATATGCCTAGGTGCCATCATTTCCTCTGATACCTTCTAGCATGCCAGGTTTAGACATATGTCCAGGCCATCTCAATGCTATACAGGTATTGCCACCATATGCCTAGGTGCCATCATTTCCTCTTATACATTCTAGAATGCCAGGTTTAGACATATGTCCAGGCACTCTCAATGCTATACAGGTCGTGGCACCCTATGCCTGAGTACCATCATTTACTCTGATACCTTCTAGCATGCCAGGTTTAGACATATGTCCAGGCACTCTCAATGCTATACAGGTCGTGGCACCCTATGCCTGAGTACCATCATTTCCTCTGATACCTTCTAGCATGCCAGGTTTAGACATATGTCCAGGCCATCTCAATGCTATACAGGTCCTGGCACCCTATGCCTAGGTGCCATCATTTCCTCTGATACCTTCTAGCATGCCAGGCTTAGACATATGTCCAGGCCATCTCAATGCTATACAGGTCTTGGCACCCTATGCCTGAGTACCATCATTTCCTCTGATACCTTCTAGCATGCCAGGTTTAGACATATGTCCAGGCACTCTCAATGCTATACAGGTCGTGGCACCCTATGCCTGAGTACCATCATTTACTCTGATACCTTCTAGCATGCCAGGTTTAGACATATGTCCAGGCACTCTCAATGCTATACAGGTCGTGGCACCCTATGCCTGAGTACCATCATTTCCTCTGATACCTTCTAGCATGCCAGGTTTAGACATATGTCCAGGCCATCTCAATGCTATACAGGTCCTGGCACCCTATGCGTAGGTGCCATCATTTCCTCTGATACCTTCTAGCATGCCAGGTTTAGACATATGTCCAGGCCATCTCAATGCTATACAGGTCCTGGCACCCTATGCCTAGGTGCCATCATTTCCTCTTATACATTCTAGAATGCCAGGTTTAGACATATGTCCAGGCACTCTCAATGCTATACAGGTCTTGGCACCCTATGCCTAGGTGCCATCATTTCCTCTGATACCTTCTAGCATGCCAGGTTTAGACATATGTCCAGGCCATCTCAATGCTATACAGGTCTTGGCACCATATGCCTAGGTGCCATCATTTTCTCTGATACCTTCTAGCATGGTAGGTTTGGCTAAATGAAATTAGTGATTGAGCAGCGGACATATAATTACTATTGAAATAGTGCACAACTCTTTTTTGTCAACATCTTTTATGGCAACTAGTTTTTCTGTATATGCATTCAGTATTAAATGTGCCTTTTAAAGCCCTTGTCCACAACAAAGGTTCTTAAATGGACCCATTACTTTAAAGAGGGGAACACTTCATTGCGATCAGTGTGCTGCGTCCCGCATTCATATTCTGAACTGGAGTAGTTAACTTCCCAGGCTGTCACTATCAGCTTTCTGATCCTCACTTCAATGACCCCGGCTGCTGATGGCGCCGCAGCAGGGATTGAAGAGAAGACGGACCTGGCAACATTGAGTGCGGCCATCACCAGACACGGCGCCTGCAGCTCTTTTGAACAACAAAGGTAGGTCTGCCTCGTAAATCAGGATACCTACCCTCTGAGATCACCAACATGCGCAGCCAAAGCCTCACTCAGAAACATGTGCATCCCCTCCTTACCTTCTTTCTTTCTTTCTTTAAATTAGAGTAGGCGTGGACGGACCCACGCAGGCGCTTCCCCATCCAATTGGATGATGTGCACCTATCCACCATTCAGCATTCGACCCACGTAAAACTCACAATTCCTTCCACCGCCCTGTCTGCCTCACAAAATCCAACAACACACTACTCCTCCTTCTGCCACTCACCCCATCACCTCCCATCAAAGCCTTCCCACTCAACTCAGCCACACCCTGCGCAGTCAATCGAACCCTCATCAATTCTCTCTCTACAGCATGTCTCTCACACCTAAACAGAAAATGTTCCACAGTCTCAGGCACTCCACACACCGCACAATCCCTCGATTCTCGCTTCCCCACTCTAAATAGGTATTCATTCAGTCCCACATGCCCTATTCTCAATCGATTTAGCATCACCTCCTCCCCCCTCCTCCATTCTAGACTTCCCGAATTCACCTTTACTGACACTTTCTCACGAATATCAAACATCCACCTACCTGTCACCCCACTCACCCACTTCTCCTGCCACTCATCCATGACCCGCCTCACCATCACTGCCTTCGTCTCATCCACACTCAAAGGTAATCTTACATCAACCGCTTCCCTTCTCATACCCTCACCCGCCGCTAGATCTACTAACTCATTTCCCAGAATGCCGCTATGACTGGGGACCCACGCCAACTCCAGATCCATCCCTCCACGCACACACCGATCAATCTTTCTCCTGATATCCAAAATCACATCTTTCCTATCACCATCCCCTGACATAATCGCCTGTAACCCACTCAATGAATCTGAAAATACCACTACTTTCTCAAACCTCAACTCGCATACCCTTTCAATCGCCATTGCAATCGCCACCAACTCAGCCGTACAAATTGACACATCATCCGTCAGACGCCCCACTTTATACTCCCCCGTGCTTTCTAAATAATACGCCATTCCCACTCTTCCAGATACCGGATCCTTTGAACCATCCGTGAACACCCTGCACCCTTCTTTCTCTGCCACATATGCCTGACCCAAATCTTTGATCTCACCTCGCAATCCCCGCTTCTTTGACACCACACTCGTCAACTTAAAGCACACCTTAGGAGACCTCATCATCCACATCGGACACCTCACTAGATCCATATCTGTCACAACCATCAACTCGCCCACACCCCACTGCACCCCCTTCTCCCACATGTGAAACCCCAAAGTGCCCCCTTTCTTCCTCCACCGATCCCCATAATAGTCAAACCTCCAATTATACCGCAAACATTCACGTACCGGATGAGCCACACTCTTCGCACTACACTTCATCCACCACCTCATATTCAACACATCCCTTCTCAATCCCAATGGCATCTCCCCCACAAGTACCTGAACTGCATTCATTGGAGAGGATCTCATCACACCCGAACACACTCTCAACGCTCTCGCCTGCATCCTATCCAACTGCAACTTCTGACTCTTTGTGTAACCCACTGCCACCTGACATCCGTAATCTAGCACACTCAAAATCAATCCCTTATATAACATTCGTAAACACTTCTGCTGCGCACCCCATTCTTTCCCGGTCACCGCCCGCAACAAATTCAACCTCCGTTTACACTTGTCCATCACTCCATTCACTTGCATGTTCCAATTCAACTTTCTATCCAGAATCACCCCCAAGTACCGGAACTCCTTCACACTCTTCACCCTCACACCTTTCAAAACTAAGTTCAACTCCTGCTGCACTCTTCTCCTCGAAAACACCATACTCACACTTTTTTCCACAGACACCGAAAAGCCCCATTTCCCACACCACTCCTCCATGCGTACTATCACAGCTTGCAACCGATTCTGCACCGTCAACAAACTCCGCCCTCTTACCCATACCACACCATCATCCGCAAAGAAATCTACCTGACACCCTAATCCCATCATAGCCCGAATCAGTCCATCCACCATTACATTAAACAGCATTGCACTAATCACACTTCCCTGAGGTGTCCCATTTTCCATCTTCCAAACTTCAGACAGCACCCCCCTCACTCTCACCTGAAAGGTCCTATCCGCCAAAAATGCCCTTATCCACCGAAACATCCTCCCCTTCACACCCACCTCCAACAATCTTACCAACAACCCACTCTTCCACACCATATCATAAGCCTTCTCCAAATCCAAAAAGAACGCTCCCACCATCTCTCCATCACATATTGCCTCTTCCACCCCAGTCACTAATCTCACTAATGGATCAGCCACCGACCGATTCTTCCTGAACCCACTCTGAAAATCGCTCAAACACCCATTCGACTCCAAATAAAACCCCAATCGCTCAACCACCATCCGTTCCATAACTTTACACATCACAACAGTCAATGCAATCGGCCTATATGACTTACACTCCGTTGGAACCTTTCCACCCTTCAAAATCGCCACCACAATCGCTCTCTTCCATATCTTCGGCAAAACACCACTCTTCCAAATCTCATTGATCAGAGCTAATACCTCCAACTTACATTCTACCGGCAACTTCTCTAAAAATACATACATAACACCATCTACCCCTGGACTTGACCACTTTCCCTTCCGGATAGCACCATCCAACTCCAACATCGAAAACAGAACCTCATATTGCTCTTCCCAAGGCCCAACATTTGCCAACACCTCCCGCATCTCCTCCTCTACCATACCCATTCGTATCCTCACCTCTTCTGGAAAATTCCCCGAACTGTGTACCTCTGCAAAATACTCCCCCATCAAATTCGCCTTTTCCCCATCCTCATTAATCACCTCTTCTCCTTTCAACAACACTGTCATTCCACCCTGTGATCTCGTTAATCCAGACATCCGCTTGAACTGTTTCCATACCTCACCTACACCGGAATCATTCCCCAAGGACCCACAATAACCCCTCCAATAACCACGTTTCCGTTCCCGAATTACTCTCTGCGCCTTAGCTTTAGCCTTTTTATATGTCACCAAATCTGCTATCATTCCTGACCTTAACGCCCTGGCCCTAGCCTTCTTACGTTCCGCCACAGCTCTCGAACATTCAACCGTCCACCAAGGTACCTCAATCTTCCCATTCTTCCCCTTCTCAATCTCTGGAACTGCCGCCTCAGATGCTGCTCTCATTCCCTGCACCAAATATTCATTCCACTCATCCACCTCTTCACCTCTACCTCGAGAAACAATCACTTCCTGGCACACTCTTTTATACATCTCCCAATCAGCCTTCTTAAAATTCAACCTTCTCCCAGTCATCCGTGGCCTGATCCCTACCTCACCCCTTACAGTCACCAATATACCAGAATGATCACTCCCCATGTCCCCTTCCACACGCACCTCCCAATCACATTCACCCGCTATAGCAGCAGACACCCAGGTCAAATCCAAGCACGACAGCTTCCCAGTCCTCACATCTAACCGCGTACCTGAACCATCATTCAGCAAAACCAGTCTCAATTCATCCGCCATGTCCTCCAACATTTCCCCATTTGTATCTGTCCGGTCGCTACCCCACAACGTATTGGCACTGTTAAAATCGCCACACAACACACAAGGTCCCACATGTCCCCTTATCACTCCAGACAACACACCCACTTCCACCACCTCACACGGATTATAATAATTCAGCACCAATACTTCCAATCCTCCTACCCGTATCCCTGCCCCAATCACCTCTACTTCTCCATCCACCACAATCTCTCTTGCTATCAACCCCTTTCGAACCGCTAGAGCCACACCTCCCCCTCTCCCTTCCAACCTATCCTTACGAAACAATTCAAAACCCGGTATCACAAACCTCAGATCTCCCCTCAACCACGTCTCCTGAATACAAACCACGTCAACATTCAGTTCCCTGCACAACACCGCTTTTAACTCTTGTCCATTTCTCAACAAACTTCTCGCGTTCCACTGCAAAATCCTCATGCCGGGATCCCACTCTGCTTCCGCATTTTAGCAACCGTCTTGAATACATCCTCTTCCACCACATCTACAACACTCAAATACCTCCTCCCCGCTTCCACCACTCCTTTCGTAAGATCTGACACACTAATAGAAGCATTCCTTTGAACCAACTCCAGCACACTCACTATGAAACACATAAACTCAGTTTTTGAAACAATCACCATTTCTTTGCCTTTCACCTCACCCATCACTTTCTTTCTTCCCACACCCTCTTCCACTACCAACTCTTTCGCACTCACCTCACTTACTACCCGTGCCGGTTTCACCTTTGCTACAGCCTCAGCATATGACAAACCTTCCGCCGCCCTTACCTGCACCACCTCTCTCGCAACCCTGTGACTCTCACACCCCCTAAACGCAGTAGAATGCCCTCCCCCACAATTTACACACTTCATCGGAGTCTCCACCTTGCATTCCTTAATGTCATGATCCGCTCCACACCTCCCACAATGTCTCTCATTCCTGCATACTCTCGCCATATGCCCAAACTGTTGACACTTATAACACCTTATTGGCATCGCTACATAAGCTTTCACACGGAACCTCTGATAACCCAACTCCACCACTTCCGGACACTCCTTCCGCGCAAATCTCACTGCTACTGTTGTAGATATTACATCCCCACGTGCATCTCTCCTTCCCAACCTCCATGCTTCCACCACCCCAGCATCCACTAATTTATCTTCTATCTCAGACATACTTACAGTTACCGGCACTCCATACAACACCCCCTTACACGACACACCACTTTGATCAATCGCATGTACCGCATGTCTACCCAAACAACGCACTTCCAAAATCTTAGCTTTGCTATCAGCATTCGTTCCCTCCACTAGCAACCGACCTCCAGCCACTACTAGCACCCGAGTAACAACCCCCACAGCTGCCTCTATCCATCTAGCAATTTCTAATGGATTCACCCCCAAAAATGTCTTTTCACGACTATCAGGTTTCAACACCACCTTCCACACACTTTCATATTGCATCTTCTCTGCCTCCAACACACCACTCCCCAAAGTCCCCAGCTCCTCCAAATCACTTTTTTCCTGACACTCCGACCCTGAGAAGTCCTGAACCAACCCTCCTTCATTATTCCTCTGAGGAGACCTACTGCGAAGCCGTCCCCCATTTCCCCCTTTCCCCTCCTCCATAGATGAGGATCTCACAGAAGACACCTTTCCCCTCTTCTCCCTTTCCTCCACCCCTCCTTTCTTTCCAGGCTTCCCACCTCCCTTGCCCATCCTTACCTCCTCTTCTGGACACACTTTCCCCTTGCTCTCGCCTTAGGAGACCTCACAGCCTCCTCAAGCCCAACTCTCTCCACTTATTAGCTGCTCCGCCCTGCCTGAGTCCGTCCACATGACATCCCACTGCCTTCAGTCCCGCTGTCTATGGGACCTCTCTCCGGGTTCCGATGCCGTTACCCTCCGGAGCCGATCACCGCCCCCCTCCTTACCTTATTCTGGCGTTTGTTTTTCGATCACCAGAAGCCGGCCCACGCTCGAATCGAGGTCGGAAGGAAAAATCAAGCTGCATGTCCTTCCGAAACAAGCCCAAAACAAGCTGACTCCCATCCAAAAGCAAACACACACCGTAAACGCTGTGGATAGGTCTCAAAAGTAAGAAGAAGAGCACAATAGCATAAACATAGAGAAAACACACACATACTATGTCACAATAAAAAGTATTTATTAAAAATGCTGTTTATTTTTCTGCCAATTAGTATTTTCACATCTTTGGCTTTTCCTCCTAATAGCATAAACGTACATATAGAGAATGCAGACATAATATGTTAGAACAAAAAGTATTTATTAAAAATGCATTTGATTTTTCTGACTATTACAATGTTTATATCATTGGCTTTTCGTCCTTCACTTCTGGTCCTTCGTCCAACTGGTTGTTGATTAGTATGCTGTGGTGGCGGTCAGTGGTGCCCCCAGTAATTGTCCCCATGTTGCTAGTCTGCAGTCTTATAACACGGAAATATATTCCTTTCTATATTAGGTTCATTCTGGGGTTATAAATGTGTGCTTCTCACTGCTTGTCTTACAAGCTGCGTTTGCTGGAGCCCTTCTGTCCGTCCGTCACCTCCCTTGGGGTATACATAAGTGTTCTTATTACCTCATTGCTCTTTAACAGCGGTTTCTCCACATTAGCCACTTGCTAACAAAGAAGGATGTGTAGCTTTTCAGTGGGGATTTAGTGTTTCAGCTCCCTCTGGCTGGCCATCTCGTGAAAATCGGCGGCTATTAACTCCTGGATTTATTTCTTTCTCTCCATTATAATGTATGCACCCCACAGGTACCTCAGGCTGTTTTCCACTCTAAGCAAGGGGCCCCCTAAACATCATGTTGAAATAGGCCCCCGTACCTCTTCACCCAGGCTTGGTGATAAGTGTTATTTCATCTAGGGAGTGCATGCCATGTTTAGGACTGCAGCTTTCACTTTGACCCAACATAGTCTCAAGCTGTACCCTTGCAACATTGGGGATTGTGAGGGTACATGGTGCCTGATTTTGACTGGGATGGCAAAGGACTCTCACCAAGGGAGTGCATGCTATGTTTAGGACTGAGGCTTTCACTTTGACCCAACATAGTCTCGAGCTTTACCCTTGCCACATTAGGGATTGTGAGGGTGCTGGGTGCCTGCTTTTGACTGGGATGGCAAAGGATTCTCACCCAGGGAGTGCATGCTATGTTCAGGCCTCTGGCACTTTGGCCCAAAATAGACTGAAGCATTACCCTTGCTACATTGGGTATTGTGAGGGGGCTGGGTGCCTGCTTTTGACTGGGATGGCAAAGGACTCTCACCTAGAGAGTGCATGCAATGTTTAGGACTCTGTCTGGCTTTCATTTTGGCCCAACATAGTTTCAAACCAGAAACATGTGTTTATCAAAGCATTCTAAAATCATTCAGCACAAGTGCAACTAAGCAAAAGCTGAATGACTATCAGTATTAGTCTGCAAATCATCCTACAAACTCTGATGCTCTCTGAAGTAATCAGTAAGTCATCCCCAAATCATCAATAACAAACATGTTTCATGGCAATGCTCTTGAAGTAATCAACAGGTCAACCCAGAATCATCCCCAAATCATGTGGGATAAACCAGCAATCTCTTGAAATAATCAGCAAGCATACATTCCAACCCTCCCAATTTAGGCGGGAGACTCCCGATTTTGAGGTGAAAAATATTTCTATTTTTCACAGTCTCCTGCCTAAAATAACTGCATTCCTATGGGGAAATATGCGTCTCCCGGTTTCCCTGTGGAAATCTCCCTCCCAGGTGCACCTGAATGTTGGCATGTATGAGCAAGTCAATCTAAAATCATAAGGAAGAAAGTTTTCTATAATAGGGATGATGCTGGCATTATCAGGAAGTCATCCTAAGCTCATCACCAAATCAACATCCACCATTTTGAGACATTTGCTGATGACTTTAACAGCCTGATTTACGGATGATGTGGGAATGACTTCTAATGTAGTTCGATGATGATCAGATGACTGGAAGATTATCACTTCTCCTACTCTCCTACTCCCCATCCTCCTGACTATGTACCATACCTGCCTAACCTCTGGATTTTTCCTGGAGCCTCAGGAATTTTAGACATTTCTCCGGGTCTCCGGGAAAGACCCTGGAATCTCGGGAATTTTTATGGGGGAAAGCTTTCACTGATTGCTTTTTTTCTATGCTTGCAGGACTGCGCCGCTGCAGACTCCCTGTCTGAGTGTGGCTTTATCTCTGCAGCAATTACTGTAACGCTTCCAGCACATTGTTAAAAAGAAAGCAGGCGAAGCTAAATAATGCATGTTTATTTATCTCATTCCTTTCTGCCGCTTTTCTATGCAAACGTGCATTTCTTTTCCTTTCGTGCAATTTGCCCAGGTTAGGGTTGAACCACAGTCATCAGGTTTGCAGTCTGTACAACTCACCACTGCACTACATAGCCTGATGAAATACAACTACAGTGAAATGTCCAATTTCGGTACTACAAAATTCTGGGAAAACCTTTGAGTTGGTTCTTGGAGTTTACATATTTTAACATGTTGATTTTATGGAAGGCAAATGCCTTTTGTCCTATGCAATTCGGGTGGTTGTGAAAAGGCAATTTAATGAAATATGCATATTTCAATTTGAACTGCACATTTTTGACATCACATCACAACAGAGTTTACCTTTTTGACATGGCGGCAGACTCCGCGGGATGCGCAGCGCTAATCCTTCTTGACCTATCTGCCGCCTTTGACACAATCAATCACTCAATCCTCCTAGACCGCCTCCACTCCCTAGGAATTTGTGGAACCGCTCTTAAATGGATAGCTTTATTCCTCAAAGATAGGTACCAAATAATGATACTCTCCACCTTTACCTCCCAAGCCCCACCAGTCGACACGGGAGTCCCACAAAGAGCATGCCTATCCGCCCTCCTGTTCAATCTCTACCTGATCACCCTCCCACCAATAATTCGTTAACACAACATCCTGTGTTACAACTACGCTGACGACACTCAACTAATTATAAAACGAATGAACTCAAAACCCAATTCCCGACCTGACCTGTCCTCCTCGACATAGAACTCTGGATGACCCAAAGCCACCCCCTGTTAAACCCTGCCAAAACGGAAATCATGGTATGTGGCAACTCCGAACTTCTTCCGCACCCACTACCCTGGCCACCCGCCATGGGCAACTCACCGACCCCCTGCAACTCAGTGAAAAATCTTGGTTGCACCCTTGACTCTGACCTAACACTCTCGCGCCAGGTCAACAACGTCTCAAAGACCTGCCACTACCACCTTAAAACCCTTAGGCGCATCTTTCCATATCTCTCCTTTCCCAACAGACTCTCTGCGGTCCAATCAATCGTTATATCAAGACTGGACTACGCAAACCCCCTATACCTCGGAGTCCACGCGTACCAACTGAATAAACTCCAAAGGGCACAAAACGCGGCAGCCAAAATGCTACTTGCGCTCGGCCCAAGAGACCACATCTCCCCAGCCCTTAAGACGCTTCACTGGCTTCCAGTAGCCCGAAGGGTGACTTTCAAAACCTTATGCATCTCCCATCGAGCACTGCATAAAACCGGACCTCAATATCTTCAAGACAAGCTAAAACCCTATCACCCCCACGCACCCTAAGATCAAGCTCAGCCGGCCTCCTAGTCATACCTAAAACAAACTCAGTCAGGTTGGGCGGATCATCATTCTCAGCCTTGGCACCCACCCTGTTTAACTCGCTCCCACCCCACATCCGCCTAACTGAGGATTTAACATCTTTCCGCAAACAGCTGAAAACCTGGCTCTTCCCCTAAAACCAACCGGTACCAAACCAACCCAAACAGAATAAACAGCATCTCAATGACACCAAGCCAACAAACTACCAGATGCAAGAAATTGGCAGCTAATAACCCTGAATATAAACTAGAAGGACAAACAGAATTAAATGAGTAAAGTAGATCAAAACAGTGAAGTGGATAATAATAATAAATCACAGGGAAACAGTAAAGAGATTAAACTGCTGAAATGGACATAATGCATGAGGAGTGAACAAAGTGAATGGCGTGGATGAAATAGTTAGAATGGATGAAGCGTGTGGACCAGATGAATGCGCTGAGTGGAAGAATGCACGAGTGGAAGAACAGATGACTATATAGATCGAATGAGTGTGGAAATCGAACGAATATCTAGATTGGATGAGTGTATTGAATAGATGAACATGTTGAGCGGATGAGTGTGTAGAGCGGTTGGGTGTGTAGAGCGGACGAGCGTGTAGAGCAAATGAGTGCGTAAATACAGAGAAGCAAGTAGAACGCATGAGTGCATAGAACAGATGAATGTACAGAACAGACGAGCGTAAACCGGATGAGTGTGTAGAGCGGATGAGTGTGTAGAGCAGATGAGTATGTAGAGCAGATGTGTGTGGATAGCAGATGAGTACAGAAGTGCGGAGAGTGTGTAGATCGCTGGAGCAGATGAATGTGCAGAGCGGATGAGTGCATAGAGCGGATGAGTGCATAGAGCAGATGAGTCCATAGAGCGGATGCGGTTATAGAGCGGATAAGGTTATAGAGCGGATGAGTGTATAGAGCGGATGTGTGTATAGAGCGGATGAGTGTACAGAGCGGATGAGTGTACAGGGCGGATGAGTGTACAGAGTAGATGAATATATAGAACAGGATTACTGCGTATTAGCGAATGACCTTGTAGGGCTGATGAGTGCATATTGCTGTTGAATGAATAGAAAGCACGAGTGCTTAGAGCGGATGAGTGCTTAGAGTGGATGAGTGCATAGAGCGGATGAGTGCGGGGAATGCGGGGAACGGATGAGTGCGGGGAGCAGATGACTGAGGCGAGCGGATGAGTGCGGGGAGCGGATGAGTTGAATGCGTGGAAAGCACGAGCGCATAGAGCAGATGAGTGCATAGAGCGGATGAGTGCGGGGAGCAGATGAGTGCTGGGAGCGGATGAGTGCGGGGAGCGGATGAGTGTGTAGAGGGGATGAGTGCGGGGAGCGGATGAGTGCGTAGAGGGGATGAGTGCATAGAGGGGATGAGTGCGTAGAGGGGATGAGTGCGTAGAAGGGAGGGGATGAGTGCGTAGAGGGGATGAGTGCATAGAGGGGATGAGTGTGTAGAGGGGAGGGGATGAGTGCGTAGAGGGGATGAGTGCATAGAGGGGATGAGGGCATAAAACGTACAAGTGGATAGAGCGGGTGAGTGAGCAAAACAGGTGAATGCATAGTGCGTGTGAGGGCATAGTGCGTGTGAGGGAATAAAACGGAGGAGTGCCTAGAGCGAATTAGTGCCTAGAGGGAACAGACGTGTTGCATAGAGCGGACGAGTTGCGTAGAGCGGATAAGTACGTAGAATGAATGAGTGCAGATTGCATGTAGTAGGGATGAGTGCATAGAATGGATAAGTATGTAGAGATTCTGAATGCGTAGAACAGACGGAACGAGTGAAGTATGTAGATGGATTCTATATGGATACAACAAATGATATATGTGAATGGAATTGATCACATATATGGATGGAACGCGTGCCAGACGTGGATGGAACGGGTGACATACGTTGATGGAATGGCTGACATATGTGGATAGAACGGGTGCCGTATATGGATCGATCGGATACCGTAGGTGGATCGATCGGGTGCCATACGGGGATGAAACGGGTGACGTAAGTGGATGAAACATGTGAAATAGGTAGCTGGAACGGATGAATTATGAAGATGTTACGGGAGAAATTTGTAGATGTAGTGCATAAAACAACTTTTGAGTGTGAGTGGTGGACAGGAGTGCGAGTGGCGGACAGGAGTGCCAGTGACAGACAGAAGTGCGAGTGGCGGACAGAAGTGCGAGTGGCAGACAGGAGTGCGTATAGCGGAAAGGAGTACATGCATGAGGCTGACAGGAATGCATGCATGAGGCGGACAGGAGTGCATGCATGGGGCAGTCAGGAGTGCATGCGTGGGGCAGACAGGAATTCTTGCATGGGGCAGACAGGAATGCATGCGTGGGGCAGACAAGAGTGCATGCGTAAAGAAGACAAGAGTATGTGTGGCGGAATGGAGCGCTCAGGGCAGACTGGCGCGCGCGGGGCGGACTGGAGTGCATGAGTGCATCGAGCAGACCGGAGTGTGTGAAGCAGACTGGGGTGCATGGAATGAATAAGAGTGCATGGAACGGACTGGAGCGCATAGTATTGCGTGACGTACATAGGATGGTTTGGAATGCAGGGAACGTTTGAAAGAGCATATAACCCATCATATCACACCACCTCGCTTACTCTCTTCTTTACACTACCACTCAACTAGAACACAGAGATACTATGACACCATTCGGTATAACTGTTCTCATACCAACATCCGCCGCTCACTCCCCATCATTCTAAGTAAACACTGCTGGTTACACCCCCCCAGCCAGGCGTTCTCCTCAGGGCTAACGCAGCCACATTCGGTCTGGATAATTCTGCCAGAACAAACACATACTCCTGATCTCTCAACCACCACACCTACCGCTAAGAAGCAGCTATTACACGAATACTGCACCAGCTGCACACATACCTGGTGCTCACATGCACCTTTGACTCTCTACTCTCTCTACTGACCTGAACTTCGGTTACCAAGGGCGTTCAACCTACCAGCGCCTTCAGACCATACCAATGGTATATAAGGTGCTATATAAATGCAAAATAACATAACATGTGGGTGCAGCCATGTGAAAATGGGCGGAGTTATGTGTGACTGTGGGCGGGGCATACATCTAAGGAATTCTGATCTTCAAATGTAGGCAGGTATGCTATGTACCTGCCCTCCTACTTGTTTACAGGTCGCCAGAGCGCCTGGGGACCAGCTCTATATAAATACCTTTAACATTACATGAAAAACATATTAGCCACTTGGAATCTGTGATGTGAAGCTTCTAGAGCTGTGTTCTTGCAGAACAAGTACACGTTGCATTTGTGCAGCCATCCAAGCAGGATCTAAACCTTTTATCTAAATAATATTGACCACTTGTGAGAAATAAATGCTTCTCTTTAGCTTTGCAATATTTGTTTTTCTTTTCAATCATGCAGCTGTGCGAGCCTAGTACTGAATTAGCGTCTCTTTTCTGAGGTTGCCTTGGCTATGATGAGCCATGCGTGGCTCTCTGCAATTCATACTGCGCATGCTCGTTGCGATGTCTTTTCTGCGCATGCTCATTTGAGAAGTGTCCATACTGCGCATTCTCATTCAAGTGCTGGCATTTTGCGCTCGCGTGTGTTCCGGGTCTGATCCCGCTTTGCTTTGTATACGTATGCGCTTAAAAAGTTAACCACTTGCACGCATGCCCTTAAGAGGTAGCCCCTTCTGCGCATACTCATGAGGACTGGCCCATTCTACGCATGCTCTCGTGAGGTGGCCCGTTCTACGCATGCTCTCGTGAGGTGGCCGCTTCTACGCATGCTCTTAGGGGAGGCACGTTCTACGCATGCTCTGAAGCAGTGGCATGTTTGTACTTGCTCTTCTACGCATGCTCTTAGGAGTGGCCGCTTCTACGCATGCTCTTAGGGGTGGCCGTTTCTACGCATGCTCTCAAGCAGTGGCATGTTTTATACGAGCTCTTCTACGCATGCTCTTAGGGGTGGCCCGTTCTACGCATGCTCTTAGGGGTGGCCCGTTCTACGCATGCTCTTAGGGGTGGCCGCTTCTACGCATGCTCTTAGGGGTGGCCCGTTCTACGCATGCTCTCGTGAGGTGGCCGCTTCTACGCATGCTCTTAGGGGTGGCCCGTTCTACGCATGCTCTCGTGAGGTGGCCGCTTCTACGCATGCTCTTAGGGGTGGCCCGTTCTACGCATGCTCTCGTGAGGTGGCCGCTTCTACGCATGCTCTTAGTGACGCCAGCATTCGCGTCTTGGCATCAGACGGCATTGCGTTCCTGCGCATGCGCAAGCCCGGCTCTGACCCTACTAGATAGACCCGCCATCTCCGGCTGCTCTGTCGCCCTGTTCGGCTCTCGTGGACCGGCGCCCCCTCCTTCCCGCACATCTCGGGCGCGCTGCAGGCAATCATTATACCTCATTTGCTGGGGTGAGCTGTTTGTGTTGAGAAAGAAGTCTTTTCAGGGCAAATGTGATGGAGGGAAGGGGAAGGGGGAGGAGAGTGTTGTAAAGCCTTATGCTAGACATTCAGGATGCATCCCTGAAGCACAGACCAGCTGTAGTCTAGGCTTGGTTCCAGGTAGGCTTTATTCACATAAGTACCATCTGTACAATACTCCAGTTACTCTTCATGTATTTACAGCACGCGCAGACATGGACAGGAACATAGGAAGGTATAAACATCACTAACAAAGGAGCAGACCCACCAGTGGAACGTCGGCGAAAAATGCTTAGGCGGCTACTGCGCATGCGTGAATTTCAATAGCAAAGCAAAATCCGACAGTACTGTAACGTCGGATTTTGCTTACCCGTCAGAAAATGCGTTCTGGTCTACGGGGCAGGGGCAGGGACAGCGGGGCAAGGGGCAGGGGCAGTGCTACATTAACCCTGTGTTTCCACAGTGCATATTATTTATTTACAGGGCATATTATTTATTTTAACCCTATGTTGTGCAGGGCAGTGCATTAACCCGTTAGAAAATGCTTTCTGGTCTACGGGGCAGGGGCAGCGGAGGCAGGGGCAGCTCTACACTTACCCTATTAACCCTATGTTTCCACAGGGCATATTATTTATTTTAACCCTATGTTGTGCAGGGCAGTGCATTAACCCGTCAGAAAATGCTTTCTGGTCTACGGGGCAGCTCTACATTAACCCTATGTTTCTACAGGGCAAATTATCTATTTTAACCCTATGTTGTGCAGGGCAGTGCAGCATAGCATTAACCCATCAGAAAATGCTTTCTGCTGTCAGAAAATGCTTTCTGGTCTACGGGGCAAGGGCAGCGGGGGCAGCACTACATTAACCCTATGTTTCCACAGGGCATATTATCTATTTTAACCCTATTTTGTGCAGGGCAGTGCAGCATAGCATTAACCCGTCAGAAAATGCTTTCTGCTGTCAGAAAATGCTTTCTGGTCTACGGGACAGGGGCAGCGGGGGCAGCACTACATTAACCCTATGTTTCCACAGGGCATATTATCTATTTTAACCCTATGTTGTGCAGGGCAGTGCAGCATTAACTCTATGGTGGCAATTTTGTACCCTATGTTACATCATTTATGGTGCGATTGCAAAATCAGACGGCAGCCTAAGCAAAGTCTGACGGCACATAAAATGCCATTTTCTGCTGCCCTGCAAAGCCGCCTTCCTGGGCAACTGGAGCTGTGCCTCAGCCTTTTTAACCCTATGTTGCATCATTTGGGCATCCTAAGAAAATTCTGATGGCAGCCTAAGCAAAATCTGACGGTACGTAAAATGGCATTTTCTGCTGCCCTGCAAAGCCGCCTGTGAGGAATTGTGCCAACTTAACCCTATGATGGCTTGGCGCCGTCCTTCCCGGGCAGCTGGAGCTGTGCCTCATCATTTTTAACCCTATGTTGCATCATTTAGGTAGTGATAGCAAAAGCTGGCGGCGAATCCGCTGTGGATTCGCGGGTATGGAGTCCTTTCATTTTTCTTTTATTCTTTTAGAGTATTAAGGCTGTTTTTGTTTAGTTTACACATGTTTACTAGTAATGTGATTGTTTTGTAAAGGTAAATTTAAACCAAACACAATAAAAAATGTTTTTAAAAAAAAGGATTGAGTCCTTTCCTTTCCCCAGCTGTATAACCTGCAGGCTTGTCTGGGCCTATTTTCAACTCGAAGAGCCCCCCCCCCTCCTCTGTGGTGTTATCTATTGTGGTGGTTGCCCTCCCCGGGCTTTCATTTTGCCTTAAAAGTTAGCCTCTCTGGTGCTTTTATTCTGGTTCTTGGCCTCATGGGGGGGGGCGGAAGAAACCCCTCTATGTAATGTCTTCGAGGTCCGATCTTGTGGCGATGAGGTGCTGGTCGGTCCCCCTCCTTCTCCCCTGGGCCTCCTTTTGTGGGACCTCTGTTCTGGAGCTACTTGGGGATTCTCTCCTCGTGGAGGTCCACAGGGCTATACCTGGCAGGTTGTCTCTCTCTCTCCTGGACCAGGTCTGCGGGGCCCCCAGTCCTTTACTTCCTCTGCTTTTATGGGGCAATGTCTGCCAGCGACCCCCCAACCCCCCGCCTGGGTTATCAGCTGTGCCCCTCTTGATATTAGAGGCTTCTTCTCCTGTGGTTGCCACATTTTGTCTGGTTAGGAGTGCCCCCCCCCCCCCGGGAAGCTCCACCTTAGCTCCTTTATCCTGCTCTGGGGAACCGGGGTGTCTGGGGTCACTCTTGTGGGCCCTTGATCGGATCTCACCGGGGCCAACAAGGTGTGGTGCCTTGGCCCTTCCTGGCCTCAATGTTCTCCTGGATGGGTGGTGTGGTGGGGGTTATGAGGTAGTCCTCTGGGTATAGCCAACTGGTCTGTGGCCCAGAGCCTCCTCCCTCCCTTGCTATGTCCTACGGTATCTTCCTCTGTGTGTTCACTTTAATGGAGGTGCCTCACCTGGTGCACTTGTCGGGGTTGCACTTGTCGGGGTCCTTATGAGGCTCCACGGGTGCTCCTGCTGTCCCCCTGTTGCTCTCCTCTATGCTTGCCCATTCAAGGCTCCTGCTGTCCCCCTGTTCTTCTCCTCTACGCTTGCCCCTTCAAGGCTCCTGCTGTCCCCCTGTTCTTCTCCTCTACGCTTGCCCCTTCAAGGCTCCTGCTGTCCCCGTGTTGCTCTCCTCTATGCTTGCCCCTTCAAGGCTCCTGCTGTCCCCCTGCTGCTTTCCTCTACGCTGGCCCCTTCAAGGCTCCTGCTGTCCCCGTGTTGCTCTCCTCTATGCTTGCCCATTCAAGGCTCCTGCTGTCCCCCTGTTCTCCTCTATGCTTGCCCCTTCAAGGCTCCTGCTGTCCCCCTGTTCTTCTCCTCTACGCTTGCCCCTTCAAGGCTCCTGCTGTCCCCCTGTTGCTCTCCTCTACGCTTGCCCCTTCAAGGCTCATGCTGTCCCCCTGTTGCTCTCCTCTATGCTTGCCCCCCTGTTGCTCTCCTCTATGCTTGCCCCTTCAAGGATCCTGCTGTCCCCCTGTTGCTCTCCTGTACACTTGCCCCTTCAAGGCTCCTGCTATCCCCCTGTTGCTCTCCTCTACGCTTGTCCCTTCAAGGCTCAGGGCTGGCTCCGGCTGCTTTCTCACTCATAAGGCACTGGATGGAGGGAGAGGCTCTTTGCAAACAAAACTAGCTGTTTAGGTGCTGCAGATGAAAGTGCTTGAATTGCCTGGGCCACCCTTTCAGGGCCCGACAGAGGAGATGAGTAGTGCCTTTGAAGGGTTAGGCTTGCCCAACCTACTTAATGGGATGCTAATGAACTTGCTACTAAAACAACGACCCTTTTGTGAGGGTCCAATAAGTAATGATATTGAGCATTGATTTCTAATACTTTAAGGAATGAAGCAAGCACACTGTGTTGTGATATGCACTTAGATAGCAAGCCACACCGTTTTTAAAATGTTCATAGGTAGGCCACCCCCATCAGGTATTAGACCATGGACATCATGCAAGACACCCCTCCAAATGAGCCCCCACCCCCTTACTTTCTTACCCTACTCAACGCCCTGGGAGGACTTGAAGCAGGGTATGGGTAACATATAAAACATTCTTGCAGAGGGCTGGTTGTGGGTTCTCTGGATTTGTGCTCAAACACCGCCTGGGGACTGTATGGGAACCCGGCGCATAAAGTGTTGATAAGTATCACACACCAGGTGAAGTGCGGCTTCCCTCTCGTGCAGTTATCACACCATTGACGAGAAGTCTTTTCCCGCCTCCCCTCACTGAAACAATTACACTCATGCTGAAACCAACGCTACAACTGACTGCACACTGCACATCCCATCTCGCAAAACCGCAGCTATCTGGACAATCTGAGACACTCACTGCCATCCTTGCCTCCCCTAAGGCCACATCGTATGTGCCTGACTGCCTCTGTACTAGAAACCCTTTCCGACTGAAGCACTCCTCCCTTACCTGATAATCATTAGCTGCTCTCAGCAGAACACAACTGTATTAGGGCCCGAGGCAAGTGACCTTCATAGAATCATAGTTGGCTAGCCAACCCCTCTGATTGGGTTTATAGCTCTTTGGTGACTATTAGCCAATTAGGAGAGCCGTTCTCTTTGGGATATGAGGCACACTATGACAAATCAACTTCTAGTGCACCAGTGGTGCAGGGATGAATATCGGTTTCTAAACCATCACACAACCCCTAGTACACCATAAGGGATGTGAACAGATTGAAAACATAAGCAAATTATAAACCTTGTTCAATTTTGGTAACATGGACGGAGTGGCAGGCTTATCTGTGAATAGTCGTGGATCGTTGGTTAGTTGCAACACAGCAAAAATAAAATTGTTACCCAATGTCTTTGCTTTGGGTAATAATCGCTTCTTGAAAGCGAGGTGAGTGGAAAGCATCTAAAAGCTCCTTCGAGCATGTTTTTTCTATTTAATTGTATTAATCTGTGCTCCGTGCCTCAGGGAATCCCTCTCCCTGCCTCCCCCACCCGCTTCTTCCATGATTGGTCAGATCACTAGTCTTAACTGATATGAGTTTCTTGACCTACTATCCGCCAGTTGTCGCTGTGTACCCCTGCCCTTATTTCCCTCGTCGTCACTGTGTGCCCAGACCCCCTGGTTCCCATCTCGTCACTGCCCCTCCAACAACCTCTGGTCCAGTGTGATGCCCCCAGCTTCTCGGCTGGTCGCCGAAGATATTGCCGTCTACCCCATGCCCCTCTCATGTCCCATGTTGTCGCTGTGTGCCCCCAGCCCCCTCTGGTCACCCTTGATGTCGCTGTATACCGCCAGCCCTTCTGGTTCCGTGATGTCTCTGTACCCTCTGGCCCCCTGCAGGCTGTTGCCGTTTGCCTCTAGCCCCGGTCCCCTGCGATACAGCTGTGTACCCAACCCCTTCCGTCCTCGTTTATAGTTCTCAGGCATGCCCTCCTGTCTGTGCCCTAGCACCTGCACTGTCTAGGTGTCTCTAGACTGAGTGCAGTAGCTAATCTTCACATTTGTGCTGTTCATGCCTTGTGGGAGTGTATTTGCTTTCTCCCTCTTTCCCTCCCTTGTCATTGAACACCTTTGAAGCGCATTGCGCTTAGGTGCCGTTTGCATGAAACATCATATCATATCAGTATGCTTACTCTCTACTCTACACCATCACACAATTAGAGTGCACCTATACCCCTCGATCAATTCGGCCTAGCTGCTCACATACGACCACTACCCCACAAACACCTCATCACTTTAATAAAACGCAGCTATATCCCATGACAAACCGGCCTAGCTGCACACATAAGCGTCCTACAGGCCTAACACAGCCAGAACCCAGTCTGGGTGTCCACCCATCAGACTGCACACGTTCAACTGATATCATCAACACCACACCTAATGCTAGGATGCAGCTACCATCAGGCAATTACATCAGCTCCACACATAACTGGTGCACCCATGCACCCTACGACACTTACTCTCTCAACTGACCTGGACTCTGGTCCCAGAGGGCGTACAACCTACCAGCACCTGGAGGTCACACCAATGATATAGAGCGATAAATAAATGCCAAATAACATAACAATAGGGGCCCAAGAGTGTCAGGCTGTTTGCCTAGACATACACCCCAGTCAAAAATGTTGAGTGTCATAAAACGGATCCAAATGATATATACTGTATAGCTTATGATTTATACCTTCTTTTAGCACTACCAAGGAGTTCTCCAGGATGAAGTTTCAAGGCACAGCAAAAGAGTTCATACTGAACAGTATGTGATGTTCCATCCCACCCTGATGCTCCTGTCAGCAAGCATAGATGTACAAGCCCCCATTTGCTTTATTGGCCCACATTCTGTATAGTTGAAGGCCATTTGAAGGTATGCTGATTTGATCAAGGTTAACACAAAGAAGCAAAGTAGTAGAGAAGCAATCAAGTTTTACGCTGATCATTTTATTCTTTACAATGAAATATGTATTAACAGAAAATAAATTGCAAAAGTCAGCAAGAACATTTTAATTTTGGACAACTTCGAAACAGTGGCACTCAGGAGGTTGGTGCGAAATTCAGGTCACCCCACAAGCCAACGCTGAATGCTCCAATGAGGATGACTTCTCTGTAAGTGTAAAGAGATGAAAAAGTAAGGTTCAAAGATTGGGATGCATACAATAGCCACCAAAATGTAACGTATGACAGCATGAACATATTAATCAATAATTTATTGGGTATTTATAATGCCCCTATACAGAAAATGGTGCATCACGGTACATATATTTATAATAGTAATGTGAAATTCAAGATTACAATGTACATGTCATCAGAGTGAACTGGACCTTCTAGCCCCCTAAGATGAGATAGCAATACCCTTGAGATAGATGGGGATGCAGAATTGTATTCAAACATCAATAATCGAAACAACTCAGGTAGTTGGCAAAAGGATAACTGTTTTACTATCAATTATCTAAAACAGGGAGGACAACGGAAATCAGCAGATTTCTATCATCACTATCTCACAGCGTTTCATTAAATAAATGACACCTTTATAGTAAATATTCGTCATTGATGACGTTAACCTGTGTATCACTCATGTCATCCTACGTGGGAAAACTTAAATACCTACGGGTGAATGAGATAGGGTCTAAACAAATCATCTAGGTATACGATCCATACTCATTTGGGCAGTGAAATAAAGTGATAGGCTTCTTAACATCAGGTGGGGCAACTAAGCCCTTCCCTAAAATATGTCACTATAAACGTCACTAAACACACAACGTCTAATTGGCTACACAACTATAGGACCCTTGATCATGCCGTCCTCTATCATCGGTAACTTTCCAACCTGTGTCAGTACCCTCCCAACCTACGTTAGCAGGTCGCAGGCTGAGCGTCCAGGTGCAGATAAGCTAGTCTTAACCACAGCTTCCCAACAATTAACATGATCATCCATCATCACCTCAGTGGTCTGCTGTCAATTAGGGCGTTGAACTTGTCCTTGGAAATGTTCCTTGCTACTGAAGAATTCAGGGGAGTGAAGGCACACTCTGCCCTTGTGCGTAGGTGTGACCATCATGCTCTTCCGACAACTTCTCCCCACATGACTATAGACCACGAAATTGAACTTTCAGAATTCAGATTTTCCAGACTAATGTCCAGGAAAGTCATAATTGTATAAAAAATGTATATTTTATGCGGCTAGTAGTTTTGACGATTGTTCCTGAATACATATTCTTAAATTTACAATTTGCATCACATTGTATAAAAAATCTCCCACTTGTGTACAATTCAACCAGTCTGTTACAAAAGGAATGAATTGCCATTTGCAATTGTGGGTCACTTTTTCATTGGTGCCTGAGACAATGGGCCTCATTACGAGTCCGGCGGTAACCGAGGCGGTAAAACCGCCTGGTTACCGCCGGACTCGTATTACCATTCCGCCTCCGTGATTCCCGGAATTACCGGGGCATTACAACCCCGGTTTTCCGGGAATCACGGAGGCGGAATGGTGTAAATCCCCATTTCCATTGAGTCCTATGGGACTCAATGGAAATGGGGATCATGGAAACACCGGCAGCATCTCGTAATGCTGCCGGTGTTTCCTCGTCCGCCTGCATGTGGGAGGTGTTAAACCCGCCAGGTCAGACCTGGCGGGAACATCACCTCCCGCCTGCAGGGGTCGGACTCAGGCGGTCCGGAAACAACTGTGGCGGCGGGTTTACCGCCACCTTTATTTCCGGACCGCCTGGGTCATAATGAGGCCCAATGTTATGCCCCAGGCCAACCTGGTGGCCAACCATGCTTGGATAGTGTCATACATTCTGTTGATGTAGCTGGAGTCTTGGTCATAAATCCCTGAGAGGGGAATGAGGATTTGGGTATCATCGGCATAGTTGGTATAAGATATGTCCAGAGCGTGGTTTTGTACAAATGTTGTAAAATGTTGGGGAGACGCATGAGCCTTGAGGGACCCCGCAGGGAACTTGAGTTGGATGGGCAGCAGTGCTTCCAGCATAGACACTGTCTGCCTGCAAGAAATTAGGCAATCCATTTGGTGGAATTGGGTGAAATGTTGGCAGCTAAAGTGAGGTGGTGGCAGAGTGTTTGGTGGTTGACCAGGTCAAACGCTGCCGATAGGTCGAGAAGAAGGAGGATGGCTAGGTTGCCAGTGTCTTGGATATCGTTGAGTTGGTTTTTCAGGTCAAGGAGGGAGGATTCTGTGCCATGGACAGGTCAGAAGCCTGACTGGTGAGGGCTGAGGATGTTGTGTTGTTTCAGGTAGGCTTGTATTTTATTGTATGATATGATATGACATGATATGGAATTTATAACGAGCCTATACACAAGTGTTTCTAGGCCAGACAAGACAAGGATGTGGAAACAGAGGGAGGACGACACAACGATCTTACTAGGCCGTGTCATTTAGATCGCGCAAGTGCAGGGAAGGGGAAGGGGAGAAGTGCAAAGGGGGGATGGAGAAGTGCATGTAACCAAAGTTGCAGCCAACGGGTGGCTCATAAGTGCAGAGTGAAGGGGATGTAGGGTTACAGATACAGACCCCAAGTGCTGGGGAGCCTGGAGGCAGTACAAGGTGCAACTGGACAGGCAGGGACCTGGGCCCAACTTCAGAGGGAGGCCAGGTGACCAGTGCGTGGACCAGACGCGTCATCAGCAGGGGAGAGGAAGAGAGAAAGCAGAAGCAAAGAGGAAGGTCTTGAGTTGCTTCCGGGACCAGAGGTGGTTCTGCTCAAGTTTGAGAGTGGCGGGGAGGCTGTTCCAGAGAGAGGCGCCAGCCGAAGAAAGAGATCTGCCCCCAACCTTCTGCTTTGAAAAGCGACTGACCCTCAGAGAGTTGGAGGTGGATGAGCGGAGAGCTCGAGAAGGGACATGTTTAGGAAGAGAGAGTTGTAGGTAGTGCGGTCCCAGGCCCCATAAAGACCTGTGGACAATGCAGAGGGTCTTGAACTTGATCCTTGCCACCACTGTGGGCAATGTAGGCAGCAATGGTAGATGAGTGTTCAAAATGGCTGCGCATCGATGCCATGTTATTCTGGCTCACATTTTACACACTAGCATTACAAAGCCGTGTCTCCAGGTGTCACAGGTGCTCTGTTTGTTATGCAGGGGTAGCACAAACTTGTGCATCCCCATAGGGTTATGGCACCTGCACTATAGTAGTACACAGGACACTGTAACCCCTCCGGGATAGAGGGTTAGGGTCTGTTGGATTGGATAGGCACAGGAAGGTAGGGTAACTGGAAAGAGAGTTAGGTAGAGGGTGTGGAAAGCAAGGGAGAAAGTAGGGTAAGGAACAAGTTACTTACCTGTAACTGTTGTTCTCCAGCATGGGTCTGGCATGGATTCACATGCTCATGAATATTCCCCGTCGTCAGGCCGGGAATCCTCGGTATAAGAAAAAAAAGTTTCACTTTTGTTTATAAACTGTCTTTCTCCTATAAACCAATGTCTGAGCTATGGGTCATACTGCCGCCAGCCAATGACTGCCCTCTCCCTAAGCCCCTCCTCTGGCAGCCATCCTCAGATTTGGTAGCACGTAAAGTGGCAGTCTGACCAAGAAGAGCCCCAGAGGGGCAGGAGGGTTCACATGTGACTGCATGCCAGACCCATGCTGGAGAACAACAGTTACAGGTAAGTAACTCGTTCCTTCTCCAGCATGGGGTCTAGCATGCATTCACATGCACATGAATAAAGAATACATAGCAGTACATGCATACGCGCCCACGGGATGTGGCAAGGCTCAACAGAAGGAATTACTCTTACCTCCTCACCTTCAAGCAACCAGGTTGCGTAGCACTGCTTGGCCGACTCTGGACTCCTCTCTGAAATCCCTGTCAATGCAGTAGAATTTCGTGAAGGTGTGGGTAGACCTCCACGTAGCAGCCCTGCAGATGTCTAGCAGGAGCACAACAGACAGGAATGCCGTCGTCGCAGCGATCGCTCTGGTGGAGTGGGCTCTCGGACAGCCAGCCAGCAGTTGGTTTGCCAACAAATGACAATGGTAGATGGAAGCCTTGAACAAGGCCTTCCCATGGTTCACAGGACCAAAGTTAACAAAAAGCCGAGATGCCTTCCGGAAACACTGCGTGTGGGCCACATAAAACTTCAGCCCTCGAGCCATATCCAGTGAGTGCAAAGTCTTTTAAGCCGGCAACGAAGGCGTCAGAAAAAACACAGGCAACACCAAGGGTTGGTTGACATGAAATTTGGATGGAAATTTGGCCATGAAGGAGGGGTACATTCGCAGCACCACCCTCGTCTCGTGGAAAGTGAAATAAGGCTGCTTGCAGGACAGGGCATGGATCTCACCTACTCTCCTGGCAGAGGTAATGGCCACGAGGAAACCTGTCTTCCAAGACAGGAACTTGAGCAGAGCTTTATGCATAGGCTAGAAAGGGGCCCCATGAGCCTAGTCTGCACCACGTTGTGTTCCCACACCGGGGCAGCGCCTTCACCGGCGGGAACGATCGGAACAGTTACCTAATGATCTCCATGACTAGATGTTGCGACCAAAGCAAAGACTGTCCTGGAGCCCTGGTGTAGCGGGAGATAGCCGCCAGATGCACTAGGATGCACCTGTTGGTAGCGCTCACTTCTGCATGCAGAATCGGCGAGCTGCAGGCTCTGTCGTGCGA
The DNA here is from genome assembly GCF_040938575.1 of Ambystoma mexicanum. NCBI lineage: Eukaryota > Metazoa > Chordata > Amphibia > Caudata > Ambystomatidae > Ambystoma > Ambystoma mexicanum. Next base: position 1,380,316,437 of record NC_090933.1, read on the forward strand.
GCCCTTCACCACCTTCCACAATGACAAGGTAATCTTGGGCACTCATCCAAATTTCTTGGCCAAGGTGGTCTCTCCGTTCCATTTGAACCAGGAAATCTGCTGGCCAGTGTTCTTTCCAAACCCGCCATCGGTGCTGAAAGGGTATTGCATTCCTTAGACTTGGAGAGCGCTGAAGTTGTATCTCTCCCGGAGAGGTCTTTCTAGAAGTCTGAAGCGTTGTTCGTCACCTTTGCGGGCTCAGCTACCGGCACCCAAGCGTCCAAAGATTCCATCGCCGGTTGGATGGTCCAGGCCATTTCTGAGGCATATGTGGCCATGGGTAAGACTGTTTCT